>NC_136269.1:131194948-131352448 GCF_964187855.1 Myxine glutinosa
TGGTTTTAGTCCTCTCTCCCGCTGGTGAAGAATCACTTAAAATTTTAAATAATTCTCATATCCGAATCCACATTGAGATATTCACCAAAATTGAATCGATTCCTCCTTGTCAGACACCCAACCGGTCCACCAAGCTTCGTCCAAATCCATCCACAACTTTTTGAGATACCCTGCTCTGTATCGTTTTTAGCCCGATCTCCAAAGGTTAAGAATCACTTAAAAATTAAATAATTCTCATATGCGAATCCATATTCAGATTTTCACCAAAATCGAAAGAAATCGTCCTTGTCAGACACTCTATCGGTCCACCAAGTTTCGTCCAAATCCATCCACAACTTTTTGAGATATCCTGCTCTGTATTGTTTTTGGCCCTGTCTCCCAATGGTGAAGAATCACTTAAAATTTTGCATAATTCTCATATCCGAATCCATGTTCAGATTTTCACCAAAATCGAATGGAATCGTCCTTGTCAGACACCCAACCTGAACACCAAGTTTCGTCCAAATCCATCCACAACTTTTTGAGATATCCTGCTATGTATCGTTTTTGGCCCAATCTCCAAATGGTTAAGAATCACTTAAAAATTAAATAATTCTCATATCCGAATCCATGTTCAGACTTTCACCAAAACCGAATCGAATCGTCGTTGTCAGACACCCAACCGGTCCACCAAGTTTCGTCCAAATCCATCCACAACTTTTTGAGAGATCCTGCGATGTTTCGTTTTTTGCCCAATCTCCCACTGGTGAAGAATCACTTAAAAATTAGATAATTCTCATATCCGAATCCATGTTCAGATTTTCACCAAAATTGAATGGAATCGTCCTTGTCGGACACCCAATCGGTCCACCAAGTTTCGTCCAAATCCGTCCATAACCTTTTGAGATATCCTGCTATGTATTGTTTTTGGCCCAATCTCCAAATGGTTAAGAATCACCTAAAACTTTAAATAATTCTCATATCCGAATCCATATTTATATCTTCATCAAAATCGAATGGAATCGTCCTTGTCAGACACCCAATCGGCACACACACACACACACACACACACACACACACACACACACACACACACACACACACACACACACACACACACACACACACACACACACACACACACATACACACACACACACATTTACTTTTAGCAATAGATGCAAAAATCGAGTATAATTTCTTTTCTGTCCCTGGAACCAAATAAACAATATATTTATAACAAGCCACAATCGTGGCTGTTATAAATATACTAGCAAGGACCCATGGAAGTTCCACGTAATGTTAAATGTGACCAAGTCCTCAACTCTCTCCCACCTCACAAACCCCAAGTCCTCAACAACCCCCTCCCAACCTTAAGGGGTCAATCCCCTCCCCACTCCAAGCCTTCAACCCTCCCCCTTCCCACCACAATTCCTCAACTCCGCACCTCTCCCCCCCCCCCCCCCCACAAAGCGTCGACACCCCCTCCCAACTCTCCCATCTTTTCCCATATCCCCCCCCCCCCAAACAGAAGTCCTCACCCTAGCCCTCCCAACCCTAAGGCGTCCATCCCCTCCCCACTCCAAGCCTTAAACCCTCCCCCTCCCCACCTTAAAATACACATGAATATATATCTATATACACGACCGGTCAAAGGTTTTAGAACACCTCAATTTTCCCAGTTTTTAATTGAAATTTACGCAGTTTAATGTCCAGTGAATAACCTGAAATGGTACTAAGGTAAGCAGTAAACTGCTCGAGGTTAAAAAAAAAAGTTTAGGTTCGCAAAAACGGGAAAATAATGTAATTTGCACAGTTATATTGTAAAAAAGGCCTTCTTCAGGGAACAAGTCATGGGTTAACAACTTACAGTTGTTCTGCAGAAATGTAAGTAAATTAAGCCTTGAAAGTTGATGCAAACAATTCCGACAGGTGTCCCAACCTCTGCTGATTACTTGATTACAAACCCCCTGTCTGTATATAAGCAGTATTGGAACAGACTATTATTACACCCTCTGAAACATTATTTGGACAATATTGCACTGCAGGGAGTAGTATATTGGAAACTGGAGGAAACTCTGACAGGAAGAGGTCTGCCAGACCCAAAGCCACAACAGAATCAGAAGACAAGTTTCTGAGAGTCAACAGCCTGCGTGATAGGCAGCTCACAGGACAACAGCTTCAAGCACAGGTTAACACTGGTCGAAGTAAGCAAGCCTCAGTTTCAACTCTGAAGAGAAGACGTTGAGCTGCAGGTTTGACAGGTCGAGTGGCAGTAAGAAAGCCATTGCTAAGATGGCAAAATAAGAAAAAGAGGCTTGCCTGGGCCATGAAGCACCGCCAGTGGACTTCTGCAAACTGGAAGAAGGTCTTATGGACCGATGAATCAAAATTTGAAATCTTTGGTTCATCACGCAGGGTTTTTGTACGCCGTCGAGTAGGCGAAAGCATGGTTCCTCAGTGTGTGACACCAACTGTCAAACATGGAGGAGGAAGCGTGATGGTCTGGGCTCTTTTGCTGGATCCAGAGTCTGCGATTTGCAAAGAACGACTGGCACCCTGAACCAAAAGGGCGACCACAACATTTTGCAGCGCCATGCAATACCCTCTGGTATACGCCTGGCTGGTCAGGGGTTCATCCTACAGACGGTAGGCTTCAAATCATGGAATGGCCAGCACAGTCTCCAGACTTAAACCCCATCGAGCTGGTTTGGGATGAACTGCACAGAAGGGTGAAAGCAAAGCAACCTACAAGTGCAACACATTTGTGGGAGCTTCTGCAACAGTGTTGGGAAGAACTTCCTGAACAATATTTGATTTCCATTGTAGAAAGAATGCCACGAGTGTGTTCGGCGGTTATAACCGTACTATCGGACCTCATCTGTGGTGTGTTTCACCGAGACATGGCTTGGTGAAGGGGATGACGTGTCCTTCGATGGATTCGAGATGATCAGGGCAGGGTCTTTCCGATCATAGTTGTGACGACCCTGATGAACTTACTGAGACGATCACAGATTATGTGAAGTTCTGTGAGGACCTCATGACCACAGAGAGAACCATTCACATGTTTCCCAATAACAAACCTTGGGTTACCGCTGAAGTGAAGGTGTGTTTGATGAAGAAGAAGCGTGAATTCCTGAAGAAGAAGCGTGCATTCCTGAAGAAGGTTGACTCCGTCCTCAGGGAGGCGAAGAAATAATTGCGCTCTGTCATCGGCAGGTGTAAACGGTCGTTCAAGGATAAGATTGAAGAACAACTACACGATGGTGATGCTCGTAACGCTTGGAGGGGACTCAGGCATATGATGGGCATGGATGAGAGGCTCAAGGATGGTAGATTTCCCATCAATGTTTCAGATTCCAAATTTGTGGTTGAATTAAGTGACTTTTACGCAAGATTTGATGTTCCAGGAAACCGAGTAAAACGTGAAGCTCCCGGGAGGGTCTAGATGCTCGAGCGTGTCCCACACCTGTAATTTGTGCACCTGATGTCGTGAGGCGTTTTCGGGCGTTTAGTAAAAGGCTTGTGGTCCACATGGCAGTAAGTCTGGTATTCTGAAAGAGTTCTGTTTAGAACTTAGTAATGTTTTTACTCGATTGTTTCAGTTACTTTTAACTGTTCATACTGTTCCTATTTGTTGGAAAAAGTCCATTATTATTCCCGTGCCAAAAAGGTTCACCCAAGGCAGCTCAATGATTATGGACCTGTTGCCCTCACCTCCATCTTGTGTAAATGTATGGAGAAATTGATGGGGAAGTTTGTAACATCAGATGTAAATCCGAAACTGGATCCTTTACAATTTCCCTACAAAGCAAGACGAGGTGTTGAAGATACCTGGCTCAGTTTACTTCATCTAATCACAAGTCACCTTGACCAGAATGGAACCGATGTCCGTGTGTTATTTATCGATTTCTCGTCAGCTTTTATCACTCTGCAGCCATTTACCCTTCTGAAGGTGTTGAGTGACCTGTGCCTGAACCCCCATTTCATACTCTGGGTGGAAAGTTTTTTACGAGGCCGTCCTCAGCAGGTGAGGGTGAATGGTAGCTTATCAAAGTTATCAATCTTGAATACTGGTGCTCCACAAGGCTGTGTATTGTCACCTCCACTGTGCACTTTGTCTACCAATGAATGCGTGGCTCGAAAAGAAGCACAGACGATACCGCCATTGTTGGATGTCTTTCCGATCAATCATCCTTTGTATCTTTACCTCGACGAGATTGACACATTGAATGAGTGGTGTGGGGACTTTTGTCTCACTCTGAATGTGGACAAAACTAAAGAGATGATTTTGGACTTTCGGAAAGTCACCATCATGAGCCTGGAACCATAAATGGTGATAAGGTGAAATTGCTAGCAAATTTAAATACCTGGGCACCTTTATTGATAACAAGTTAACTTTTGATGGAAATACTGATGCTGTGCACAAGAAATCAATGCAAAGATTGTATCTTCTCACCAAGTTGAATTCATTTGCTGTTCGCTCCCATGTGATGCGGATGTTGACAAATTCCTTGCCGATCAGTGTTTTTGAGCCGGCCATCTCTCAATGGTGAAAAATCAATGAAAATTGTAAAAATTCTCCATATTCGTCCTCGTCACTCACTCAGCCATTGTGACGTCACTAAGGTTGCGCATGGTCACAATGACAGAGAGAGACGCACATTGTTACGGCTCATTTCTTGATCGACTAGCAGCAGACAAGATGTGGATTCTCATCGCGGTCTTCATCCTGGTGCTAAATTGTGGAATATCGCGACCAACACAGCAGGTAACGGGTTTGTAAGAGATAACGTACTCGGGGAAGGTACACCCCACGACAGGAGATTCTTAGTTACAGTTTGTCAAATACTTTTGCGGTTTAAACCGGTAACGATGCAGACGACGAAAATGCAAATTGCGTCTCCTGTCACGGAGCCGGTAATCTGGGCCTGAGAGAAACGATTGGTGGGTCTTCGCAGAGAGTTGTGATCTTGGCATTGAATGGTGTTTTCAGAATTAAGGAAAAGAAAAAACGAGGTTTCAAATTTCAAATTGAAATTCCTCGACATTTTGCTGTTTGGACAACCTTCCATATTTTATATCTTGTTATTTTGTTTTCTTATTCCCTTTGTGTTTTATGTTTTAATGATGGTTAACTTACGGTGTCACCAAAGAATAATTTCCCTGAATATGGGACAATAAAGATTTATTATTATTATTATTGAAGAACAAGAACGGCACTCAGTAGAGAGCATATCTCCGCCTGGTTGGCCATATCACTTACAAACTTCTACTAGCTGGATCAGGATCCGGATCATCACCAAAATGTAATCATTTCTTCCTCGTCACACACCCAACCGGTCCACCAAGTTTCGTCCAAATCCATGCATAACTTTTTGAGATATCCTGCTATGAATCGTTTTTGGTCCCATCTCCAAATGGTTGAGAATCACTTAAAAATTAAATAATTATCATATCCGAATCCATATTAAGATTTTCACCAAAATCGAATGGAATCGTCCTTGTCAGACACCCAACTGGACCACCAAGTTTCGTTCAAATCCATCCACAACTTTTTGAGATATCCTGCTATGTATCGTTTTTGGTCCAATCTCCAAATGGTTAAGAATCACTTTAAAATTAAATAATTCTCAGATCCGAATCCATGTTCAGATTTTCACCAAAATCGAATCGAATCGTCCTTGTCAGACACCCAATCGGTCCACCAAGTTTCGTCCAAATCCGTCCATAACCTTTTTCGATATCCTGCGATGTTTCGTTTTTGGCCCTATCTCCCACTGGTGAAGAAGCACTTAAAAATTAAATAATTCTCATATCCGAATCCATGTTCAGATTTTCACCAAAATCGAATCGATTCCTCCTTGTCAGACACCCAACCGGTCCACCAAGTTTCGTCCAAATCCATCCACAACGTTTTGAGCTACCCTGCTCTGTATTGTTTTTAGCCCCATCTCCAAATGGTTAAGAATCACTTAAAAATTAAATAATTCTCATATCCGAATCCATGTTCAGATTTTCCCCAAAATCGAATCGATTCCTCCTTGTCATATACTCAAACGGTCCACCAAGTTTCGTCCAAATCCGCCATAACGTTTTTCTAGATCCTGCGATGTTTCGTTTTTCGCCCCATCTCCAAATGGTTAAGAATCACTTAAAAATTAAATAATTCTCATATGCGAATCCATATTCAGATTTTCACCAAAATCGAATGGAATCGTCCTTGTCAGACACCCAATCGGTCCACCAAGTTTCGTCCAAATCCGTCCATAACGTTTTGAGATATCCTGCTATATGTTGGTTTTAGCCCAATCTCCCACTGGTGAAGAATCACTTAAAATTTTAAATAATTCTCATATCCGAATCCATATTTATATCTTCATCAAAATCGAATGGAATCGTCCGTGTCAGACACCCAACCGGTCCACCAAGTTTCGTCCAAATCCGCCCATAACCTTTTTCGAGATCCTGCGATGTTTCGTTTTTGGCCCTATCTCCCACTGGTGAAGAAGCACTTAAAAATTAAATAATTCTCATATCCGAATCCATGTTCAGATTTTCACCAAAATCGAATCGATTCCTCCTTGTCAGACACCCAAACGGTCCACCAAGTTTCGTCCAAATCCGCCATAACCTTTTTCTAGATCCTGCGATGTTTCGTTTTTCGCCCCATCTCCAAATGGTTAAGAATCACTTAAAAATTAAATAATTCTCATATGCGAATCCATATTCAGATTTTCACCAAAATCGAATGGAATCATCCTTGTCAGACACCCAACCTGTCCACCAAGTTTCGTCCAAATCCATCCACAACTTTTTGAGATATCCTGCTATGTATTGTTTTTGGCCCGAACTCCCACTGGTGAAGAATCACTTAAAAATTCTAGTCGCCGGATCTGAATCCGAATCCGGATCTTCACCAAAATATAATCATGTCGTCCTTGTCACATGCGATACATCTCTGCTAAATTTCGTCCGAATCCGTCCACAACTTTTTGAGATATTTTGTTCACATACAAACAAACAAACACAAACGGACAGACGGGGGTGAAAACATAACCTCCATCCACCTGGCGGATGATAACACCGATTGCTGGTAAATGCTGATTGCTGGTAAATTGCTGGTAAATCCCTCATCGTCGAGAGGATGTGATGAGGAATATAAAGAGAGTTTATCTTTGGAAAAAAAATTCACAAACATCTTGTTTTTTTATGTCACCAAGTTTTGGATTTTGTAAGCGAATTGTAAAAATATTGTTTAGTTTAATTTCAAATGTAATAAACGTTTCTCCTGTCCCTACCCTTGTCCATGTCCATAGATGTTCCAGAATGATGCTGTGGAGGGAGCAATGATGTCCCAAGTTTGGGTTGTCCTGGTGGTCGCAATTGCGATCATTTTATTTGTCGTGGTACAATCATTTGAACCATTGGCCTGGTTCAAGAGGAAGAGCCACAAAACAAAGCCCCGCACTCGGTGGTGAGGAACACAAGCGACGTTTACATCAATATTTTACTTTCTATCAACATCAATATTTTCATCCAAGGGGACAAGATAGCTCAGGAATTTAAAATGAATTCACGTTGAATTTTTACAAATAACCAGCAGAGGATCGACCCTCTGGGTGTGTCGAGTTTGCACATTACTTGCTGAAAAAGAACAGTCGGTGTTTTCCAAGAAAACTATAGATCTGTTTGTGTGGTCTGTCTGAGGGGACTTCAAAAGGGTTAAGGGGGTCTAAAGTGTGTCAGGGTTGCAGGAGTTCTAAATGGTCTTTGGGGTCGTCAATGTTCTTAAAGGGTTTTGGGTTCCAAAGGGTCTTAAGGGGTGAAAAGCGAGAAAGAGGTCTAAGGGTTCTAAACAAAGATGCAAATGTCTAAAGGGTCTAAAAGGTCTTCAAAGGTCTAAGACGGTTACAGTCCTGCAGGATATCATGGGCTCTTTAGGATCTCAGGGGTCTAAGTTCTAACGGGGTCCATAAGGTCTTAATAGTTAGTCTCCTCTAAGGATTCTAAAGGGTCTAATGGGGTCTACAGGATATACCCGCATGCACATTGGGTCAACAAACCTATAGGGTCTACAACCATGCACCCGCTCTAACCCGCACGCGTGAACAAGTTACGTCATCAAGTCTACGATAGTTAAATTTAAGCTTATTTTGGACTCTTTTGTACTTTATTATTAAATGTTATTTTTAGGTCACGATGCTAAATATAGGTCTTACTTCCACCACCGAAGGAGGCCACAGGTTACTTTTTCACCCTCTCGGTTTGTTTGTCTGTCTCTCTGTGAACAGGATATCTCAAAAATGTTGTGGACGGAAACGGACGAAATTTGGTGGAGAGGTTGGGAATGTGACAAGGAAGAAATTATTTGATTTTGGTGAAGATTCCGATCAGGATCCGAGAATATTTTAAATTTAAAAATTGATTCGTTACCATTGAGAGACGTGGCCAAAAACGATGCATAATATGATATTTGAAAACGTTGTGGATGATTTAGGACAAAACTTGGTGGATGAGTTGGGAAGGCCTGAACATAAAATGGATTTGATTTTGGTTCAGGTCCAAATCCAGATCCGGCCTATCATTGGGAAACAAAACGTAAACTATTCAGCCAGGTGGAGGTATGCACTCCACCGAGTACCTGTTCTAGGTTTTTCATTCAATGGTTAACACTGCAACCTTTGTACAAAGACTTTCACGATACGCTACTGTTATTAACAACGCTGACATGAGTAGGGGGGAAATGGGGGTTCTGAGGCGCATGAAATTTAACATTGAAGCCAATGGGGGAAATTAAGGAAAAACTTATTGACTGACACCTCCTCTCTCATAAAATTACACCCCCTTTTCTCCTGCCTAAGTCCCACACACTTTTTGCTAAGCCCCGCCCACTTTCCCTAAACCTTGCCCATGGCTTGAAATGCCAGGCATGCCAGGCTTGAAAAATGACACCCTTTTTCTCCCTGCATTTAACTTATTAACTCCCCCCATTTTTCATTATACTCATGCAGAGACCCAACGAATATTTGTGTTTCATTTTTAGGTAATAATTTAATTCTCTTAGAAGAACAATCACCATCTAGAATATTGACAAATGTTATATTAGAATTTAAGTCTCAGTTTAGGTATCGCCGTTGAGCTGATATGAAATGATAAACTTCTCTTAATGACCTCGTCTGACCCCCTCCCGAACCACATACCATTTTGAGATTTCAGTAAATTATTTTCGCCTCGATCTCTTGGCAATCACTTTTTTGTCTAATAAATACAATATTTCAAAACACAAAAGACAAATTTCAATCAATCTCCTCATTTAAAAAGGATACTGAAATATATTGCATTGATGTAAAATTGAACAAAGATGATTTCAATAACTTTTGGACCTATTATGAAGGATAATATGAGCTACTCAATACCTTTTAAAGGAAGATCATTCTCTGTCTTTGGGAAGTCGTCAATTAAAGTAATTATAACAAAAGTTTCACCACTATTTATGGAGATTTATAATAAACTAGAGGAGGTAATGAAACATGTAAAAGTATCAAAAAAGAAAACTCTTTTTACTGAAGCTATCGAAAAGGAAGATAAAACTATTAGCTCTAAAGACGGTGAAATTGCTATATTCTTTAATAATCCCAAAGATGTCAATCTTGATGAAATGAAAGATGTTAATATATCAGGAGAAATGTCATTTCGCTCAATAGTAGTTAGGAACCATTTTAAAATTACCTTTAATATAAAATATGTTGTAGTTGAATCTGTTAAAGAAAAAAAAGTATATGGATATAGACGGTAATGTTTTTTCTTCTAATTAAATATGAGTCATTAGTCACGTGAAGATTTTGTTGATTTTAAAAGTGATGATAGTGGTAGTGAGACTTTGTCTTCGCAAGACAGTTATGATACTGAGAGTTTGTGTTCTAACGATAGCTATGAAAGTAGTTTTATAGATGATGATGATTATGAAAGCACCGATTATAGTGAAGATGATTTTTAGTTTAAGTAATCTTTTACTATATAAACATGATAAATCCAAACGACATACCAGATATTGAGCCTCTTGAATTCCCTGATTCTCCATATGATAAATTAGAGAATTGTCCGGCTTGTGATAGAGTGGGATTAAATACAGAGTCAAAAGCCCATAAACAATGTTTTTCTGTGATTATCTTTTAATTAATGATGATAAAAAAATAAAATATATATTGTTACGGACCGCGGATAAGATTTTGTGTTTGCCGAGCGGATGGCCCCGCAGCCATACAGTTACCCCGACTAACCCGATTCCCGAACGTTGGCTGGATCGCGCCACAGATATTCAATGGGGAAAAGACAAAGGCGACACGGATGTGAAGAAGAAGAAGAAGACAAAAAAGTTTGCAATACGAATATAATTTATTTGCTATTTACAGGACCAAAGAAACCAAGGAAGAAGGAAGGATAATAAAATAATATACAGAAGATATTAGAGACACAGTGCAATTATTTACTTATACAAGCTTAATTAAATACCCAGGGACAAGACACACAGAACAAACTCACGTACACAAAAGGATGGAAAGGCAGGAGGTGGATGGCTGGAGGGAAAGGAAGGTCCAAGGATGCTGCCGCACGATCGGCGCGTTTGGCAGCCGCCGTTCCTTCGTGGCCCCGCTCAAACTGCCGTCCAGGCCCCAAGCTGCTGTTACTGAAGCTGCTGTTGTTGTTGCTGCTGTGTTGCTGCGTGGACGTCGCGTGCTTTCTCCAGGCTTCTTGCTGTTGACTCCTTTTCTTGGTCCAACTTTGGCGAGCAAGGCGACGAATAGCAGGCTTTGTGCTTCCCTGGATATCCTCTGGCAGTACCTTGCGCGCGCGCTTTTATAGCGCCTCCGGCGATCAAGCCGCCGGCCTTTAGGACACGCCCATCGGTCAGCTCGCCTCGGCCCTGATTGGTGGGCAAAGGCCCTCTGACCCCGAGCTGAGCACATGCTTAATGGCGGCTATTGGGGTGAAATCAGCAACCCACCGCTGTAACAAACCTGTGCTCCGTGCAGTTGGCAATGGAGGCTTGGAGGGGATGTAATTGGCAATCGAGGCTTGGCAATGATGAAAGGGGAATGTGAAAGGAATCTACTCTATTTCACTTGGTGCAATGGAGTGTCATCTTAATGGAAGACAAGGCCTTACCCTAATACACATAATAAAGATATATCTATTAACCAGGGGGAAATCTATGATTGGCTGACGTGATTGTTTATGACCTAATTATGGGACGCCCTTTGACCTTTATACATAACTGGAGTAAGGAGGGTCCAGAATAAAGCAATATTTCACAACAATTTACTATACAATACAACACAATAAAAAAACACAATCCTCATATCCGCAACAATATATAACTTTTAAATTAGAACTAAAAATGAATTACTTCACAAGATTAATAAGAGAGATGAATGTTAAGTATTTTGATGAGATTACACCATTTCTTACAAGGGAAGAGGCTATTGTATTGAGGAAATGTATGGGGGTTTAATGATATTTATTATTCAAAATAATTTTAATGGAAATGTTAACACAAGATACTAGGAACAACAATTGTTTTAATGAAGCCTCAGCCATTTTAGACCAGTTGATGAATATGAAAATAATTAATAAATGTCAATACAAAGATATTTTATTACATATTAAATAAGATGAGAAGCACAATTCTTCGTTTTAATTTCACGACAAGTGATTACACAGCTTCATTCCCTTACCCACTACAACTTGACCCCGCAAAAGAATATGAAGCATCTTTATTGTCAATGGCAACTTACAATACCCTTTTTAATATCACAGAGAAAAATAACAAGTTTAGTTATGATTCAGGAAGTGGATATAAAACTATAACAGTTTCATCTGGAGCTTACGAGATTTCTCAAATATCTTCTGAAATTTCTCGCCTTATGAAAGAACAAGGTGATGAACCAAAAAATATTGTTATAGATATTCAAAAACATACTTCAAAATCAACTATGAGACTCAAAAATAATTATAAAGTTGATTTCACAATTGATAATTCATTTAGACAACTATTGGGTTTCTCTTCAAAAAAGATTGAGACAAACGGGACGTTTTACAGTGATGATGTTATTCAAATATCCTCCGGTATAAATTCGGTATTAATTCATTGTGATTTGATTGATGGTGCTTATAACGATGGAATAAGAACAAATACAATATTTTCATTCAGCACATACTCAACCCCGATTTGTTATAAATTCAATATGGAACCAAAAAAATCTTGTCTATTTACCTGTGTCAGGAAAAACCATATACAGAGTAAATTTTAGGATAACCGATCAAGATAATCATACGATTTCCTTTAATGAAGAAATTATATCTATCAGAATTCACCTACGTGAAATTTTCCAATAAATAAATAATGGTTATTGTGAGGAAACACGAGTTGGGAAAATATAAAATAATTACAGGCTCAGGCATGTTCCTTTCACCATACTATAAGGGTGAAGGTATGTTTCTTGGTAGAGGATACTATAAACCGAAGAGACAACAGGGTGTAGGGCATCAATTTAGAAATAAAGGAGATGGGATAATTGATACTCTAATGGGTATTGGGTCAACCATTCTTAATCATAAGACCTAATTGGTTCAACTGCTTCTGCTGTGGGAAATGTAGCAGGTGCTATAAAGAGTATAAAAGATGCTCAAAAGGAGTCTCATAAATTACAAGCAATGAAAGAAATTTAAAAAAGCAAAACTCAACTATCTGCACAAGAACGTCAAAAAATCATTAAAATACTTGGGTCAGGGTTTCAACGATTTTAATGCTATATAAATACAAGTGTGGAAGCGATTGATAGTATCTATGATTTGGATGGTATGATTATCATTTCAAACTCCACTAAAAAAGAAGACTATTTCAAGGTAAATGCTATAACAGGAACAGACTGGAATTCAAACGGAACAAAAAGTTTTGAAATAAATAATCAACAAACTTACTTGAATCTAGCTGATAGTTTCTTGCTGTGTAAATTTAAATTCACTAAGGCTGGGAATAATACTAATGCTACACTCGTAAATGATTTCTTCTAGAAAATGTTTGATAGTGTCCGCTTGTATATTGGAACACAAAAGGTTGAAGCGGTTGATTATGTCTCTGCTACATCTGAAATGATGAAATTTACACTACTAGGGCGTGCCCGCACGTACGTGCTTGCCCGTACGTGCGTGCAAAAAAACATGCGTGCAAACAACAACAACAAAAAAAAACTTTGAAACCACGTGGCAGTAACGACCACAGAACCCCCCCCCCCCTCTATTTACATGAAATGGTTTGGTCCATTCGCAAAGCCAAAGCGAACGGCTTGCGAGTACGGTAGAACCCCCCCCCCCCCTCTATTTACATGAAATGGTTTGGTTCATTCGCAAAGCCAAAGCGAACGGCTTGCGAGTACGGTGACCATACCTTGGGAACCACTTGTCCGATTAATTTCAAACCTTGAAAAGGCACATCCTCGGGTCCCCAGCAATATACCTGGCAAGTTTCAATTAGATCGGACCCGTGGTTGTCGAGAAACAGCGGTCACAGACAAACACACACACACACACACAGACACACAGAGATTACTGGAATTATAGATAGATATCCGTTTAGTGATAGAATGGGTAAGGGAGCTGTTGAAGGTTTTATTCCTGATATGACAACGGGAACAAACGCAGACCCTGGTTATAGTCAAAGGAAGGTAATGTATAATGATGAAACAAAAGCAGAGAATAGTTTTACCTTAGCACTACCCCTTAAGGATATATTTGGATTTTGTGATGATGATTAAGTTTTGTATGGTCTTAAAATTAGATTTCAACTACAAAGGAATGATAATGTAAATAGACTGCTTTTTGGGACTGCTAATGCTTTTGGTGCTAATAATAAATTTGTTATTAATGATTTGTGTTGGTATATTAGTGAATATACTCCTAATCTTAAAACGGAAGAGATGTTGAATAGTAGACTTAACTCAAATAAACCGCTAAATGTATCATACCATAAAAGAAGATGTCAACACGTTAAACTGGAACACACTACCGACACTTGGAATTTAGGTGTTCTTCAAGGAAAGCCATGCTACCTCTGGCTCATTTTTAAGAAACCAGATGGAGATAGTGCTACTGATAAAAATAATGCGTTGAGTGATAATGCTGAGGTGAAACAACTTTGGGTTTCTCTGGATGGCAAATTTTACCCGCAAGATAGATTGGAAATTGATTGGAAAAAAAATGATTATGCGGAAGCCTACAAGTCTTACCAAATGGTGTGTGAAAGCAACGGTAATAAAGAACCTATTGTGGATATGGTTGCGTTTCAAAAACTTTATACAATCTACGCAATTGACCTGAGTTCTCAAAAGGAAACTATAAAGTCTATTCGAGTGGATACTTCTCTATACATTGAAAGAGGGGAGAATGAAGAAGTTGATACATATTGTTTGCTTTTGGAAAAAACAGAATTGCAGATTAATACAGATAATGGTGTTATGATTAATATCACGTAGATTTTTCTAATAAATAAATGAGTAGGAAAGAACCAACTGGGGTATATATTAATCAAATCAATCTTGATAAACTATTGTCTTGTATTCAAAATCAAAAGCCTTGTATTATTAATGTTAATACAATTCAAAGAAAAGGAGCAAAAAAAATTGATGTTTTGCTCACAAGAGAGCAGGTGAAAACACTAAATGATGCTGGCTCACTTAAATTTAAAATATCAAAACCTATGTTAAAGAAATATTCAATAATAGAGATGAGAGGAGGATTTCTTCCATTTCTAATTCCTTTATTTGCTCGTTTAAGTGCGGCGGGAGCATTGACAGGTGGTATTTCAGCAGCGGTAAAAACTGCTAACGAAAGGAACAACACAACAACAACAGGCATTTTAAGGCCATTTTCCCTGCTAGAGCGGGGGTTAGCCTTGCGGTCCCCATGACAATCTTCTCCATATTGCCCTATTTTCTGCATCTCCCCTTGTTAACCCCCTTGCCCGCATTTCTTCTTCGACCATTTTCAGCCAAGTCTTTCTCGGTCTTCCCCGTCCTCTACTTCCTTCTACATTCATTTCCATCACTCTTCTCAACCAGTCACTTTCATCCTTCCTCAACACATGACCAAACCATCTCAACCTGTTTCTCTTCACAGCATCCATCACAGGCTCTATTCCCATCATCTTTCGCAATTCATCATTTGTCTTCCTCTCTCTCAACGATACTCCACACATCCACCGAACCATTCGCATTTCCACCCTTTCCAGCCTTCGTTGCTGCTCTATGTTCATTACCCATGTCTCGCTCCCATAAATCATAACACTTCTCACACATGCAGCATACAGCTTTCCCCTCAGCTTCAACGACACTCCCCTCCTCGTCAGCACGCCACTCAGTTCCCGAAAATTCTTCCATGCACATCTCACTCGAACAACCGCTGCCGAGTCTGATCCACCTTCTCCATTCAGCATGTCTCCTAGGTAACAAAATGTTTTCACACCTTCCAGCTTCACGCCGTCTCCAAGATCCAACTCAACATTTCCTCCATCTGCAGCTCCCTCTGTGCACACCTGACACTTGAATGTGGCTGCCACACTGGTTAATGACCCTCTCAGACCACTACATTTTGATGAACCCACTCAGCGCACATTGTACATTGAATGGAGTTCACTCCGACACCCTTCCTGCACACAGCACACGGCCACTTCCCAGTTCTTTCCACCTCACCACTTGCCATCACCTTCGTTTTTCCGATATTCACCTTCAGACCTTTTGTCTCCATACATTCCTTCCACTTGTTCATCTTCTCCTTCAGTCCATCCATACTTTCCGCAATCAACACCAGATCATCTGCATACAACAACTCCCACGGTCACGGCTTCTAATATGTATACATAATTATAATACAAATAGGGTTAACAACACGCAGGATGAATGATTACCCGCCATATATTTTCAGCCTTATATAAAATGGATGATTTTTTACCCGTGTGGGAAAGTAAGATCAAATTTAATAATCATAAGAACCTCCCAAATTCATTAAGATGCCTAATAGTCGGGTCAAGTGGATGTGGAAAAACCTGTTTGCTTTTAAAGATGCTCCTTACTCCAAAAGTTTTAGATTATGAAAATTTAATAATTTTTACAAAGTCAAGTTTTCAATCAGAGTACCAACTACTATCACAAGGTTTTAATGCGGGTCTTCAAAAAGAAGATATAATCGGGTTATTTAAGCTCCAACACAAACTAAATGAGCTCAACATTGAAGACTAGCAGAAGTACCCGGCATTGCCGGGCGGGGGAGGGGAGGGGAACGGGGGGAGGGGAGGAGAGGGGGGAGGGGAGGGGGAGGGGGGAAGGGGGAAGGGGAGGGGAAGGGGAGGGGAAGGGGGAGGGGGAAAAAGAGGGGGGAGGGGAGGGGGGAGGAGAGGGGGGAGGGGAGGGGGGAGGAGAGGGGGAGGGAAGAAGGGGAAGGGGTAGGGGGGAAGGGGAAGGGGAGAGGGAAGGGGAGGGGAAGGGGGAGGGGGAAAAGGGAGGGGGAGGGGAGAGGGGAGGGGGAGGGGTGAAGGGGAGGGGGTAGGGGGGAGGAGGAAGGGAGGGGGGAGGGGAAGGAGGGAAGGGGAGGATGGAGGGGGGGGGAGGATGGAGGGGGGAGGGGGAAGGGGGAGGGAAGGGGAGGGCCAGTCAACAATGACGTTGCAGTTCTCATGGTAGGAGAGCAGCACAACAATCGCGACATCGTCCTGCATCTTCGCAACAACAGCACGAAGCAGAATTTTGGGGACTCACCGATCCTGTGACGCCCTCCAGTGCCACCGCTGAAGCAGCTTCCTGAGCCAGGCTTGTACTGGGTGGTTTGCCATTGCCTTCCCAGCAGTATTTCAGGCAGGAATTTGTAATTTGGCCATTGTCCCACCGATAACTCGCCTCCTCTGTTTGCGAAGAACACAGTGAGGATCTTTAACATCCACCAACTCATGTTGGGAGACAGGACGCCGGGTTTTTCCTTTTTTTTTTTTTTTTAATACACAAGATCGAGGCTCGTGCAAGAGCTAACATTAATAACAAAAAGACAAACTGACACATAAAACATGAGATAAAGGAAGTGGGAGAGAACATGGGGAGAGAGAGGGAAGCACACAAGTACAACATTTGAGAGCAGTGACATCGGGAGATCTGTAGGGGGGGGGGGGGAGTTTTTTTTTTGTTTTTTTTTGTATACTGAATCGAGGCTCGTGAAAGAGCTAACATTTACTTCACAAACAAATCGACCAGACAAACAAAATACACAAAAAGAGGGAGCGGAAGACAAGATGGGGTGAAAAGGGGAAGCACACAAACACAACATCCGAGAGCAGGGAGATGTGTGGAAGGGAGAGGGCCCGGGGGGAGGAGGCATGGGAAGGGGGGGGGGGGGGAGGGAGAAGTATAAAGCACAAGGACACCAAGGACTTCCAGGACAGAAGTTGGTATTTCAAATTTCAAAAAGGGGAATTGGGGTGAAATTAGCGGGGGTAGAAAAGATCAAGGTTTTGGATGGGGGAAGATAAGAGATGGTGGTGAACAGCTGTTTTAAAGACTTGGAGGGTGGAGTGGGATTGAAGAGAGTGAGGGAGTTTGTTCCAGAGGCGGGAGAAAAGAGGAATGAAGGAGTGAAGGTGAGCAGAGAGTCTTGATTTTGGCAGTTTAACCAAAAGAGGGTTGCAGGCAGATCTTGTGCGACCTGTAGGAATATTTGCGGGACAGAGCCCAGAGAGAGCTGGGGGGGCAAGGCCAGAGAGGAGTCGGTAGAAGACGGAAAGACCACCAACCTGCCTGCGGCGAGTGAAGGGCCTCTCACTCAGCCTAGTATAGCTTAGTATAACATCCATTGGAGGAATGGCCCACACAGTGATGATTCACACAGTCTGCGAAACAACGGGAAGAGTGTATTTCTTCGTCGGGATTCAAACCCAGGCAAGACAGCGTCGGTTTAGTCACTGATAACCTGACCATGCGGCAGGGAGCACTGGCTTACATGTTACCAGTGGCAGTCCCAAAAGACTGACGTGACCGAAACCTGATTTCCGTTCCAATAGGACAATGACCCCAAACATATAGCAACACTGGAATGGCTTTAGAACAAGAATGTGAAAGTCATTGAGTGGCCCAGCCAAAGCCCAGTTGGGGGGGAGAGGGCTTGGGGGGAGGAGACATGGGAAGGGGGGTGAGTGGGAGAGGTAAAAAAAAACACATGGACACAGCTTGGCCTTCCATGAAATAAGTCGGTATTTCAAAAAAGTGGATCTGGGGTAAATAAACGGGCGTAGAAATGATCAAGGTTTTGGATGGGGGAGGATAAGAGATGGTGGTGAACAGCTGTTTTAAAGACCTGAAGGGAGGAGTGGGATTGAAGGGAGTGGGGGAGTTTGTTCCAGAGGCGGGAGAAAAGAGGAATGAAGGAGTGAAGGTGAGCAGAGAGTCTTGATTTTGGCAGTTTAACCATAAGAGGGTTGCTGGCAGATCTTGTGCAACCTGGAGGAATATTTGTGGGACAGAGCACAGAGAGAGCTTGGGGAGCAAGGCCGGAGAGGAGTCGGTAGAAGACAGAAAGACCACCAACCTGCCTGCGGTGTGAGTGAAACGTCGTCGGAGTTAGCTTCATCGCGGGAGATTCATCGCCTAGTATAACATCCATTGGAGGAATGGCCCACACAGTGATGATTCACACAGTCTGCGAAACAACGGGAAGAGTGTATTTCTTCGTCGGGATTCAAACCCAGGCAAGACAGCGTCGGTTTAGTCACTGATAACCTGACTATGCGGCAGGGAGCACTGGCTTACATGTTACTAGTGGCAGTCCCAAAAGACTGACGTGACCGAAACCTGATTTCCGTTCCAATAGGACAATGACCCCAAACATATAGCAACACTGGAATGGCTTTAGAACAAGAATGTGAAAGTCATTGAGTGGCCCAGCCAAAGCCCAGACATGAATCCCATTGAGAATCTGTGGAATGACTTGAAGATCGCTGTTCACTGACGCTCTCCATCCCACTTGGCAGAGCTTGAGCAAATCTTCAAGGAAGAATGGGAGAAACTCCACAAATCCAGATGTGCAAAGCTGATACAGACATACGCAAGAAGACTTGAATCTGTATTCACTGCCAAAGGAGCTTCTACTAAGTAGTGACTCAGTTGAATAATTATGTAAATTAGATATTTCTGTATTTCGTTTTAAATTATTTTGTAGACTATTTTTAAAATGACACTGATATTATGGGGTATTATGTGTAGATCAGTGATTTAATCCATTTTGAATTCAGGCTGCAATATAAAATGTGATAAAAGTCAAGGGGTGTGAATACTTTCTGAAGGTAATGTATCTCGTTTGGTATCATGCATTTCTTCTGGTTGAATGTTGAACTTTGCCTGCATGCGGAGCTTTTCAAACGCAGCGTGGAAAGCCACCGCCGGAAACGGGGGACAGTTGAACGTGCGACCATATAAATACATGAGCAGACGCCACACTTCACATTATATTAATAGATACCGCACTTGATTTTAGCTCAAACTGACAAGTACCGTCTTTGTTTCTTGCAGTTTTCGACGTGGCCGGAGACATTTGCAGAAAAAAATGGGGAAGAAAGAGCAGCCATTGCCTGAGGAGGTTCAAGAAAAGGAAGTAATGGAGATGCAGGAAGTAAAGAAACAGCTGGATCGAATAATAAAAGAAAGAAATGCATTGTTAGCTAAACAAGAATTGCAGGAACAACAATTAGAGCGAAAAAAGTTGTGGCTGAGAGAGAAAGAAAAAGTGCAGGAAAGGCGTGAAAAGTTGTCACGAAATGAACATGCGGAATTTGAACAATGGAAGGAATCGGTATGTCAGGAGCATACACGAAGAATGCTTGAGATCCGACAAAAAGAGCAAGAAGTTCTAAAGAGTGAGTGCATGGTGGAGGAATTAGAGAAACAGATTTGGAAAAAGGGAATGGAGCGCGAACAACTGCAGGCTCAATTCGAAAAAATGAAGGCGTTAAAAGAAGCGGAGATAAAGCACAGAGAGCTTGAGACACGCCGACAAGAGGAAGAGGTTAGCGAACGAGAACGGGAAGTTGAGAGAAGGGAGAAAGCGGTACACCGAAGAGTAGAAGAGGATCGTGTGCGGCAAGAACAATTTGTAGAGACAAAGACAAGAAAAGAGGAAGAGTTGTTGTGCAGAGAGCAAGAGGCACATCGACTGGAGCAAGAGATTTGTAAAATGGAAAACGATGCGCTTGCACGGGAACACGAGGCTTGGCAAAGTGAGCAAAAGCGAAGAGAACAGGAAAAACACACGGTGACGGATCAGGGAATAAAAGATCCGTTTGAGAAATTTCATGAGATGAAAGAGGAGGTAGAAGCAAGTGTGAGTGCAGAGGGAGAAGCAAGTGTTAGTGTAGAGGAGGTAGAAGCAAGTGTGAGTGCAGAGGTGGAAGCAAGTGTGAGTGCAGAGGGAGAAGCAAGTGTTAGTGTAGAGGAGGTAGAAGCAAGTGTTAGTGTAGAGGAGGTAGAAGCAAGTGTTAGTGTAGAGGAGGTAGAAGCAAGTGTTAGTGTAGAGGAGGCAGAAGCAAGTGTTAGTGTAGAGGAGGTAGAAGCAAGTGTTAGTGTAGAGCAGGTAGAAGCAAGTGTTAGTGTAGAGGAGGTAGAAGCAAGTGTTAGTGTAGAGGCAGAAGCAAATGTTAGTGTAGAGGCAGAAGCAAGTGTTGGTGTAGAGGAGTTAGAAGCAAGTGTTAGTGTAGAGGCAGAAGCAAGTGTTCGGGAAGAGGAGGTAGAAGCAAGTGTTAGTGTGGAGGTAGAAGCAAGTGTTAGTGTAGAGGCAGAAGCAAGTGTTAGTGTAGAGGCAGAAGCAAGTGTTAGTGTAGAGGCAGAAGCAAGTGTTAGTGTAGAGGCAGAAGCAAGTGTTAGTGTAGAGGCAGAAGCAAGTGTTAGTGTGGAGGAAGTAGAAGCAAGTGTTTGTGTGGAGGAGGAGGAATCAAATGTTGGGGTAGAGGAGGAAGAAGCAATGATTGTGCAAAAGGTTGGTGAATGGAAACTGCGTCGGCAGCAACTACGGAATGAGAATGCCAATGAGTTGTTGCGGAATTGGGATGAGAGTCAACGGCTGAAGCAGGAAGAAGAACAGCTGGTGAAAACAAAGGAAAAACTCTTCGTGAAAAAACAAAGAAAGAAGCAAAGGCAGGCAGCAAATAAAAGTGTGGGAATTGAGCAGAAACCCCACGGTGTTGGCAGGACTCATCAGCAACAAAAGAAGCCTCACCGTGAAAATGGTCTGCAGCAGCAGCAACCGAAACAGCATGTTGTTGAAGGGCTGCAACAGCAGCAACCGAAACAGCATGTTGTTGAAGGGCTGCAGCAGCAGCAACCGAAACAGCATGTTGTTGAAGGGCTGCAGCAGCAGCAACTGAAACAGCATGTTGTTGAAGGGCTGCAACAGCAGCAACCAAAACAGCATGTTGTTGAAGGGCTGCAACAGCAGCAAGTGAAACAGCATGTTGTTGAAGGGCTGCAGCAGCAGCAACCGAAACAGCATGTTGTTGAAGGGCTGCAACAGCAGCAACCAAAACAGCATGTTGTTGAAGGGCTGCAACAGCAGCAAGTGAAACAGCATGTTGTTGAAGGGCTGCAACAGCAGCAACCAAAACAGCATGTTGTTGAAGGGCTGCAACAGCAGCAAGTGAAACGGCATGTTGTTGAAGGGCTGCAGCAGCAGCAACCGAAACAGCATGTTGTTGAAGGGCTGCAGCAGGCACAGACACCTCGCCGTGATTATGGGCAGCAACAGCAACACCGTGAACAGAAACATGGTGTTCAGGGATTTCACCAGGAGCAGAGGCCTCTCGGTGATCAACGGCTGCAACAGCAGCAGCATGGTGCTGAGGTGCCCTACCATATTCATGACCTTCAACAGGTAAGCATTCTTCAGGACTTTGGATAGGTTGGAGTGAACATACAGGTGACAAACACAGCCAACCGAAGATGAACATGATAAGTTGAAATAAATTTGGCACTTCGTCTTTGACAGACATTGCTGTTAATTCTTCCTTTGATGAAGAGGAATATCCTTAATTGTGGAAATAATTGTAATTATAATTTTGCTGGGAAAGTGTAACTTATTGGATCAGCCATTCCCCATGAAGGATCATTCCCAAGAATTTTAACTCCCCTCGATTGGATTGGATCAGCTAATTGAAGCTTTTCTCGATTACATGTTCCATCAGTGCATTTTCTGATGTGTCCTTTCCTGAACAAGTTATCAAACTGATGAAGACATCAATGTATTTAATCATTCATATTTTGTTTTTCCAAAGGCCCCCCAGAAGAGGCGCTCGTTCCCTCCTCCACCACCCTCCTACATGAAACCAGCTCACAAGTTAGAACGTAAGTTGCCAAGAATCTTGCCTTACATTACCAATTATTCCAAACTTTGTCGAAGCTCCACGTTCTTCACCTCCATCGTGTCCCATTTTCTTTGTGCCTCAGAAATGTTGAAAACAAACCAATATTTTGCTGCACTCAAAGCCATCCAAGCACCAAACAAATCTTCCAATGTGGTGGAAGTCTGGCATGAGTGTTGATGTATCCATACAGAAGTCAAGTGTGCACCTGGATGATCATTAAAATTAATTTTTTCACAATTCCACTTTCAATCAGTGACAGGTGACTCGAGCTTCCTTCTCCGGAGGAGTTCATCATGGTTCGCTTCTCGGCCATCAGATGAGGTTTTATTACATAAAAATTCGTGCACTAAGTGGGGATGTGTGGGCTCGGCATGAGGCACAGGAATGATGGATCAACTCGCTTAAATTCCCTTGTGAAGTGACAGAACGTAAACATTCTTCCTCGTCCAGTGGGAGTTGTTGATTAAGAAAATCCAGACGTGAAACTGCAGAGAAAAGTGAAATAAAACATGAACTCAAATACAGAAAACGAGGGAGAGGGGAGGCGCAGAAAAAGAGATCGATAGATATTCATTCCAGGATTCCAGGATTGTGTTGCGAGGCAGCAGAATGATGGAGATTATGGTGACGATGCTATTGAGTGCTTGTGCTGATGTGTGTGCAGCGAAAGAAGTCATCGTAATGGCCGCTGGAGACGAAGATGAAATGCTTGGCAGTGACTCTGTCATCTTTCCGCCGTGCAAGCGCTCCAAGAACACAAAAAGAAATGCCAGGTTGTTGATGATGGCGAATTCAAAATTTTTTAATTGAACATCAGTCTCCAGAACTAAGGTACGATAAACACTCGATGGACTTTATATAATCACTCGCGTCCTTTTTGTGACTTTGTTACTGTGCATGATGTGTGACTTATGACTGTAGGCCGACCTCATGTGTGACTTCGTTACTGCACATCATGCGTGACATTACTGTACATCATGCATGACTTTGTGACTGTACATCGTGCATCACTTCATTAATCTAAACGAGGCGTGACTTCGTTACTACTGTCGTATGATGGACATGATGATGACAATGCTATTGAGTGGTTTTCATTTGCTTTTGTTGATGTGTTGCAGAGGAAAAAGTCATAGGAATACCCAATGGAGAGGGAGATGCAATGTTTGGCAATGGGTCTCTCATCACTCCACCGCACAAGTGCACCAGGACTAAAAAAAACAACGAAAAAAAACACGCAGGTTCATTCAAAAAAAATTGGGGATCCATCCAAAAGCATCTTTCATGTTTCTCTCACCTTGGTTTTCATTTCAGCTCTTCCTGAATCACAATCCTGTTCTGTTTGCTTGAAACTGCTCAAAATATTTCCTGGACGTCAAGTCCAGCTCTCTTCTCATCAGCGGTCAATATCCTGGGTACCCATCTCACTGAGAACTTTCTCATGCCAGATAAAATTCTAGTATCCGGATCCGATTCTCGGTGAGGATGCACTGATCCATTACTGAGTCTCACCAACGTATCTGCTCATCTTCAGTCATTGGTCAAAAGCTTGTGGACGACGTCAACCTCTTCTGGTGTGGCAGCTTCTTTGGGACATCGAGATCTTGGCTCAGACTCAGTGCTGTTTCTCTCTCACATAAATTCAGCTGCCCAGATGTTGTTTTTCAGCGGCAAATGAAGGAAGGGGCATCATCTGCCAGTGTTGCCACCATGTCCTGATGGATTTCCTTTGGACCTTTCGTATGGAGTTACAATGTTTGATTAATTGCTCTGATTTAACACTTTTCCATTGACCGACTCATGTTGACACTTCTGGTCCTGCGAAAATAAACAAAAGTCTGTTTTAAAATAAACTAGAACTGCCACTTCCTAACTGCTGGCAGTGATGACCGGTTTACTCCGCCTTCAGACAATCCCACTTTCATTGGACATGCTTTGAGACAACTCCCCTTCCATACAACCCAGATACACACACACCCCCCCACACACACACACCCCCACACACACACACATCCCCAAACCCCCACACACCCCCACACACACACACACACACACACCCCCACACACACACACCCCCACACACACACACACCCCCACACACACACACCCCCACACACACACACCCCCACACACACACACACACACCTCCACACAAACACACACACACACACACACACACACACACACACACACACACACACACACACACACACCCCCACACCCCCCCACACACACACACACCCCCACAACCCCCCTCCCACACCCCCCCTCCCACACACCCACAGGTTATTTCCCGGTTATTTTACCTCCAGGAACATCACACACTGAAGTCATGTATAACCTGTGGCTTTGGTGATTATCCAAATTAATCCCTCCTCAGTCGAGAGGAATAGGGCTGTGGTGGGGTTATGTGCTCATTAATTATAGAGAGCGGTCCCATGAGTAATGTAACACCTCATTGGTAACTCGCAGCCCTGCGTTTACCTCCCAAGTTAATTAAAACCACAGGGATTCCCACAGGAATTTGTAATTTGTTCATGGTGCCGGCGATAACTCGCCCACTCACCAACTTATGCCGGCAGACGGTACTGTAGTTTAACGTCCATCCGAGGGCCGGCACAGACATTGTTGAATCACATGACCTGTGGAACACCAGGACGACGGTTTATCGCTGGTTCAGGATTCAAACCCAGGGTAGGCAGCTTGGAGGAGAGCGTGCGTATCTCCAAGCCATCCCGTCAGCCCATGTTCAGTCCTTACAACTACCTTCTCAGATTTGACTGAAAACCTGATCATGAATCCACAAAGACAAATTTGAGACAGAGAGTCAAAGAAAAAGAAGGTTCTGAGATTGCTCGTTATTCCACACGTGCTTCTCTGGTTATTTACCCATTCTGAACAAGAGTAAAACGCCAAACTTTCACAATGCACCGCAGATTGCGATGGGACTTTACTCTTTTCTCCAATATTCACCAAGACAATCCAGAAAACATAGAGCTGTGACGAAGTATAAACTAAAAAATAAATTAATATCATAACAGGAATATAATAACTCTTGATTAATTTAGCATCTCAGTGTGAGTGCATTCTATTGATCTCAAAAAATAGGGGCAATACCCCTGGTGCTCACCTGGTGGAATAAAGCAGTATGCTACCTGGAAGGTATCTCGACAGACTACGATCGATTGAAGCACACGGTTATTGACTCTCCCGATCCCGGCCCGATTCACCGCAGCGCCATCCGAGCTGGGCCGCAACTTCCGGAAAAAAGGAAATAAACCCGCGGTCCCGGTGTAGGGATACAACGGTGAATATTTGCAGCTTCATACATGACATCCTCCCCTTCCAGTCCAAAATTACCAAGAGCAACACGTGCTGGACTTCCAAAATTGACATTTCAAAAGCAACATTTCCAAAACATGTGAAAATGTGTGCAAACAATGATGAGAATAATGAAAATACGTGAAAATAGAACATGTGTCACGGTGATAATAGAACATGTGTCACGGTGAAAATAGAACATGTGTCACGGTGAAAATAGAACATGTGTCACGGTGAAAATAGAACATGTGTCACGGTGAAAATAGAACATGTGTCACGGTGAAAATAGAACATGTGTCACGGTGAAAATAGAACATGTGTCACCATGAAAATAGAACATGTGTCACCATGAAAATAGAACATGTTTCACCATGAAAATAGAACATGTGTCACGGTGAAAATAGAGCATGTTCAAAGATTCAACCGGTCGGGTGCTTTTCTCTCACGCATTGAGCGTCGCGGTGTACCAGTGGATACAGAGTCCGAGGTGATCCCTTTAGGTCGCGGTGTACCAGTGGATACAGAGTCCGAGGTGATCCCTTTAGGTCGCGGTGTACCAGTGGATACAGAGTCCGAGGTGATCCCTTTAGGTCGCGGTGTACCAGTGGATACAGAGTCCGAGGTGATCCCTTTCGGTCGCGGTGTACCAGTGGATACAGAGTCCGAGGTGATCCCTTTGGGTCGCGGTGTACCAGTGGATACAGAGTCCGAGGTGATCCCTTTGGGTCGTGGTGTACCAGTGTATACAGAGTCCGAGGTGATCCCTTTGGGTCGCGGTGTACCAGTGGATACAGAGTCCGAGGTGATCCCTTTGGGTCGCGGTGTACCAGTGGATACAGAGTCCGAGGTGATCCCTTTAGGTCGCGGTGTACCAGTGGATACAGAGTCCGAGGTGATCCCTTTAGGTCGCGGTGTACCAGTGGATACAGAGTCCGAGGTGATCCCTTTGGGTCGCGGTGTACCAGTGGATACAGAGTCCGAGGTGATCCCTTTGGGTCGTGGTGTACCAGTGTATACAGAGTCCGAGGTGATCCCTTTGTGTCGCGGTGTACCAGTGGATACAGAGTCCGAGGTGATCCCTTTTGGTCGCGGTGTACCAGTGGATACAGAGTCCGAGGTGATCCCTTTTGGTCGCGGTGTACCAGTGGATACAGAGTCCGAGGTGATCCCTTTGGGTCGCGGTGTACCAGTGGATACAGAGTCCGAGGTGATCCCTTTGGGTCGCGGTGTACCAGTGGATACAGAGTCCGAGGTGATGCCTTTGGGTCGCGGTGTACCAGTGGATACAGAGTCCGAGGTGATCCCTTTGTGTCGCGGTGTACCAGTGGATACAGAGTCCGAGGTGATGCCTTTGCGTCGCGGTGTACCAGTGGATACAGAGTCCGAGGTGATGCCTTTGGGTCGCGGTGTACCAGTGGATACAGAGTCCGAGGTGATCCCTTTGGGTCGCGGTGTACCAGTGGATACAGAGTCCGAGGTGATGCCTTTGGGTCGCGGTGTACCAGTGGATACAGAGTCCGAGGTGATCCCTTTGGGTCGCGGTGTACCAGTGGATACAGAGTCTGAGGTGATCCCTTTGGGTCGCGGTGTACCAGTGGATACAGAGTCCGAGGTGATCCCTTTGGGTCGCGGTGTACCAGTGGATACAGAGTCCGAGGTGATGCCTTTGGGTCGCGGTGTACCAGTGGATACAGAGTCCGAGGTGATCCCTTTGGGTCGCGGTGTACCAGTGGATACAGAGTCCGAGGTGATTCCTTTTGGTCGTGGTGTACCAGTGGATACAGAGTCCGAGGTGATCCCTTTGGGTCGCGGTGTACCAGTGGATACAGAGTCCGAGGTGATCCCTTTGGGTCGCGGTGTACCAGTGGATACAGAGTCCGAGGTGATCCCTTTGGGTCGCGGTGTACCAGTGGATACAGAGTCCGAGGTGATGCCTTTGGGTCGCGGTGTACCAGTGGATACAGAGTCCGAGGTGATCCCTTTGGGTCGCGGTGTACCAGTGGATACAGAGTCCGAGGTGATGCCTTTGTGTTTTTTTTTGTTTTTTTGTATACAAGATCGAGGCTCGTGAAAGAGCTAACATTAATCACACAGAAAGACAAACCGACACATAAAACATATAACATGGGGAGCGGTAGACAAGACGGGGCGAGAGGGGGACGAACACAAACACAACATCGGAGAGCAGGGACATCGAGAGATCTGTGGGAGGGAGAGGGCTTTGGGGGGGGGGTGGGGGGGGGAGAGGGAGAGGTATAAAACATATGGACACTGCCGGGACTTCCAGGAAAGAAGTTGGAATTTCAAACAAGGTGGATCTGGGGTGAATTAGCGGGGGTAGAAAAGATCAAGGTTTTGGTTGCGGAAAGATAAGAGATGGTGGTGAACAGCTGTTTTAAAGACCTGGAGGGAGGAGTGGGATTCAAGGGAGTGTGGGAGTTTGTTCCAGAGGCGGGAGAAAAGAGGAATGAAAGAGTGAAGGTGAACAGAGAGCCGAGATTTCGGCAGTTTAACCATCAGAGGGTTGCTGGCAGATCTTGTGCGACCTGTAGGAATATTTGGAGGCCAAAGCACAGAGAGAGCTGGGGGAACAAGGCCGGAGAGGAGTCGGTAGAAGACAGAAAGACCACCAACCTGCCTGCGGTGAGTAAGTGAAAGGCCCTCAGAGATAGCTTCATCGCGGGAGATTCCAATGATTCTGAAAGCTTTGGTTTCAACAGCGTGAAGCCGAGCTAGGTGTGAGGCAGGAGCACCGGCCCATAGGGGAGAACAGTATTCCATTGAGCTGCGGATGAAAGCCTTGTATGTGGTGAGGAGCTCAGGTGTGCCGAGGAAGGACTTCGCACGACGGAGGATGCCCAGTCGGCGACTGGCTTTGGAGGCCAGCTTGTAAATGTGGTTTTCCCAAGAAAGATCATGGCAGATAGTGAGACCCAAAAGCTTGAGCGACAGAACTTCTTGGAGAGGATTGTTGAGAAAGTAGATGGGAGGGTTGTCCAGTCGATCTTTTCGGAGAGACATTGTAAGAGTGTGAGATTTGTCAGGATTGAAAGACATGTTCCACTTGTTTGACCAGTTTGTGATTTTGTCCAGGTCTTCAGAGAGTTATAATTTGATTCCCGTGCCAAAAAAGTTCACCCAAGGCAGCTCAATGATTATGGACCTGTTGCCCTCACCTCCATCTTGTGTAAATGTATGGAGAAATTGATGGTGAAGTTTGTAACATCAGATGTAACTCCTAAACTGGATCCTTTACAATTTGCCTACAAAGCAAGACGAGGTGTTGAAGATGCCTGGCTCAGTTTACTTCATCTAATCACAAGTCACCTTGACCAGAATGGAACCTATGTCCGTGTGTTATTTATCGATTTCTCGTCAGCCTTTATCACTCTGCAGCCATTTACCTTTCTGAAGGTGTTGAGTGACCTGTGCCTGAACCCCCATTTCATACTCTGGGTGGAAAGTTTTTTACGAGGCCGTCCTCAGCAGGTGAGGGTGAATGGTAGCTTACCAAAGTTATCAATCTTGAATACTGGTGCTCCACAAGGCTGTGTATTGTCACCTCCACTGTGCACTTTGTCCACCAATGAATGCGTGGCTCGAAAAGAAGCACAGACGATACCGCCATTGTTGGATGTCTTTCCGATCAATCATCCTTTGTATCTTTACCTCGACGAGATTGACAAATTGAACAAGTGGTGTGGGGACTTTTGTCTTACTCTGAATGTGGACAAAACTAAAGAGATGATTTTGGACTTTCGGAAAGGTGACCATCATGAGCCTGTAACCATAAATGGTGATAAGGTGAAATTGCTAGCAAATTTAAATACCTGGGCACCTTTATTGATAACAAGTAACTTTTGATGGAAATACTGATGCTGTGCACAAGAAATCAATGCAAAGATTGTATCTTCTCACCAAGTTGAATTCATTAGCTGTTCGCTCCCATGTGATGCGGATGTTGACAAATTCCTTACTGATCAGTGTTTTTGAGCCGGCTATCTCTCAATGGTAAAAAATCAATGAAAATTGTAAAAATTCTCCGGATTCGTCCTTGTCACTCACTCAGCCATTGTGACGTCACTAAGGTTGGGCATGGTCACAATGACAGAGAGAGCTGTACATTGTTCGGGCTCATTTGGTTATCGACTAGCAGCAGACACGATGTGGATTCTCATCGCGGTCTTCATCCTGGTGCTAAATTGTGGAATATCGCGACCAACACAGCAGGTAACGGGTTTGTAAGAGATAACGTACTCGGGGAAGGTACACCACACGACAGGAGATTCTTAGTTACAGTTTGTCAAATACTTTTGCGGTTTAAACCGGTAACTATGGAGACGACGAAAATGCAAATTGCGTCTCCTGTCACGGAGCCGGTAATCTGGGCCTGAGAGAAACGATTGGTGGGTCTTCGCAGAGAGGGGTCATCTTGGCATTGAATGGTGTTTTCAGAATTAAGGAAAAGAAAAAACGATGATGGATTCGAGATGATCAGGGCCGACAGAGTCGCGTCATCAGGCAAGGCCAAAGATGGCGGTTTGTGTTTGCTGGTGAATTTGAATTGGGCCAAACATTTTACGGTACGTCAACGGTCCTGTTCCGAGGACGTGGAGACACTGACGGTCTCTTTCCGATCATACTTGTGACGACCCTGATGAACTTACTGAGACTATCAGATTATGTGAAGTTCTGTGAGGACCTCGTGACCACAGAGAGAACCATTCGCATGTTTCCCAATAACAAACCTTGGGTTACCGCTGAAGTGAAGGTGTGTTTGATGAAGAAGAAGCGTGCATTCCTTATGAAGGATGACTCCGCCCTCAGGGAGGCGAAGAAAGAATTGCGCTCTGTCATCGGCAGGTGTAAACGGTCGTACAAGGATAAGATTGAAGAACAACTCCACGATGGTGATGCTCGTAACGCTTGGAGGGGACTCAGGCATATGATGGGCATGGATGAGAGGCTCAAAGATGGTAGATTGGGCCTTCGACCAGTCTGGAGTCTCGATACTTGCGAGCATTGAAAAGGAAGGCGGTGCAGGTGTGTACTGATGAGTCATTGCTTGAACAGACTTTGTGAAAAACTGCCATCAAGGAGACGCTTTCGTGTAGGAGGATGAAGAAGAACATTTTCAAAATGTCATTTGTACCACGTGCAATTCAAATGCTAAATTCAAATTCCTCGACATTTTGCTGTTTAGTCATTCTTCCATATTTTATATTTATTTTATATCTTTTTATTTTGTTTTCTTATTCCCTTTGTGTTTTATGTTTTAATGATGGTTAACTTACGGTGTCACCAAAGAATAATTTCCCTGAATATGGGACAATAAAGATTTATTTATTATTATTATTGAAGAACAAGAACGGCACTCAGTAGAGAGCATATCTCCGCCTGGTTGGCACTTACAAACTTCTACGAGCTGGATCAGGATCCGGATCATCACCAAAATTTAATCAATTCTTCCTCCGTCACACACCCAACCGGTCCACCAGGTTTCGTCCAAATCCGTCCATAACTTTTTGAGATATCCTGCGATGTTTCGTTTTTAGCCCAATCTCCAAATGGTGAAGAATCACTTCCAATTTTAAATAATTCTCATATCCGAATCCATATTCAGATTTTCACCAAAGTCGAATGTAATCGTCCTTGTCAGACACCCAACCGCTCCACCAAGTTTCGTCCAAATCCATCCACAACTTTTTGAGATACCCTGCACTGTATCGTTTTTGGCCCGATCTCCAAATGGTTAAGAATCACTTAAAAATTAAATAATTCTCATATCCGAATCCATGTTTAGATTTTCACCAAAATCGAAAGGAATCGTTCTTGTCAGACACCCAACTGGTCCACCAAGTTTCGTCCAAATCCGTCAATAACCTTTTTCGAGATCCTGCGATGTTTCGTTTTTAGCCCTCACTCCAAATGGTTAAGAATCACTTAAAAATTAAATAATTCTCATATGCGAATCAATATTCAGATTTTCACCAAAATCGAATGGAATCGTCCTTGTAAGACACCCAACCGGTCCACCAAGTTTTGTCCAAATCCATCCACAACTTTTTGAGATATCCTGCTATGTATTGTTTTTGGCCCTGTCTCCCAATGGTTAAGAATCACTTAAAAATTAAATAATTCTCATATCCGAATCCATATTCAGATTTTCACCAAAATCGAATGGAATCGTCCTTGTAAGACACCCAACCGGTCCACCAAGTTTTGTCCAAATCCATCCACAACTTTTTGAGATATCCTGCTATGTATTGTTTTTGGCCCTGTCTCCCAATGGTTAAGAATCACTTAAAAATTAAATAATTCTCATATCCGAATCCATATTCAGATTTTCACCAAAATCGAATCGAATCGTTCTTGTCAGACACCCAACCGGTCCACCAGGTTTCGTCCAAATCCGCCATAACCTTTTTCGAGATCCTGCGATGTTTCGTTTTTAACCCGATCTCCAAATGGTTAAGAATCACTTAATAATAATAATAATGCATTTATTTTATATAGCGCTTTTCAGGAAGCCCAAAGACGCTTTGACAGAGTGCAAAACATAATGCATAGCAAAACATAAAGACAATTGCAAAAAAGAAGAATCAATAGGGAAATATTCAAAGCACAAAGGAGGGAGAAGGAGAGGAGATAGTCAGGGGTTAGATGCTGTGGGTTAAATGTTGAATGCAGTGTTGAACAGGTGGGTCTTGAGTGATGTTTTGAATGTGGTGAGTGAGGAGGAGTCTCTGATGGTGTGAGGTAGCGAGTTCCAGAGGGTGGGAGCAGCGATGGAGAAGGCCCTGTCCCCCCAGGATCTAAATTTGGTCCGGATGGGGGGGGGGGGGGGTCAGGAGGTTGGTACCAGCAGAGCGGAGGTTGCGGGTGGGAGTGTGTCTGGAGAGGAGGTCAGCCAGGTAGGATGGGGCCAGGTTATGGAGGGCTTTGTAGGTCAAGAGGAGGATTTTGTACTGGATTCTCTGGGAGATGGGGAGCCAGTGAAGCTTGTAAAGGACGGGGGTGATGTGGTCACGGGTCCGGGAATGGGTGAGTAGACGGGCAGCGGAGTTCTGAATGTATTGGAGTTTATTGGCGATTGTTGAGGGTGAACCATAAAGGAGGCTATTGCAGTAGTCCAGACGGGAAGTGATGAAGGCGTGGATGAGGGTTTCTGCAGCCACGGAGGAGAGGGATGGACGGAGACGGGCGATGTTTTTCAGGTGAAAGAAGGCTGTCTTTGTGATCTGTTTAGTGTATTTGTCGAAGGAGAGGGTTTGGTCAAAGATGATGCCAAGATTCCGGATGTGAGGGGAGGTGGATACTGGGAAACCGTCGATGTTGAGGGCAAAGTTATGGGTGGACTTGGTGAGCGTTTTTGGGCCAATGATGATTATTTCAGATTTATCACAGTTAAGTTTGAGGAAGTTGATTTGAAGCCAGGATTTTATTTCAGTGATGCAGTTTGTCAGGATAGAGTGGGTGGCGGTGGAGATGGACTTGGTGGAGATGAAAAGCTGGATGTCATCGGCGAAGCAGTGGAATTGGAGACCATGACGGCGGATTAAGTGACCGAGGGGGGACAGGTAAAGGATGAAGAGGAGGGGGCCAAGAACTGAACCTTGGGGGACACCTTGGGGGAGGGGAGCAGTGGGGGATTTGCAGTTATTGATGGAGATGAACTGACGTCTGTCAGAGAGGTATGATTTAATCCAAGAGAGGGCAGTGCCGGTAATGTTAAAGGTGGTTTCAAGTCGGGTGAGGAGGATGGTGTGATCGATGGTGTCAAAGGCGGCGCTGAGGTCGAGGAGGATGAGAACGTTGAGGTTGCCAGCGTCAGAGGAGAGGAGAAGGTCGTTGGTGATTTTGAGGAGAGCAGTTTCAGTACTGTGGTTGGAGCGGAATCCGGATTGGAATGTTTCATACAGGTTATTGGCAGAGAGGTGATGTTTGAGTTGAGTGGCTACAGCGCGTTCCAAAACCTTTGACAGAAAGGGTAGGTTGGAGATGGGTCTGAAGTTATTTAGGGTGTCAGGGTTTAGTCCAGGTTTTTTCAGAATGGGGGTAACAGCAGCAATTTTGAGGGATGGTGGGACGATGCCTGTAGACAGGGAGGAGTTTATTGTTGCAATGATAAGTGGAGAGAGAGCAGGAAGGGAGGCCTTGACAAAGCTGGAGGGGATGGGGTCAAGAGTGCAGGTGGCAGTTTTCATTCCGATGAGGAGTTCAGAGAGGTCAGTAGGGGAGACTGGGGAGAATTGAGACAGGGGATGGCAGGATAAGGGGGGGCAGGTGGTTTGAGGGGGAGCGGGTGCGGCGGTGGTCAAGCTGTTGTAGATGTTTTCAATTTTGCGTTGGAAGAATGAAAGGAAGGAGATGCAGTTGTCTATTGTGAATGACTGGGTGGTGGTGTTCAGGGGGCTGAGGAGTTTGTTTATTGTAGAGAAGAGTGCTTTTGGGTTTCCGGAGCCAGAGTGGATAATTTGAGAGTAGTAGGCGGAGCGGGCGCGGGAGAGGGCATCTTTATAGTGTTGTATGTGGTCCTTGTAGGCCTGGGAGTGAACTGTGAGACCTGTTTTATTGCGGAGTCTTTCAAGTTGGTGAGCACGGGTTTTCATCAGGCGGAGTTCATGGGTAAACCAGGGAGCAGAATGGGTGAAAGAAACTGTTTTGGTTTTTATAGGTGCAAGTTGGTCAAGGCAGGAGGAGAGAGTGTGGTTGTAGTAGTCAGTGAGGTCAGAAGGGGTGTGGAGGTCAACGAAGGGAGAAGTGGACATTTTTTCAGAGAGGGTCGATGAGAATGAGGCAGGTGAAAGAGCGTTTAGCTTACGGAAGTTGATAGTGCGATAATGCCTTGGTGCTGGGGTGGGGATGTTGATGGTCAGAGTGATGGCTAGGTGGTCAGAGAGAGTGAGGTCGGAGCCAGAGAGATGGTGCAAAATTAGTCCAGTAGAGCAGACAAGGTCCAAAATGTGACCACGGTTATGGGTAGGAAAGTTGACATGTTGAGTGAGGTTAAAGCAGGTGAGTAAATCAGTGAAGTCAGTGGTTAGCGTGGAGTCAGTGGAGTCCATGTGGATATTGAAATCACCAAGGAGGAGGATTGAGGGGGAGAGGGAACATAGCTGGGTCAGAAAGTAGGAGAAGTCAGACAGGAATGATGGGTGTGGTTTGGGAGGGCGGTAAACAACAGCCATGACTGACTGTGTGTGACCAGAGAGTTTAAAAGCCAGGTGTTCAAATGATGGAGCAGATGAGATGGAGATGAGGTTGGTCTTGATGTCTTGTCGGTGAATAACGGCAATTCCACCACCTCGGCCCTCCGAGCGTGGTTTATTGATGTAAGAATATCCATTGGGTGTGGTGAGGTTGAGCGTGTAGTAGTCCAGTGGTTGTTGCCAGGTCTCAGTGAGACAGAGAAAGTCCAGTTTATTTTCCAGGATGTAGTCGTTCAGGATGAGGCATTTGTTGTTGAGGGACCGGGTATTGAACAGGGTGAGCTTGATGTTGTTTTATACGGCGGGTATGAATCCAGGTGATTTGGCCAGGGTTCGCAGACAGGAGGTGCGATTTTGTGCGTTGTTGTGACCAGGTGTGTTGGGACGATGAGTGGGAGTGCGCTGAGCCGACCAGAGGATGGGGATGGAGTGACCTGATTGTAAATAAACAAACTTACGACCGGAGCCACGGTGAATGTACCTGGGTCGACGCAGGAGTCCATTCGATTTGATTGCAGAGATGCATGATGGGGTGGAGCGGGTTTTAAGCAGGAGAAGCCTTGCGGCGGAGTACCGCAGAGCCATGCCAGCAGGAGCGAAGGGACGAGCACGAGGCCAAGGGTGAGGAGGCGAAACAATCGACACAACCCACGGGAGTGGGCCCGAGGAAACAGCGAAGGAGCCGAGCAGGTGAAGCCAGGAGCAGAGCCGGGACCATGCAGAGGGCAGACAGGAGCGAAGAGACGAGCACGAGGCCAAGGTTGAGGAGGCAAAGCGGCAAATGCAGCGGCAAACGACCGCCGCCGCTAATCAAGATCACGGCGGCAAACCGCCACCACCGCCGCTGCAAACAATGGGCGGCACAACCCACGAGAGTGAGCCCGAGGAAATAGCGAAGGAGCCGAGCAGGTGAAGCCAGGAGCAGCAGAGCAGAGCCGGGACCGTGCAGAGGAAGACTCAATGGCCAAAAATCCGCCACGACCACCAGGAAAGCAAGATACGGACAATGGTCCAGTCAGAGAAGCGGCGAGCAAGTGACGCCAGCGTCCTCTCACGACCGGACCGGAAACGGAACTCAATCACACACACACATCACACATAAGTATTCATACCCTTTGCTATGACACTTTAAATTTAGCTCAGGTGCCTCCCATTTCTATTGATCATATTTGAGATGTTTCTACATCTTGATTGGAGTCCACCTGTTTTAAATTCAATTGATTGGACATGATTTGGAAAGGCACAAAGGCTATCTCCCACTTAAAAATTAAATAACTCTCATATGCGAATCCATATTCAGATTTTCACCAAAATCGAATCGAATCGTTCTTGTCAGACACCCAATCGGTCCACCAGGTTTCGTCCAAATCCGTCCATAACTTTTTGAGATATCCTGCTCTGTATCGTTTTCAGCCCCATCTCCAAATGGTTAAGAATCACTTAAAAATTAAATAATTCTCATATCCGAATCCATGTTCAGATTTTCACCAAAATCGAATCGAATCGTTCTTGTCAGACACCCAACCGGTCCACCAAGTTTCGTCCAAATCCGTCCATAACCTTTTCCGAGATCCTGCGATGTTTCGTTTTTAGCCCGAACTCCAAATGGTTAAGAATCACTTAAAAATTAAATAATTCTCATATCCGAATCCATGTTCAGATTTTCACCAAAATCGAATCGAATCGTTCTTGTCAGACACCCAACCGGTCCACCAAGTTTCGTCCAAATCCGTCCATAACCTTTTCCGAGATCCTGCGATGTTTCGTTTTTAGCCCTAACTCCAAATGGTTAAGAATCACTTAAAAATTAAATAATTCTCATATCCGAATCCATGTTCAGATTGTCACCAAAATCGAATCGAATCGTTCTTGTCAGACACCCAACCGGTCCACCAAGTTTCGTCCAAATCCGTCCATAACCTTTTGAGATATCCTGCTATATGTTGGTTTTAGTCCTATCTCCCACTGGTGAAGAATCACTTAAAATTTTAAATAATTCTCATATCCGAATCCACATTCAGATTTACACCAAAATCGAATGGAATCGTCCTTGTCAGACACCCAACCTGTCCACCAAGTTTCGTCCAAATCCATCCACAACATTTTGAGATATCCTGCTATGTATTGTTTTTGGCCCTATCTCCAAATGGTGAAGAATCACTTAAAATTTTAAATAATTCTCATATCCGAATCCATAATTAGATCTTCACCAAAATTGAATCGATTCCTTCTTGTCAGACACCCAACCGGTCCACCAAGTTTCGTTCAAATCCATCTACAACTTTTTGAGATACCCTGCTCTGTATCGTTTTTAGCCCGATCTCCAATGGTTAAGAATCACTTAAAAATTAAATAATTCTCATAGGCGAAATCGATATACAGATTTTCACCAAAATCGAATGGAATCGTCCTTGTCGGACATCCAACCTATCCAACAAGTTTCGTCCAAATCCATCCACAACCTTTTGAGATATCCTGCTATATGTTGGTTTTAGTCCTCTCTCCCGCTGGTGAAGAATCACTTAAGATTTTAAATAATTCTCATATCCGAATCCACATTGAGATATTCACCAAAATTGAATCGATTCCTCCTTGTCAGACACCCAACCGGTCCATCAAGTTTCGTCCAAATCCATCCACAACCTTTTGAGATATCCTGCTATATGTTGGTTTTAGTCCTCTCTCCCGCTGGTGAAGAATCACTTAAGATTTTAAATAATTCTCATATCCGAATCCACATTGAGATATTCACCAAAATTGAATCGATTCCTCCTTGTTAGACACCCAACCGGTCCATCAAGTTTTGTCCAAATCCATCCACAACTTTTTGAGATACCCTGCTCTGTATAGTTTTTAGCCCGATCTCCAAAGGTTAAGAATCACTTAAAAATTAAATAATTCTCATATGCGAATCCATATTCAGATTTTCACCAAAATCGAAAGAAATCGTCCTTGTCAGACACTCAATCGGTCCACCAAGTTTCGTCCAAATCCATCCACAACTTTTTGAGATATCCTGCTATGTATCGTTTTTGGCCCAATCTCCAAATGGTTAAGAATCACTTAAAAATTAAATAATTCTCATATCCGAATCCATGTTCAGACTTTCACCAAAACCGAATCGAATCGTCCTTGTCAGACACCCAACCGGTCCACCAAGTTTCGTCCAAATCCATCCACAACTTTTTGAGAGATCCTGCGATGTTTCGTTTTTTGCCCAATCTCCCACTGGTGAAGAATCACTTAAAAATTAGATAATTCTCATATCCGAATCCATGTTCAGATTTTCACCAAAATCGAATGGAATCGTCCTTGTCGGACACCCAATCGGTCCACCAAGTTTCGTCCAAATCCGTCCATAACCTTTTGAGATATCCTGCTATGTATTGTTTTTGGCCCTATCTCCAAATGGTTAAGAATCACTTAAAATTTTAAATAATTCTCATATCCGAATCCATATTTATATCTTCATCAAAATCGAATGGAATCGTCCTTGTCAGACACCCAATCGGTACACACACACACACACAAACACACACACACACACACACACACACACACACACACACACACACACACACACACACACACACACACACACACACACACACATTTACTTTTAGCAATAGATGCAAAAATCGAGTATAATTTCTTTTCTGTCCCTGGAACCAAATAAACAATATATTTATAACAGGCCACAATCGTGGCTGTTATAAATATACCAGCAAGGACCCATGGAAGTTCCACGTAATGTAAAATGTGACCAAGTCCTCAACTCTCTCCCACCTTACAAACCCCAAGTCCTCAACAACCCCCTCCCAACCTTAAGGGGTCAATCCCCTCCCCACTCCAAGCCTTCAACCCTCCCCCTTCCCACCACAATTCCTCAACTCCGCACCTCTCCCCCCCCCCCCCCCCCCCCACAAAGCGTCGACATCCCCTTCCAACTCTCCCATCTTTTCCCATATCCCCCCCCCCCCCACCGCAAACAGAAGTCCTCACCCTAGCCCTCCCAACCCTAAGGCGTCCATCCCCTCCCCACTGCAAGCCTTAAACCCTCCCCCTCCCCACCTTAAAATACACATGAATATATATCTATATACACGACCGGTCAAAGGTTTTAGAACACCTCAATTTTCCCAGTTTTTAATTGAAATTTACGCAGTTTAATGTCCAGTGAATAACCTGAAATGGTACAAAGGTAAGCAGTAAACTGCTCGAGGTTAAAAAAAAAAGTTTAGGTTCGCAAAAACGGGAAAATAATGTAATTTGCACAGTTATATTGTAAAAAAGGCCTTCTTCAGGGAACAAGTCATGGGTTAACAACTTACAGTTGTTCTGCAGAAATGTAAGTAAATTAAGGCTTGAATGTTGATGCAAACAATTCTGACAGGTGTCCCAACTCTGCTGATTACTTGATTACAAACCCCCTGTCTGTATATAAGCAGTATTGGAACAGACTGTTATTACACCCTCTGAAACATTATTTGGACAATATTGCACTGCAGGGAGTAGTATATTGGAAACTGGAGGAAACTCTGACAGGAAGAGGTCTGCCAGACCCAAAGCCACAACAGAATCAGAAGACAAGTTTCTGAGAGTCAACAGCCTGCGTGATAGGCAGCTCACAGGACAACAGCTTCAAGCACAGGTTAACACTGGTCGAAGTAAGCAAGCCTCAGTTTCAACTCTGAAGAGAAGACGTTGAGCTGCAGGTTTGACAGGTCGAGTGGCAGTAAGAAAGCCATTGCTAAGATGGCAAAATAAGAAAAAGAGGCTTGCCTGGGCCATGAAGCACCGCCAGTGGACTTCTGCAAACTGGAAGAAGGTCTTATGGACCGATGAATCAAAATTTGAAATCTTTGGTTCATCACGCAGGGTTTTTGTACGCCGTCGAGTAGGCGAAAGCATGGTTCCTCAGTGTGTGACACCGACTGTCAAACATGGAGGAGGAAGCGTGATGGTCTGGGCTCTTTTGCTGGATCCAGAGTCTGCGATTTGCAAAGAACGACTGGCATCCTGAACCAAAAGGGCGACCACAACATTTTGCAGCGCCATGCAATACCCTCTGGTATACGCCTGGCTGGTCAGGGGTTCATCCTACAGACGGTAGGCTTCAAATCATGGAATGGCCAGCACAGTCTCCAGACTTAAACCCCATCGAGCTGGTTTGGGATGAACTGCACAGAAGGGTGAAAGCAAAGCAACCTACAAGTGCAACACATTTGTGGGAGCTTCTGCAACAGTGTTGGGAAGAACTTCCCGAACAATATTTGATTTCCATTGTAGAAAGAATGCCACGAGTGTGTTCGGCGGTTATAACCGTACTATCGGACCTCATCTGTGGTGTGTTTCACCGAGACATGGCTTGGTGAAGGGGATGACGTGTCCTTCGATGGATTCGAGATGATCAGGGCAGGGTCTTTCCGATCATAGTTGTGACGACCCTGATGAACTTACTGAGACGATCACAGATTATGTGAAGTTCTGTGAGGACCTCATGACCACAGAGAGAACCATTCACATGTTTCCCAATAACAAACCTTGGGTTACCGCTGAAGTGAAGGTGTGTTTGATGAAGAAGAAGCGTGAATTCCTGAAGAAGAAGCGTGCATTCCTGAAGAAGGTTGACTCCGTCCTCAGGGAGGCGAAGAAATAATTGCGCTCTGTCATCGGCAGGTGTAAACGGTCGTTCAAGGATAAGATTGAAGAACAACTACACGATGGTGATGCTCGTAACGCTTGGAGGGGACTCAGGCATATGATGGGCATGGATGAGAGGCTCAAGGATGGTAGATTTCCCATCAATGTTTCAGATTCCAAATTTGTGGTTGAATTAAGTGACTTTTACGCAAGATTTGATGTTCCAGGAAACCGAGTAAAACGTGAAGCTCCCGGGAGGGTCTAGATGCTCGAGCGTGTCCCACACCTGTAATTTGTGCACCTGATGTCGTGAGGCGTTTTCGGGCGTTTAGTAAAAGGCTTGTGGTCCACATGGCAGTAAGTCTGGTATTCTGAAAGAGTTCTGTTTAGAACTTAGTAATGTTTTTACTCGATTGTTTCAGTTACTTTTAACTGTTCATACTGTTCCTATTTGTTGGAAAAAGTCCATTATTATTCCCGTGCCAAAAAGGTTCACCCAAGGCAGCTCAATGATTATGGACCTGTTGCCCTCACCTCCATCTTGTGTAAATGTATGGAGAAATTGATGGGGAAGTTCGTAACATCAGATGTAACTCCTAAACTGGAACCTTTACAATTTCCCTACAAAGCAAGACGAGGTGTTGAAGATACCTGGCTCAGTTTACTTCATCTAATCACAAGTCACCTTGACCAGAATGGAACCTATGTCCGTGTGTTATTTATCGATTTCTCGTCAGCCTTTATCACTCTGCAGCCATTTACCTTTCTGAAGGTGTTGAGTGACCTGTGCCTGAACCCCCATTTCATACTCTGGGTGGAAAGTTTTTTACGAGGCCGTCCTCAGCAGGTGAGGGTGAATGGTAGCTTATCAACGTTATCAATCTTGAATACTGGTGCTCCACAAGGCTGTGTATTGTCACCTCCACTGTGCACTTTGTCCACCAATGAATGCGTGGCTCGAAAAGAAGCACAGACGATACCGCCATTGTTGGATGTCTTTCCGATCAATCATCCTTTGTATCTTTACCTCGACGAGATTGACACATTGAATGAGTGGTGTGGGGACTTTTGTCTTACTCTGAATGTGGACAAAACTAAAGAGATGATTTTGGACTTTCGGAAAGGTGACCATCATGAGCCTGGAACCATAAATGGTGATAAGGTGAAATTGCTAGCAAATTTAAATACCTGGGCACCTTTATTGATAACAAGTTAACTTTTGATGGAAATACTGATGCTGTGCACAAGAAATCAATGCAAAGATTGTATCTTCTCACCAAGTTGAATTCATTTGCTGTTCGCTCCCATGTGATGCGGATGTTGACAAATTCCTTGCCGATCAGTGTTTTTGAGCCGGCCATCTCTCAATGGTGAAAAATCAATGAAAATTGTAAAAATTCTCCATATTCGTCCTCGTCACTCACTCAGCCATTGTGACGTCACTAAGGTTGCGCATGGTCACAATGACAGAGAGAGACGCACATTGTTACGGCTCATTTCTTGATCGACTAGCAGCAGACAAGATGTGGATTCTCATCGCGGTCTTCATCCTGGTGCTAAATTGTGGAATATCGCGACCAACACAGCAGGTAACGGGTTTGTAAGAGATAACGTACTCGGGGAAGGTACACCACACGACAGGAGATTCTTAGTTACAGTTTGTCAAATACTTTTGCGGTTTAAACCCGTAACTATGGAGACGACGAAAATGCAAATTGCGTCTCCTGTCACGGAGCCGGTAATCTGGGCCTGAGAGAAACGATTGGTGGGTCTTCGCAGAGAGTTGTGATCTTGGCATTGAATGGTGTTTTCAGAATTAAGGAAAAGAAAAAACGAGGTTTCAAATTTCAAATTGAAATTCCTCGACATTTTGCTGTTTGGACAACCTTCCATATTTTATATCTTGTTATTTTGTTTTCTTATTCCCTTTGTGTTTTATGTTTTAATGATGGTTAACTTACGCTATCACCAAAGAATAATTTCCCTGAATATGGGACAATAAAGATTTATTATTATTATTATTGAAGAACAAGAACGGCACTCAGTAGAGAGCATATCTCCGCCTGGTTGGCCATATCACTTACAAACTTCTACTAGCTGGATCAGGATCCGGATCATCACCAAAATGTAAGCATTTCTTCCTCGTCACACACCCAACCGGTCCACCAAGTTTCGTCCAAATCCGTCCATAACGTTTTGAGATATCCTGCTACGTATCGTTTTTGGCCCAATCTCCAAATGGTTAAGAATCACTTAAAAATTAAATAATTCTCATATCCGAATCCATGTTCAGATTTTCACCAAAATCGAATCGATTCCTCCTTGTCAGACACCCAACCGGTCCACCAAGTTTCGTCCAAATCCGTCCATAACGTTTTGAGATATCCTGCTATGTATCGTTTTTGGCCCAATCTCCAAATGGTTAAGAATCACTTAAAAATTGAATAAATCTCATATCCGAATCCACATTCAGATTTTCACCAAAATCGAATCGAATCGTCCTTGTCAGACACCCAATCGGTCCACCAAGTTCCGTCCAAGTCCGCCCATAACCTTTTGAGATATCCTGCTATATGTTGGTTTTAGCCCAATCTCCCACTGGTGAAGAATCACTTAAAATTTTAAATAATTCTCATATCCGAATCCATATTTATATCTTCATCAAAATCGAATGGAATCGTCCGTGTCAGACACCCAACCGGTCCACCAAGTTTCGTCCAAATCCGTCCATAACCTTTTTCGAGATCCTGCGATGTTTCGTTTTTGGCCCTATCTCCCACTGGTGAAGAAGCACTTAAAAATTAAACAATTCTCATATCCGAATCCATGTTCAGATTTTCACCAAAATCGAATCGATTCCTCCTTGTCAGACACCCAACCGGTCCACCAAGTTTCGTCCAAATCCATCCACAACGTTTTGAGATACCCTGCTCTATATTGTTTTTAGCCCCATCTCCAAATGGTTAAGAATCACTTAAAAATTAAATAATTCTCATATCCGAATCCATGTTCAGATTTTCACCAAAATCGAATCGATTCCTCCTTGTCAGATACTCAAACGGTCCACCAAGTTTCGTCCAAATCCGCCATAACCTTTTTCTAGATCCTGCGATGTTTCGTTTTTCGCCCCATCTCCAAATGGTTAAGAATCACTTAAAAATTAAATAATTCTCATATGCGAATCCATATTCAGATTTTCACCAAAATCCAATGGAATCATCCTTGTCAGACACCCAACCGGTCCACCAGGTTTCGTCCAAATCCATCCACAACTTTTTGAGATATCCTGCTATGTATTGTTTTTGGCCCTATCTCCCAATGGTGAAGAATCACTAAAAAATTAAATAATTCTCATATCCGATTCCATATTCAGATTTTCACCAAAATCGAATGGAATCGTCCTTGTCAGATAGCCAACCTGTCCACCAAGTTTCGTCCAAATCCATCCACAACTTTTTGAGATATCCTGCTATGTATTGTTTTTGGCCCTATCTCCCAATGGTGAAGAATCACTAAAAAATTAAATAATTCTCATATCCGAATCCATATTCAGATTTTCACCAAAATCGAATCGAATCGTCCTTGTCAGACACCCAATCGGTCCACCAAGTTTCGTCCAAGTCCGCCCATAACCTTTTGAGATATCCTGCTATATGTTGGTTTTAGCCCGATCTCCCACTGGTGAAGAATCACTTAAAATTTTAAATAATTCTCATATCCGAATCAATATTTATATCTTCATCAAAATCGAATGGAATCGTCCGTGTCAGACACCCAACCAGGTCCACCAAGTTTCGTCCAAATCCGTCCATAACGTTTTGAGATATCCTGCTATGTATCGTTTTTGGCCCAATCTCCAAATGGTTTAGAATCACTTAAAAATTAAATAATTCTCATATCCGAATCCATATTCAGATTTTCACCAAAATCGAATCGAATCGTCCTTGTCAGACACCCAACCGGTCCACCAGGTTTCGTCCAAATCCATCCACAACTTTTTGAGATATCCTGCTATGTATTGTTTTTGGCCCTATCTCCCAATGGTGAAGAATCACTAAAAAATTAAATAATTCTCATATGCGAATCCTTATTCAGATTTTCACCAAAATCGAATGGAATCGTCCTCGTCAGATAGCCAACCTGTCCACCAAGTTTCGTCCAAATCCATCCACAACTTTTTGAGATATCCTGCTATGTATTGTTTTTGGCCCGAACTCCCACTGGTGAAGAATCACTTAAAAATTCTCGTAGCCGGATCTGAATCCGAATCCGGATCTTCACCAAAATATAATCATGTCGTCCTTGTCACATGCGCTATATCTCTGCTAAATTTCGTCCGAATCCGTCCACAACTTTTTGAGATATTTTGTTCACATACAAACAAACAAACACAAACGGACAGACAGGGGTGAAAACATAACCTCCATCCACCTGGCGGATGATAACACCGATTGCTGGTAAATGCTGATTGCTGGTAAATTGCTGGTAAATCCCTCATCGTCGAGAGGATGTGATGAGGAATATAAAGAGAGTTTATCTTTGGTTGGAAACTGCAGGTTTTCGGGTTAAGTTTCCCCAACAAGCAAAGTTGGAATTTGTCCGTTCAAGGAAAACGCTTCTTCCTGGTCGTGTCCATGGAGGAATGTTCACGGTATACTTTTTATGTAACTGGTACCACACATTGCACTCGTTTGTAAGGTGCAAATTGATAACCGATAAAATACATCTCAGGATTGGCAAGGCTTAGCAGATTGCGCACTCACCTTGAGCTTTCCTACCTGGGTTTGAATCTTGATCCATGTATAAACTGCCACCCTGGTGTTTCACGTGCAGAGTGGTACATCACTGTGTGTACCAACCATCGGAGGAACGTTAAGCCAGAGGACCCGTCTGCCAGCACTCGTTGGTGGACGTGAAAGATCCCACGGTGTTTCTCGCAAAGAGGAGGCGAGTTATCACCAGCATTCTGAACAAATCACAAATTGCTTCCCAAACCCTCTTGCAAAAGTGCCCTTGGTCACCAAAACATTATGACCAGTGGGAGTTCAATGAGGGCTTCATCCTGTGTCCAGTGGATTGAAAGCGGGCTCATGGATGATGGATGATGGTGATGAAATGCATCTTGAAAAGTTGGGTCTAAACCCTTTTCTAAAACAGATGATAAAGTTTCCCCTAAATAAAAAATTCGCAAACATCTTGTTTTTTTATGTCACCAAGTTTTGGATTTTGTAAGCGAATTGTAAAAATATTGTTTAGTTTAATTTCAAATGTAATAAACGTTTCTCCTGTCCCTACCCTTGTCCATGTCCATAGATGTTCCAGAATGATGCTGTGGAGGGAGCAATGATGTCCCAAGTTTGGGTTGTCCTGGTGGTCGCAATTGCGATCATTTTATTTGTCGTGGTACAATCATTTGAACCATTGGCCTGGTTCAAGAGGAAGAGCCACAAAACAAAGCCCCGCACTCGGTGGTGAGGAACACAAGCGACGTTTACATCAATATTTTACTTTCTATCAACATCAATATTTTCATCCAAGGGGACAAGATAGCTCAGGAATTTAAAATGAATTCACGTTGAATTTTTACAATTAACCCGCAGAGGATCGACCCTCTGGGTGTGTCGAGTTTGCACATTACTTGCTGAAAAAGAACAGTCGGTGTTTTCCAAGAAAACTATAGATCTGTTTGTGTGGTCTGTCTGAGGGGACTTCAAAAGGGTTAAGGGTCTTAAGTGTGTCAGGGTTGCAGGAGTTCTAAATGGTCTTTGGGGTCGTCAATGTTCTTAAAGGGTTTTGGGTTCCAAAGGGTCTTAAGGGGTGAAAAGCGAGAAAGAGGTCTAAGGGTTCTAAACAAAGATGCAAATGTCTAAAGGGTCTAAACGGTCTTCAAAGGTCTAAGACGGTTACAGTCCTGCAGGATATCATGGGCTCTTTAGGATCTCAGGGGTCTAAGTTCTAACGGGGTCCATAGGGTCTTAATAGTTAGTCTCCTCGAAGGATTCTAAAGGGTCTAATGGGGTCTACAGAATATACCCGCATGCACATTGGGTCAACAAACCTATAGGGTCTACAACCATGCACCCGCTCTAACCCGCACGCGTGAACAAGTTACGTCATCAAGTCTACGATAGTTAAATTTAAGCTTATTTTGGACTCTTTTGTACTTTATTATTAAATGTTATTTTTAGGTCACGATGCTAAATATAGGTCTTACCTCCACCACCGAAGGGGGCCACAGGTTAATTTTTCACCCTCTCGGTTTGTTTGTCTGTCTCTCTGTGAACAGGATATCTCAAAAATGTTGTGGACGGAAACGGACGAAATTTGGTGGAGAGGTTGGGAATGTGACAAGGAAGAAATTATTTGATTTTGGTGAAGATTCCGATCAGGATCCGAGAATATTTTAAATTTAAAAATGGATTCGTTACCATTGAGAGACGTGGCCAAAAACGATGCATAATATGTGGGATTAAACTGGATTAAACTCCATACCTGGATGACCCGAAGATGACCTTTATTGAGTTTTCCCCATTAAGTTGGCTTGGGTTCTGAGGCACATTAAATTTAACATTGAAGTCAATGGGAAAAAAGGGAAAAACTTATTGATTCACACCTCCTCTCTCATAAAATTACACCCCCTTTTCTCTCAAAAAATTGCGTCCACTTTTTGCGAAGCTAATTTACCAACTACTAAAACACAGCATTTAAACTTGAAGTCAATGGGGAAGGAGCTAAAAACTTAATAACCCTCTGGATTTTCAACCAGATTTCACCCTCTTTTGGGACAACCTATTTCCAAATATTTAATCCTCATTCGACCTAACTACTACTGATAGGTTCTAGCTCACCTCAAATTTAACATTGAAGCCAATGGGGAAAAGTATGGAAACTTATTGACTCAAACCACCTATCGCGAAAAATTACACCCCTTTTTTTCTCTCATTAAATTACGCCCCCTTTTCTCCTGCCTAAGTCCCACACACTTTTTGCTAAGCCCCGCCCACTTTCCCTAAACCTTGCCCATGGCTTGAAATGCCAGGCATGCCAGGCTTGAAAAATGACACCCTTTTTCTCCCTGCATTTAACTTATTAACTCCCCCCATTTTTCATTATACTCATGCAGAGACCCAACGAATATTTGTGTTTCATTTTTAGGTAATAATTTAATTCTCTTAGAAGAACAATCACCATCTAGAATATTGACAAATGTTATATTAGAATTTAAGTCTCGGTTTAGGTATCGCCGTTGAGCTGATATGAAATGATAAACTTCTCTTAATGACCTCGTCTGACCCCCTCCCGAACCACATACCATTTTGAGATTTCAGTAAATTATTTTCGTTCTCTGTTTCGTACCAGTCGTTCACCCCGTACCTCCTTGTTTAATATCTGTACTCACAAACAAAAAAAAAAACCCCTCAAAATTTTTTTCCTTCCCAGGTCTTATTCGTTTATTTGTTGTTCATTTTGTTCGTTCGTTCTTCGTTCGCGATCACGCGGTTAGAAATGTATAATCTCTCCCCTGAACAACTATTTTCTCTCATATATTATAACACCCTCTTCTTCTTTTCCTACAAAAGGATGCTTTCGTCTTGCTCACCAAATCTATTCATTCCAAAAAATATATATAATACCATCTCTTACAGTTCCTCCTTTCTACATTCCCTAAACTATCCAGAACTCCACCCCTCCTCCAGTGTCCTCAAACGTATTTTTGACTCGAAGGTCTCAAACTCATTTTGCAAAAAATGTTTAGTCTAGTAGGAAGACTAGGTCCCCCTGCACCCCCCGGAGATATACTTCTAATCAGTGTTTCTAGATTGGAAAAAATGTGTAGAAAATGACTAGCTATGGCCCCAAGCTGAAAAAATGTCCCACATACCATATTTATGCAAATTACTGCTGCAAATTTTATGCAAAATTATGCAAATTTTATGCAAATTTTTGATGAGGAGTAGAGTTGAGGGGTCTTTGAGGGCTTCATCGAGGTGCTCTCGGTTGCAAGACTGGGTCATTCTGAGAAGCACAGCAGGGTCAGAGATCATGATGTTCTCCTCCTCAGTGAATCTCTCCATCAACAGCCTCTCCATTGCCTCACACACTGTTTTGAGGCAAAAGAGGGACTTTGCGTAGGCCTTTCCACTGAGAACACCTTTGAGAGATCCACTTGTTACTAGTTGTGCCTCAAAGAGAATCTCTGCATATCCAGAACCACGCATCTTGTGTCCAGTGAGCATCCCGATGTAGTTCATGGATGTGTGGAAGGGTCCAATCGTTACTACATGACTAGCAAATTCATTTGGCCAGCGCCAGATGATGGGAAGGGCTTTCATGCAGACACCCAGATCAAATGTATTCAGGACCCATCTCTGACCCACCTCAGCAGTTGCTGCCTCGGAACGCTTCAGTAGCTCACGAACAACTGCGTTGTCTGTGATCGGTTGGTGGATAGGCGTGCAGTAGTCGACTGTTGATTTGCTGGGTGGGGGAGAACCAGTTGCAGAGGTGAAACCCCCTAGCCCAGGCACAGGCTGCAGGCCATTGCCATGCCATGCAGGCACCAGGCACAGACCGATCACAGACAACGCAGTTGTTCGTGAGCTACTGAAGCGTTCCGAGGCAGCAACTGCTGAGGTGGGTCAGAGATGGGTCCTGAATACATTTGATCTGGGTGTCTGCATGAAAGCCCTTCCCATCATCTGGCGCTGGCCAAATGAATTTGCTAGTCATGTAGTAACGATTGGACCCTTCCACACATCCATGAACTACATCGGGATGCTCACTGGACACAAGATGCGTGGTTCTGGATATGCAGAGATTCTCTTTGAGGCACAACTAGTAACAAGTGGATCTCTCAAAGGTGTTCTCAGTGGAAAGGCCTACGCAAAGTCCCTCTTTTGCCTCAAAACAGTGTGTGAGGCAATGGAGAGGCTGTTGATGGAGAGATTCACTGAGGAGGAGAACATCATGATCTCTGACCCTGCTGTGCTTCTCAGAATGACCCAGTCTTGCAACCGAGAGCACCTCGATGAAGCCCTCAAAGACCCCTCAACTCTACTCCTCATCAAAAATTTGCATAAAATTTGCATAATTTTGCATAAAATTTGCAGCAGTAATTTGCATAAACATGGTATGTGGGACATTTTTTCAGCTTGGGGCCATAGCTAGTCATTTTCTACACATTTTTTCCAATCTAGAAACACTGATTAGAAGTATATCTCCGGGGGGTGCAGGGGGACCTAGTCTTCCTACTAGACTATTCCCTTTCTCCAAGCTATTCTGAAATCTCTGAAATCTCTGACACACCTTCAACAGCTCTCCCTACCTCTTCCTCCTCTTCCACATCTTACCCTACCCCTCCCCCCCCTGTTCTGGACCCGATGCTCCCCTTTCCTCTTCATTAACGGTATGGACCTCAAACATCCGGGGCCTTCGCTCAAACTTGACTGACCTCTCCATACAGGTTGCTTCTGACAAACCAGATGTGATCTGCTTAACAGAAACTTTCCTCCTTCATGATGTCTCTGATGCCTTGGTATCTCTCCCAGGTTACTCCCTCCTCCGGTATGATAGACCTGAGCCTCGTCCTGGAGGTGGGGTTGCTATCTTTATAAAAAACTCTCTTCCTCACTCGCCCTCCACTGCCCTCTCTCCACCTCACCCCCAGGAATACCTTTGGCTACGGCTTCCCCTTCGCTCCCACCTTTTGTTCATATGTGTGTTGTACCGTCCACCAAACAGCGATGACTCCATCTACATCTCACTGTCTGATAATATGGACCAACTTCTATCTACCCATCCCAACTCTCTCTTCCTCATATGTGGTGATTTCAATTGTCACCATGCCAGTTGGCTGGGTGTGGGTACCTCTCTCACCAGCCATGGCTCTTCAGCAAAGGACTTCTGCGACTCACTGGGACTGACACAATCTGTCAATTTCCCGACCCGGATCTCAGTCAACGGAGCATCTTCTCTTTTGGATTTGGTTATGACAAACTTCCCTGAAAATGTCTGCTGCTCTTCTTCTGCTCCAATCGGCTCATCTGATCATGTGCTTGTCAAAGTGGACATCTCTCTGACCATTCTCAGAGAGCCTCCTCAGCGTCGACGAGTCTGGCATTTCACTCAGGCCAACTGGCACGGTCTTCAAGCAGCCATCAATCATCTGGACTGGTCTCCCATCTCTACCGCCTCTGACATCAACTCATCCTGGGAATTCTTTCAAAGTAAATTGCTCTCTCTCATGCACAGATTTATACCATCTCGTCTTCAGTTGTCATACCCTTCCTCCCGTCCATGGTACACGGAATCTTGTGGTGAGGCTGTTGCCCTGAAACAACTTGCTTTCGTCTCCTGGAAAGCAAATCCAACGGAAGGAAATCTCATTTCCTTTCACAAAGCCCAAAACAAGTGTGTGTCCACCCTCAGGAGAGCCAGGAAACAATATCTCACCATTCTCAAGACCGAACTCTCTTATCTGTCTCCCTCTTCCAAATCCTGGTGGCGTCTGGTCAAATCTGTTTCTGGTGTTTGTTCCCCCTCCATCCCCTCCCTCACCTCAAACGGCTTAACGGTTGACTCCGCACGTGAAAAAGCTGAATGCCTCAACTCTGTGTTTGCCTCTAAATCTTGTGTCCCAAACCCATCCCTCTCTGTACCCACCGTACCCAGTCGTACCCAGCTGCTCCTGGACTCTGTGTCCTTTCCTCCTGACAAGGTGGAAAAGTTTCTGTCAACCCTCGACTCTGATTCTGCAACTGGTCCTGACGGCATCAGCCCACGGGTCCTGAAATCATGTTCTTCTGCTCTTTCACTCCCTCTTTCTGTTCTCTTCACCCTCTCTTTTGCTCAAGGTCATCTGCCATCTGCTTGGAAATCAGCCAACATCACCGGTTTGCACAAAAAAGGTGCAAAAACAGATCCCAGCAACTACAGACCAATCAGCCTTCTCCCAATTATCAGCAAAGTCATGGAATCCATCATTGCTTCAGATATTAAATCTTTCCTCTTCTCCAATGGCTTGATCTCTGATCATCAATTTGGTTTCAGACCTGGTCACTCTACTCTGGACATGCTGCTTCTGCTTTCTCAACAATGGATGGAGGTCCTCAACGCCAAACAGGAAATTAGAGCTGTCTCCCCTGACATTTCACGTGCCTTCGATACGGTCTGACACCCTGCTCTGCTCACCAAACTCTCCTCCTTTGGTATCCATGGAAATCTCCACGCATGGCTGGCGGACTTCCTCTCTGGTCATAGTCAACGTGTGGCCCTGAATGGGTTTCTCTCATCTCCTCTTCCTGTTCAGGCTGGAGTTCCCCAAGGTAGTGTTCTGGGCCCTGTGCTTTTTCTGGTCTTCATCAATGATCTCTCTGACTCTCTTGAAAATCCTCTCTATCTCTTTGCTGACGACTCTACTCTCTGTCGCTCCATTCCTCATCCCTCAGATCGGCAGTCTGCAGCCTCCTCACTCTCTGCAGACCTGGACAAAATCACAGACTGGTCAAACAAGTGGAACATGTCTTTCAATCCTGACAAATCTCACACTCTTACAACGTCTCTCCGAAAGGACCGAGTGGACAACCCTCCCATCTACTTTCTCAACAATCCTCTCCAAGAAGTTCTGTCGCTCAAGCTTTTGGGTCTCACTATCTGCCATGATCTTTCTTGGGAAAACCACATTTCCAAGCTGGCCTCCAAAGCCAGTCGCCGACTGGGCATCCTCCGTCGTGCGAAGTCCTTCCTTGGCAACCCTGAGCTCTTCACCACATACAAGGCTTTCATCCGCAGCACAATGGAATACTGTTCCCCCCTCTGGGCTGGTGCTCCTGCCTCACACCTTGCTCGGCTTCACGCTGTTGAGGCCAAAGCTTTCAGAATCATTGGAATCTCCTGCGATGTAGTCAACACCGAGGGCCTTTCACTCACTCACCACAGGCAGGTTGGTGGTCTTTCTGTCTTCTACCGACTCCTCTCCGGCCTTGCTCCCCCAGCTCTCTCTGTGCTCTGTCCCTCCAAAATTCCTTCAGGTCGCACAAGATCTGCCTGCAACCCTCTTATGGTTAAACTGCCAAAGTCTAGGCTCTCTGCTCACCTTCACTCTTTCATTCCCCTTTTCTCCCGCCTCTGGAACAAACTCCCCCACTCCCTTCAATCCCACTCCTCCCTCCAGGTCTTTAAAACAGCTGTTCACCACCATCTCTTATCTTCCCCCATCGAAAACCTTGATCTTTTCTACCCCCGGTAATTCACCCCAGAGTCCTTGCAGTGTTCATATGTTTTATTCCTCTCCCACCTCCCCCCAATGTCCCTGCTCTCAAATGTTGTGTTTGTGTCCTTCCCCCTCTTCCCCCTCTCTTTTGTGTCCTTCCCCCTCTCTCCCCATCTTGTCTGCCGCTCCCCTTGTTTTTTGTGTTTTGTGTGTCGGTTTGTCTTTTTGTGTGATTAATGTTAGCTCTTTCACGAGCCTCGATCTTGTATACAAAAAAAAACAAAAAAAAAAACTCGGTTTCGGTATCGCCGTTGAGCTGATATGAAATGATAAACTTCTCTTAATGACCTCGTCTGACCCCCTCCCGAACCACATACCATTTTGAGATTACAGTAAATTATTTTCGCCTCGATCTCTTGGCAATCACTTTTTTGTCTAATAAATACAATATTTCAAAACACAAAAGACAAATTTCAATCAATCTCCTCATTTAAAAAGGATACTGAAATATATTGCACTGATGTAAAATTGAACAAAGATGATTTCAATAACTTTTGGACCTATGATGAAGGATAATATGAGCTACTCAATACCTTTTAAAGGAAGATCATTCTCTGTCTTTGGGAAGTCGTCAATTAAAGTAATTATAACAAAAGTTTCACCACTATTTATGGAGATTTATAATAAACTAGAGGAGGTAATGAAACATGTAAAAGTATCAAAAAAGAAAACTTTTTTTACTGAAGCTATCGAAAAGGAAGATAAAACTATTAGCTCTAAAGACGGTGAAATTGCTATATTCTTTAATAATCCCAAAGATGTCAATCTTGATGAAATGAAAGATGTTAATATATCAGGAGAAATGTCATTTCGCTCAATAGTAGTTAGGAACCATTTTAAAATTACCTTTAATATAAAATATGTTGTAGTTGAATCTGTTAAAGAAAAAAAAGTATATGGATATAGACGGTAATGTTTTTTCTTCTAATTAAATACGAGTCATTATTCACGTGAAGATTTTGTTGATTTTAAAAGTGATGATAGTGGTAGTGAGACTTTGTCTTCGCAAGACAGTTATGAAACTGAGAGTTTGTGTTCTAACGATAGCTATGAAAGTAGTTTTATAGATGATTATGATTATGAAAGCACCGATTATAGTGAAGATGATTTTTAGTTTAAGTAATCTTTTACTATATAAACATGATAAATCCAAACGACATACCAGATATTGAGCCTCTTGAATTCCCTGATTCTCCATATGATAAATTAGAGAATTGTCCGGCTTGTGATAGAGTGGGATTAAATACAGAGTCAAAAGCCCATAAAAATGTTTTTCTGTGATTATCTTTTAATTAATGATGATAAAAAAATAAAATATATATATAACTCTTTTAAGTTAGAACCAAAAATGAATTACTTCACAAGATTAATAAGAGAGATGAATGTTAAGTATTTTGATGAGATTACACCATTTCTTACAAGGGAAGAGGCTATTGTATTGAGGAAATGTATGGGGGTTTAATGATATTTATTATTCAAAATAATTTTAATGGAAATGTTAACACAAGATACTAGGAACAACAATTGTTTTAATGAAGCCTCAGCCATTTTAGACCAGTTGATGAATATGAAAATAATTAATAAATGTCAATACAAAGATATTTTATTACATATTAAATAAGATGAGAAGCACAATTCTTCGTTTTAATTTCACGACAAGTGATTACACAGCTTCATTCCCTTACCCACTACAACTTGACCCCGCAAAAGAATATGAAGCATCTTTATTGTCAATGGCAACTTACAATACCCGTTTTAATATCACAGAGAAAAATAACAAGTTTAGTTATGATTCAGGAAGTGGATATAAAACTATAACAGTTTCATCTGGAGCTTACGAGATTTCTCAAATATCTTCTGAAATTTCTCGCCTTATGAAAGAACAAGGTGATGAACCAAAAAATATTGTTATAGATATTCAAAAACACTTCAAAATCAACTATGAGACTCAAAAATAATTATAAAGTTGATTTCACAATTGATAATTCATTTAGACAACTATTGGGTTTCTCTTCAAAAAAGATTGAGACAAACGGGACGTTTTACAGTGATAATGTTATTCAAATATCCTCCGGTATAAATTCGGTATTAATTCATTGTGATTTGATTGATGGTGCTTATAACGATGGAATAAGAACAAATACAATATTTTCATTCAGCGCATACTCAACCCCGATTGGTTATAAATTCAATATGGAACCAAAAAAATCTTGTCTATTTACCTGTGTCAGGAAAAACCATATACAGAGTAAATTTTAGGATAACCGATCAAGATAATCATACGATTTCCTTTAATGAAGAAATTATATCTATCAGAATTCACCTACGTGAAATTTTCCAATAAATAAATAATGGTTATTGTGAGGAAACACGAGTTGGGAAAATTTAAAATAATTACAGGCTCAGGCATGTTCCTTTCACCACACTATAAGGGTGAAGGTATGTTTCTTGGTAGAGGATACTATAAACCGAAGAGACAACAGGGTGTAGGGCATCAATTCAGAAATAAAGGAGATGGGATAATTGATACTCTAATGGGTATTGGTTCAACCATTCTTAATCATAAAGACCTAATTGGTTCAACTGCTTCTGCTGTGGGAAATGTAGCAGGTGCTATAAAGAGTATAAAAGATGCTCAAAAGGAGTCTCATAAATTACAAGCAATGAAAGAAATTAAAAAAGGCAAAACTCAACTATCTGCACAAGAACGTCAAAAAATCATTAAAATACTTGGGTCAGGGTTTCAACGATTTTAATGCTATATAAATACAAGTGTGGAAGCGATTGATAGTATCTATGATTTGGATGGTATGATTATCATTTCAAACTCCACTAAAAAGGAAGACTATTTCAAGGTAAATGCTATAACAGGAACAGACTGGAATTCAAACGGAACAAAAAGTTTTGAAATAAATAATCAACAAACTTACTTGAATCTAGCTGATAGTTTCTTGCTGTGTAAATTTAAATTCACTAAGGCTGGGAATAATACTAATGCTACACTCGTAAATGATTTCTTCTAGAAAATGTTTGATCGTGTCCGCCTGTATATTGGAACACAAAAGGTTGAAGCGATTGATTATGTCTCTGCTACATCTGAAATGATGAAATTTACACTATATTCGTTTAGTGATAGAATGGGTAAGGGAGCTGTTGAAGGTTTTATTCCTGATATGACAACGGGAACAAACGCAGACCCTGGTTATAGTCAAAGGAAGGTAATGTATAATGATGAAACAAAAGCAGAGAATAGTTTTACCTTAGCAGTACCCCTTAAGGATATATTTGGATTTTTTGATTATGATTAAGTTTTGTATGGTCTTAAAATTAGATTTCAACTACAAAGGAATGATAATGTAAATAGACTGCTTTTTGGGACTGCTAATGCTTTTGGTGCTAATAATAAATTTGTTATTAATGATTTGTGTTGGTATATTAGTGAATATACTCCTAATCTTAAAACGGAAGAGATGTTGAATAGTAGACTTAACTCAAATAAACCGCTAAATGTATCATACCTTAAAAGAAGATGTCAACACGTTAAACTGGAACACACTACCGACACTTGGAATTTAGGTGTTCTTCAAGGAAAGCCATGCTACCTGTGGCTCATTTTTAAGAAACCAGATGGAGATAGTGCTGCTGATAAAAATAATGCGTTGAGTGATAATGCTGAGGTGAAACAACTTTGGGTTTCTCTGGATGGCACATTTTACCCGCAAGATAGATTGGAAATTGATTGGGAAAAAAATGATTATGCGGAAGCCTACAAGTCTTACCAAATGGTGTGTGAAAGCAACGGTAATAAAGAACCTATTTTGGATATGGTTGCGTTTCAAAAACTTTATACAATCTACGCAATTGACCTGAGTTCTCAAAAGGAAACTATAAAGTCTATTCGAGTGGATACTTCTCTATACATTGAAAGAGGGGAGAATGAAGAAGTTGATACATATTGTTTGCTTTTGGAAAAAACAGAATTGCAGATTAATACAGATAATGGTGTTATGATTAATATCACGTAGATTTTTCTAATAAATAAATGAGTAGGAAAGAACCAACTGGGGTATATATTAATCAAATCAATCTTGATAAACTATTGTCTTGTATTCAAAATCAAAAGCCTTGTATTATTAATGTTAATACAATTCAAAGAAAAGGAGCAAAAAAAATTGATGTTTTGCTCACAAGAGAGCAGGTGAAAACACTAAATGATGCTGGCTCACTTAAATTTAAAATATCAAAACCTATGTTAAAGAAATATTCAATAATAGAGATGAGAGGAGGATTTCTTCCATTTCTAATTCCTTTATTTGCTCGTTTAACTGCGGCGGGAGCATTGACAGGTGGTATTTCAGCAGCGGCAAAAACTGCTAACGAAAGGAACAACACAACAACAACAGGCATTTTAAGGCCATTTTCCCTGCTAGAGCGGGGGTTAGCCTTGCAGGTGCTATAAAGCTCCATATTGCCCTATTTTCTGCATCTCCCCTTGTTAACCCCCTTGCCTGCATTTCTTCTTCGACCATTTTCAGCCAAGTCTTTCTCGGTCTTCCCCGTCCTCTACTTCCTTCTACATTCATTTCCATCACTCTTCTCAACCAGTCACTTTCATCCTTCCTCAACACATGACCAAACCATCTCAACCTGTTTCTCTTCACAGCATCCATCACAGGCTCTATTCCCATCATCTTTCGCAATTCATCATTTGTCTTCCTCTCTCTCAACGATACTCCACACATCCACCGAACCATTCGCATTTCCACCCTTTCCAGCCTTCGTTGCTGCTCTACGTTCATTACCCATGTCTCACTCCCATAAATCATAACACTTCTCACACATGCAGCATACAGCTTTCCCCTCAGCTTCAACGACACTACCCTCCTCGTCAGCACGCCACTCAGTTCCCGAAACTTCTTCCATGCACATCTCACTCGAGCAACCGCTGCCGAGTCTGATCCACCTTCTCCATTCAGCATGTCTCCTAGGTAACAAAATGTTTTCACACCTTCCAGCTTCACGCCGTCTCCAAGATCCAACTCAACATTTCCTCCATCTGCAGCTCGCTCAGTGCACACCTTACACTTGAATGTGGCTGCCACACTGGTTAATGACCCTCTCAGACCACTACATTTTTGATGAACCCACTCAGCGCACATTGTACATTGAATGGAGTTCACTCCGACACCCTTCCTGCACACAGCACACGGCCACTTCCCAGTTCTTTCCACCTCACCACTTGCCATCACCTTCGTTTTTCCGATATTCACCTTCAGACCTTTTGTCTCCATACATTCCTTCCACTTGTTCATCTTCTCCTTCAGTCCATCCATACTTTCCGCAATCAACACCAGATCATCTGCATACAACAACTCCCACGGTCACGGCTTCTAATATGTATACATAATTATAATACAAATAGGGTTAACAACACGCAGGATGAATGATTACCCGCCATATATTTTCAGCCTTATATAAAATGGATGATTTTTTACCCGTGTGGGAAAGTAAGATCAAATTTAATAATCATAAGAACCTCCCAAATTCATTAAGATGCCTAATAGTCGGGTCAAGTGGATGTGGAAAAACCTGTTTGCTTTTAAATATTATTTAAATATTATTTCAATATGTATAACCTTTCCCCTTCAGTGTTTTACTCAGTGGTATTTTACAACACGCTGTTTTTCTTCCTATTTAAAAGGCTTTTCTCAATTTCCTCTCCAACTCATTCCACCTCAAAAAAAAGAAATTCAATATCTTATACGTCTCCCTCACTACATGGTCTAAATTCACATTCATTCCATCCCTCCTCCATCATTCTGAACCGGATTGCTAAATTGAAAATCACAACAAACCCAATTTGTTTTCAATGTTCGTCTTTCATTAATCATCCACTTTCTAAACTCCCCTCTTGCCCCTCCCATCCAAATCCCTCCCCTTGCACCTACACTCCTAAACTCCCCCCTTGCCCCGCCACTCTTAAACTCCCCCCCTGCCCCTCCACTCTTGAACTCCCCCCTTGCCCTTCCACTCCTGAACTCCCCCCTTGCCCTTCCCCTCCTAAACTCCCCCCTCACTCCTCCCCTTCAAAACTCCCCCCCAACCCCTCCCATTCAAATCTCCCCCCATACCATTCCTCTCCAATTCTCCCTCCTCCCCCCTCCTCCTCAAAGCTGCCTCCTCCCCACTTCGTCTCCCTTCTATCTCATACCTCCACCCCCCTCAACCTTCTTCTTTCCTCTGCCCCCCCTCAAACAACCCCTCACTGTGCCTCATCCCTTCACCTTAAAACCTTTCATCCTCCTCATCCTTCCCTTTCTTGGAACTCTTCTGCAATCGCTGACACACTAACAACTGCTCTCCCTACCTCCCCCTCTCATCCTTCATCTTACCCTACTCCTCCCCTCCCCTGTCCTGTACCCGATGCTCCCCCTCTCTCTTCATTAACGGTATGGACCTCAAACATCCGGGGCCTTTGCTCAAACCTGACTGATCTCTCCATACAGGTTGCTTCTGACAATCCAGACTTGATCTGCTTAACAGAGACTTTCCTCCTTCAAGATGTCTCTGATTCCTTAATATCTCTTCCTGGTTACTCCCTCCTCCGGTATGATAGACCTGAGCCTCGGCCTGGTGGTGGGGTGGCTATCTTTATCAAAAACTCTCTTCCTCACTCTCCTTGCACTGCCCTCTCTCCTCCTCACCCCCAGGAGTACCTCTGGCTACGGCTTCCTCTCCGCTCCCACCTTTTGTTCATATGTGTTCTGTACCATCCCCCAAACAGTGATGACTCCATCTACATTTCACTGTCCGACAACATGGACCAACTTCTATCCACTCATCCCAACTCTCTCTTCCTCCTTTGTGGTGACTTCAATTGTCATCATGCCACCTGGTTGGGTGTGAGTTCCTCTCTCACCAGTCATGGCACCTCAGCAAAGGACTTCTGTGACTCACTGGGATTGACACAATCTGTCAATTTCCCGACCCGGATCTCAGCCAATGGAGTATCTTGTCTTCTAGACTTGGTTATGACTAACTTCCCTGCTAATGTCTGCTGCTCTTCTTCTGCTCCAATCGGTTCTTCTGATCATGTGCTTGTCAAAGTGGACATCTCTCTGGCCATTCTCAGAGAGCCTCCTCAGCGTCGACGAGTCTGGCATTTCACTCAGGCCGACTGGGACGGTCTTCAAGCAGCCATCAATCGTCTGGATTGGTCTCCCATCTCCACTGCCTCTGACATCAATTCTTCCTGGGAATTCTTCCAGAGCAAACTGATCTCTCTCATGCACAGATTTATCCCATCTCGCCTTCAATTGTCTTACCCTTCCTCCCGTCCATGGTACACTGAATCTTGTGGTGAGGCAGTTGCCCTGAAACAACTTGCCTTTGCCTCTTGGAAGGCTAATCCAACTGAAGGAAATCTCAGTTCCTTCCACCAAGCTCGGAACAAGTGTGTGTCTACCCTCAGGAGTGCCAGGAAGCACTATCTCTCCTCACTCAAGAATGAACTCTCAAACCTGTCTCCTTCCTCCAAATCCTGGTGGCGTCTGGTCAAATCCGTTTCTGGTGTTTGTTCCCCCTCCATCCCCTCCCTTACCTCAAATGGCCACACAGTTGACATCGCACGTGACAAAGCCGAATGCCTCAACTCTGTGTTTGCCTCAAAATCCTTAGTCCCAAACCCATCTCTCTCTGTTCCCACCCTTCCCAGTCGAACCAAACTGCTCCTGGACTCTGTGACCTTCTCTCCTGACAAGGTGGAGGAGTTTTTGTCAAACCTCGACTCTGATTCTGCAACTGGACCAGATGGCATCAGCCCACGGGTCCTAAAATCCTGCTATGCTGCTCTATCTCACCCTCTCTCTGTTCTTTTCACCCTATCTTTTGCTCAAGGTCATCTGCCAGCATCCTGGAAATCAGCAAACATTACCGCTTTACACAAAAAAGGTGCAAAAACAGATCCTTGCAACTACAGACCAATCAGCCTGCTCCCAATTATCAGCAAAGTCATGGAATCCATCATTGCTTCGGATATGAAATATTTCCTCTTCTCCAATGGCTTGATCTCTGATCATCAATTTGGTTTCAGACCAGGTCACTCTACTCTGGACATGCTGCTTCTGCTGTCTCAACAATGGATGGAGGTCCTCAATGCCAAACAGGAAATCAGAGCTGTCTCCCTTGACATATCACGTGCCTTCGATATGGTCTGGCACCCAGCTCTGCTCACCAAACTCTCCTCCTATGGTATCCATGGAAATCTCCATGCATGGCTTGCGGACTTCCTCTCTGGTCGTAGTCAACGTGTGGCCCTGAATGGATTTCTCTCATCTCCCCTTCCCGTTCAGGCTGGAGTTCCCCAAGGCAGTGTGCTGGGCCCTGTGCTTTTTCTGGTCTTTATCAATGATCTCTCCGACTCTCTGGAAAATCCTCTATCTCTTTGCTGATGACTCCACTCTCTGCCGCTCCATTCCTCTTCCCTCAGATCGGCAGTCTGCAGCCTCCTCACTCTCTGATGACCTGGACAAAATCACAGACTGGTCAAACATGTGGAACATGTCTTTCAATCCTGACAAATCTCACACTCTTACTATGTCTCTCCGAAAAGATCGACTGGACAACCCTCCCATCTACTTTCTCAACAATCCTCTCCAAGAAGTTCTGTCGCTCAAGCTTTTGGGTCTCACCCTCTGCCATGATCTTTCTTGGGAAAACCACATTTCCAAGCTGGCCTCCAAAGCCAGTCGCCGACTGGGCATCCTCCGTCGTGCGAAGTCCTTCCTAGGCACACCTGAGCTCCTCACCACATACAAGGCTTTCATCCGCAGCTCAATGGAATACTGTTCTCCCCTATGGGCTGGTGCTCCTGCCTCACACCTGGTTCGGCTTCACGCTGTTGAATCCAAAGCTTTCAGAATCATTGGAATCTCTCGCGATGAAGCTATCTCTGAGGGCCTTTCACTCACTCACCGCAGGCAGGTAGGTGGTCTTTCTGTCTTCTACCGACTCCTCTCCGGCCTTGCTCCCCCAGCTCTCTCTGTGCTCTGTCCCCCAAATATTCCTACAGGTCGCACAAGATCTGCCAGCCACCCTCTGATGGTTAAACTGCCGAAATCTCGGCTCTCTGCTCACCTTCACTCTTTCATTCCTCTTTTCTCCTGCCTCTGGAACAAACTCCCACACTCACTTCAATCACACTCCTCCCTCCAGGTCTTCAAAACAGCTGTTCACCACCATCTCTTATCTTCCCCCATCCAAAACCTTGATCTTTTCTACCCCCTCTAATTCACCCCAGATCCACCTTGTTTGAAATTCCAACTTCTTTCCTGGAAGTCTTGGCAGTGTCCATATGTTTTATACCTCTCCCACCCCCCCCCCCCTTCCCATGCCTCCCCCCCAAAGCCCTCTCCCTCCCACAGTTCTCTCGATGTCTCCATGTCTCTCGGTCCCTGCTCTCAAATGTTGTGTTTGTGTCCTTCCCCCTCTCTACCCATCTTGTCTACCGCTCCCGATGTTATTTGTTTTGTGTGTCTGTTTGTCTTTCTGTGTGATTAATGTTCGCTCTTTCACGAGCCTCGATCTTGTATACAAACAAAACAAAACAAAACAAAACAACAAAAAAAAAAAAAGAAAAAAAAAAAGATGCTCCTTACTCCAAAAGTTTTAGATTATGAAAATTTAATAATTTTTACAAAGTCAAGTTTTCAACCAGAGTACCAACTACTATCACAAGGTTTTAATGCGGGTCTTCAAAAAGAAGATATAATCGGGTTATTTAAGCTCCAACACAAACTAAATGAGCTCAACATTGAAGACTAGCAGAAGTACCCGGCATTGCTGGGCGGGGGAGGGGAGGGGAACGGAACGGGGGGAGGGGAGGAGAGGGGGAAGGGGAGGGGGAGGGGGGAAGGGGGAAGGGGAGGGGAAGGGGGAGGGGGAAAAAGAGGGGTGAGGGGAGGGGGAGGGAAGAAGGGGAAGGGGTAGGGGGGAATGGGAAGGGGAGAGGGAAGGGGAGGGGAAGGGGGAGGGGGAAAAGGGAGGGGGAGGGAGGGAGGGGGTGGGGTGCAGGGGAGGGGTAGGGGGGAGGGGGAAGGGAGGGGGGAGGGGGAAGGGAGGGGGGAGGGGAAGGAGGGAAGGGGAGGACGGAGGGGGGGGGGGAGAACGGAGGGGGGAGGGGGAAGGAGGGGGGAGGGGGAAGGGGGAGGGAAGGGGAGGGCCAGTCAACAATGACGTTGCAGTTCTCATGGTAGGAGAGCAGCACAACAATCGCAACATCGTCCTGCATCTTCGCAACAACAGCACGAAGCGGAGTTTTGGGGACTCACCGATCCTGTGACGCCCTCCAGTGCCACCGCTGAAGCAGCTTCCTGAGCCAGGCTTGTACTGGGTGGTTTGCCATTGCCTTCCCAGCAGTATTTCAGGCAGGAATTTGTAATTTGGCCATTGTCCCACCGATAACTCGCCTCCTCTGTTTGCGAAGAACACAGTGAGGATCTTTAACATCCACCAACTCATGTTGGGAGATGGGACTCCCAGTTTTTCCTTTTTTTTTTTTTTTTAATACACAAGATCGAGGCTCGTGCAAGAGCTAACATTAATAACAAAAAAACAAACTGACACATAAAACATGAGATAAAGGAAGTGGGAGAGAACATGGGGAGAGAGAGGGAAGCACACAAGTACAACATTTGAGAGCAGTGACATCGGGAGATCTGTGGGGGGTGGGGGGGGAGAGGGCTTGGGGGGAGGAGACATGGGAAGGGGGGTGAGTGGGAGAGGTAAAAAAAAACACATGGACACAGCTTGGCCTTCCATGAAATAAGTCGTTATTTCAAAAAAGTGGATCTGGGGTAAATAAACGGGGGTAGAAATGATCAAGGTTTTGGATGGAGGAAGATAAGAGATGGTGGTGAACAGCTGTTTTAAAGACCTGAAGGGAGGAGTGGGATTGAAGGGAGTGGGGGAGTTTGTTCCAGAGGTGGGAGAAAAGAGGAATGAAGGAGTGAAGGTGAGCAGAGAGTCTTGATTTTGGCAGTTTAACCATAAGAGGGTTGCAGGCAGCTCTTGTGCAACCTGGAGGAATATTTGTGGGACAGAGCACAGAGAGAGCTTGGGGAGCAAGGCCGGAGAGGAGTCGGTAGAAGACAGAAAGACCACCAACCTGCCCGCGGTGAGTGAGTGAAAAGTCGTCGGAGTTAGCTTCATCGCGGGAGATTCATCGCCTAGTATAACATCCATTGGAGGAATGGCCCACACAGTGATGATCCACACAGTCTGCGAAAAAACGGGAAGAGTGTATTTCTTGGTCGGGATTCAAACCCAGGCAAGACAGCGTCGGTTTAGTCACTGATAACCTGACCATGCGGCAGGGAGCACTGGCTTACATGTTACCAGTGGCAGTCCCAAAAGACTGACGTGACCGAAACCTGATTTCCGTTCCAATAGGACAATGACCCCAAACATATAGCAACACTGGAATGGCTTTAGAACAAGAATGTGAAAGTCATTGAGTGGCCCAGCCAAAGCCCAGACATGAATCCCATTGAGAATCTGTGGAATGACTTGAAGATCGCTGTTCACTGACGCTCTCCATCCCACTTGGCAGAGCTTGAGCAAATCTTCAAGGAAGAATGGGAGAAACTCCACAAATCCAGATGTGCAAAGCTGATACAGACATACGCAAGAAGACTTGAAGCTGTAATCACTGCCAAAGGAGCTTCTACTAAGTAGTGACTCAGTTGAATAATTATGTAAATTAGATATTTCTGTATTTCGTTTTAAATTATTTTGTAGACAATTTTAAAAATGACACTGATATTATGGGGTATTATGTGTAGATCAGTGATTTAATCCATTTTGAATTCAGGCTGCAATATAAAATGTGAAAAAAGTCAAGGGGTGTGAATACTTTCTGAAGGTAATGTATCTCGTTTGGTATCATGCATTTCTTCTGGTTGAATGTTGAACTTTGCCTGCATGCGGAGCTTTTCAAATGCAGCGTGGAAAGCCACCGCCGGAAACGGGGGACAGTTGAACGTGCGACCATATAAATACATGAGCAGACGCCACACTTCACATTATATTAATAGATACCGCACTTGATTTTAGCTCAAACTGACAAGTACCGTCTTTGTTTCTTGCAGTTTTCGACGTGGCCGGAGACATTTGCAGAAAAAAATGGGGAAGAAAGAGCAGCCATTGCCTGAGGAGGTTCAAGAAAAGGAAGTAATGGAGATGCAGGAAGTAAAGAAACAGCTGGATCGAATAATAAAAGAAAGAAATGCATTGTTAGCTAAACAAGATTTGCAGGAACAACAATTAGAGCGAAAAAAGTTGTGGCTGAGAGAGAAAGAAAAAGTGCAAGAAAGGCGTGAAAAGTTGTCACGAAAAGAACATGCGGAATTTGAACAATGGAAGGAATCGGTATGTCAGGAGCATACACGAAGAATGCTTGAGATCCGACAAAAAGAGCAAGAAGTTCTAAAGAGTGAGTGCATGGTGGAGGAATTAGAGAAACAGATTTGGAAAAAGGGAATGGAGCGCGAACAACTGCAGGCTCAATTCGAAAAAATGAAGGCGTTAAAAGAAGCGGAGATAAAGCACAGAGAGCTTGAGACACGCCGACAAGAGGAAGAGGTTAGCGAACGAGAACGGGAAGTTGAGAGAAGGGAGAAAGCGGTACACCGAAGAGTAGAAGAGGACCGTGTGCGGCAAGAACAATTTGTAGAGACAAAGACAAGAAAAGAGGAAGAGTTGTTGTGCAGAGAGCAAGAGGCACATCGACTGGAGCAAGAGATTTGTAAAATGGAAAACGATGCGCTTGCACGGGAACACGAGGCTTGGCAAAGTGAGCACAAGCGAAGAGAACAGGAAAAACACACGGTGACGGATCAGGGAATAAAAGATCCGTTTGAGAAATTTCATGAGATGCAAGAGAAGGTAGAAGCAAGTGTGAGTGCAGAGGGAGAAGCAAGTGTTAGTGTAGAGGAGGTAGAAGCAAGTGTTAGTGTAGAGGAGGTAGAAGCAAGTGTTAGTGTGGAGGAAGTAGAAGCAAGTGTTTGTGTGGAGGCAGAAGCACGTGTTAGTGTAGAGGCAGAAGCAAGTGTTAGTGTAGAGGCAGAAGCAAGTGTTAGTGTAGAGGAGGTAGAAGCAAGTGTTGGTGTAGAGGAGTTAGAAGCAAGTGTTGGTGTAGAGGAGTTGGAAGCAAGTGTTTGTGTAGAAGCGGGAGAAGCAAGTGTTAGTGTAGAGGAGGTAGAAGCAAGTGTTGGTGTAGAGGAGTTAGAAGCAAGTGTTGGTGTAGAGGAGTTAGAAGCAAGTGTTGGTGTAGAGGAGTTAGAAGCAAGTGTTAGTGTGGAGGAAGTAGAAGCAAGTGTTTGTGTGGAGGAGGAGGAATCAAATGTTGGGGTAGAGGAGGAAGAAGCAATGATTGTGCAAAAGGTTGGTGAATGGAAACTGCGTCGGCAGCAACTACGAAATGAGAATGCCAATGAGTTGTTGCGGAATTGGGATGAGAGTCAACGGCTGAAGCAGGAAGAAGAACAGCTGGTGAAAACAAAGGAAAAACTCTTCTTGAAAAAACAAAGAAAGAAGCAAAGGCAGGCAGCAAATAAAAGTGTGGGAATTGAACAGAAACCCCACGGTGTTGGCAGGATTCATCAGCAACAAAAGAAGCCTCACCGTGAAAATGGGCTGCAACAGCAGCAACCGAAACAGCATGTTGTTGAAGGGCTGCAACAGCAGCAACCGAAACAGCATGTTATTGAAGGGCTGCAACAGCAGCAACCGAAACAGCATGTTGTTGAAGGGCTGCAACAGCAGCAACCGAAACAGCATGTTGTTGAAGGGCTGCAACAGCAGCAACCGAAACAGCATGTTGTTGAAGGGCTGCAGCAGCAGCAACCGAAACAGCATGTTGTTGAAGGGCTGCAGCAGCAGGCACAGACACCTCGCCGTGATTATGGGCAGCGACAGCAACACCGTGAACAGAAACATGGTGTTCAGGGATTTCACCAGGAGCAGAGGCCTCTCGGTGATCAAGGGCTGCAACAGCAGCAGCATGGTGCTGAGGTGCCCTACCATATTCATGACCTTCAACAGGTAAGCATTCTTCAGGACTTTGGATAAGTTGGAGTGAACATACAGGTGACAAACACAGCCAACCGAAGATGAACATGATAAGTTGAAATAAATTTGGCACTTCGTCTTTGACAGACATTGCTGTTAATTCTTCCTTTGATGAAGAGGAATATCCTTAATTGTGGAAATAATTGTAATTATAATTTTGCTGGGAAAGTAACTTATTGGATCAGCCATTCCCCATGTAGGATCATTCCCAAGAATTTTAACTCCCCTCGATTGGATTGGATCAGCTAATTGAAGCTTTTCTCGATTACATGTTCCATCAGTGCATTTTCTGATGTGTCCTTTCCTGAACAAGTTATCAAACTGATGAAGACATCAATGGTTTTAATCATTCATATTTTGTTTTTCCAAAGGCCCCCCAGAAGAGGCGCCCGTTCCCTCCTCCACCACCCTCCTACATGAAACCATCTTACAAGTTAGAACGTAAGTTGCCAAGAATCTTGCCTTACATTACCAATTATTCCAAACTTTGTCGAAGCTCCACGTTCTTCACCTCCATCGTGTCCCATTTTCTTTGTGCCTCAGAAGTGTTGAAAACAAACCAATATTTTGCTGCACTCAAAGCCATCCAAGCACCAAACAAATCTTCCAATGTGGTGGAAGTCTGGCATGAGTGTTAATGTATCCATACAGAATTCAAGTGTGCACCTGGATGATCATTAAAATTAATTTTTTCACAATTCCACTTTCAATCAGTGACAGGTGACTCAAGGCTCCTTCTCCGGAGGAGTTCATCATGGTTCGCTTCTCGGCCATCAGATGAGGTTTTATTATATAAAAATTCCTACACTAAGTGGGGATGTGTGGGCTCGGCATGAGGCACAGGAATGATGGATCAACTCGCTTAAATTCCCTTGTGAAGTGACAGAACGTAAACATTCTTCCTCGTCCATTGGGAGTTGTTGATTAAGAAAATCCAGATGTGAAACTGCAGAGAAAAGTGAAATAAAACATGAACTCAAATACAGAAAACGAGGGAGAGGGGAGGCGCAGAAAAAGAAATCGACAGATATTCATTCCAGGATTCCAGGATTGTGTTGCGAGGCAGCAGAATGATGGAGATTATGGTGACTATGCTATTGAGTGCTTGTGCTGATGTGTGTGCAGCGAAAGAAGTCATCGTAATGGCCGCTGGAGACGAAGATGAAATGCTTGGCAGTGACTCTGTCATCTTTCCGCCGTGCAAGCGCTCCAAGAACACAAAAAGAAATGCCAGGTTGTTGATGATGGCGAATTCAAAATTTTTTAATTGAACATCAGTCTCCAGAACTAAGGTACGATAAACACTCGATGGACTTTATATAATCACTCGCGTCCTTTTTGTGACTTTGTTACTGTGCATAATGTGTGACTTATGACTGTAGGCCGACCTCATGTGTGACTTCGTTACTGCACATCATGCGTGACATTGCTGTACATCATGCATGACTTTGTTACTGCATATCACATATGACTGTTACTGTATTTCATCGACGACTTCATTACTGTACATTATGTGTGACTTCATTGCTTTAGTTGTGTGTTTTAATTACTGGACATCATGCATGACTTTGTGACTGTACATCGTGCATCACTTCATTAATCTAAACGAGGCGTGACTTCGTTACTACTGTCGTATGATGGACATGATGATGACAATGCTATTGAGTGGTTTTCATTTGCTTTTGTTGATGTGTTGCAGAGGAAAAAGTCATAGGAATACCCAATGGAGAGGAGGATGCAATGTTTGGCAATGGGTCTCTCATCACTCCACCGCACAAGTGCACCAGGACTAAAAAAACAACGTGAAAAAACACGCAGGTTCATTCAAAAAAATTGGGGATCCATCCAAAAGCATCTTTCATGTTTCTCTCACCTTGGTTTTCATTTCAGCTCTTCCTGAATCACAATCCTGTTCTGTTTGCTTGAAACTGCTCAAAATATTTCCTGGACGTCAAGTCCAGCTCTTCTCATCAGCGGTCAATATCCTGGGTACCCATCTCACTGAGAACTTTCTCATGCCAGATAAAATTCTAGTATCCGGATCCGATTCTCGGTGAGGATGCACTGATCCATTACTGAGTCTCACCAACGTATCAGCTCATCTTCAGTCATTGGTCAAAAGCTTGTGGACGACGTCAACCTCTTCTGGTGTGGCGGCTTCTTTGGGACATCGAGATCTTGGCTCAGACTCAGTGCTGTTTCTCTCTCACATAAATTCAGCTGCCCAGTTGTTGTTTTTCAGCGGCAAATGAAGGAAGGGGCATCATCTGCCAGTGTTGCCACCATGTCCTGATGGATTTCCTTTGGACCTTTCGTATGGAGTTACAATGTTTGATTAATTGCTCTGATTTAACACTTTTCCATTGACCGACTCATGTTGACACTTCTGGTCCAGCGAAAATAAACAAAAGTCTGTTTTAAAATAAACTAGAACTGCCACTTCCTAACTGCTGGCAGTGATGACCGGTTTACTCCGCCTTCCGCCTTCAGACAATCCCACTTTCATTGGACATGCTTTGATACAACTCCCCTTCCATACAACGCAGATACACACACACACACACACACACACACACACACACACACACACACACACACACACACACACACACACACACACACACACACACACACACACACACACACACACACACACACCCCCCACACACACACACCCCCACACACACACCCCCCCCACACACACACACACCCACACCCCCCCTCCCACACCCCCCCCCCTCCCACACCCCCCCTCCCACACACCCACAGGATATTTCCCGGTTATTTTACCTCCAGGAACATCACACACTGAAGTCATGTATAACCTGTGGCTTTGGTGATTATCCAAATGAATCCCTCCTCAGTCGAGAGGAATAGGGCTGTGGTGGGGTTATGTGCTCATTAATTATAGAGAGCGGTCCCATGAGTAATGTAACACCTCATTGGTAACTCGCAGCCCTGCGTTTACCTCCCAAGTTAATTAAAACCACAGGGATTCCCACAGGAATTTGTAATTTGTTCATGGTGCCGGCGATAACTCGCCCACTCACCAACTTATGCCGGCAGACGGTACTGTAGTTTAACGTCCATCCGAGGGCCGGCACAGACATTGTTGAATCACATGACCTGTGGAACAACAGGACGACGGTTTATCGCTGGTTCAGGATTCAAACCCAGGGTAGGCAGCTTGGAGGAGAGCGTGCGTATCTCCAAGCCATCCCGTCAGCCCATGTTCAGTCCTTACAACTACCTTCTCAGATTTGACTGAAAACCTGATCATGAATCCACAAAGACAAATTTGAGACAGAGAGTCAAAGAAAAAGAAGGTTCTGAGATTGCTCGTTATTCCACACGTGCTTCTCTGGTTATTTGCCCATTCTGAACAAGAGTAAAACGCCAAACTTTCACAATGCACCGCAGATTGCGATGGGACTTTACTCTTTTCTCCAATATTCACCAAGACAATCCAGAAAACATAGAGCTGTGACGAAGTATAAACTAAAAAATAAATTAATATCATAACAGGAATATAATAACTCTTGATTAATTTAGCATCTCAGTGTGAGTGCATTCTATTGATCTCAAAAAAAATAGGGGCAATACCCCTGGTCCTCACCTGGTGGAATAAAGCAGTATGCTACCTGGAAGGTATCTCGACAGACTACGATCGATTGAAGCACACGGTTATTGACTCTCCCGATCCCGGCCCGATTCACCGCAGCGCCATCCGAGCTGGGCCGCAACTTCCGGAAAAAAGGAAATAAACCCGCGGTCGCGATGTAGGGATACAACGGTGAATATTTGCAGCTTCATACATGACATCCTCCCCTTCCAGTCCAAAATTACCAAGAGCAACACGTGCTGGACTTCCAAAATTGACATTTCAAAAGCAACATTTCCAAAACATGTGAAGATGTGTGCAAACAATGATGAGAATAATGAAAATACGTGAAAATAGAACATGTGTCACCATGAAAATAGAACATGTGTCACGGTGAAAATAGTACACGTGTCACGGTGAAAATAGAACATGTGTCACGGTGAAAATAGAACATGTCTCACCATGAAAATAGAACATGTGTCACGGTGAAAATAGAGCATGTGTCACCATGAAAATAGAACATGTGTCACGGTGAAAATAGTACACGTGTCACGGTGAAAATAGAACATGTGTCACGGTGAAAATAGAACATGTCTCACCATGAAAATAGAACATGTGTCACGGTGAAAATAGAGCATGTCTCACCATGAAAATAGAACATGTGTCACGGTGAAAATAGAACATGTGTCACGGTGAAAATATACCATGTGTCACGGTGAAAATAGAACATGTCTCACCATGAAAATAGAACATGTGTCACGGTGAAAATAGAGCATGTGTCACCATGAAAATAGAACATGTGCCACGGTGAAAATAGAGCATGTTCAAAGATTCAACCGGTCGGGTGCTTTTCTCTCACGCATTGAGCGTCGCGGTGTACCAGTGGATACAGAGTCCGAGGTGATCCCTTTGGGTCGCGGTGTACCAGTGGATACAGAGTCCGAGGTGATCCCTTTGGGTCGCGGTGTACCAGTGGATACAGAGTGCGAGGTGATCCCTTTCGGTCGCGGTGTACCAGTGGATACAGAGTCCGAGGTGATCCCTTTGGGTCGCGGTGTACCAGTGGATACAGAGTCCGAGGTGATGCCTTTGGGTCGTGGTGTACCAGTGGATACAGAGTCCGAGGTGATCCCTTTGGGTCGCGGTGTACCAGTGGATACAAAGTCCGAGGTGATCCCTTTGGGTCGCGGTGTACCAGTGGATACAGAGTCCGAGGTGATCCCTTTGGGTCGCGGTGTACCAGTGGATACAGAGTCCGAGGTGATCCCTTTGGGTCGCGGTGTACCAGTGGATACAGAGTCCGAGGTGATCCCTTTGGGTCGCGGTGTACCAGTGGATACAGAGTCCGAGGTGATCCCTTTGGGTCGCGGTGTACCAGTGGATACAGAGTCCGAGGTGATCCCTTTGGGTTTTTTTTTTGTTTTTTTGTATACAAGATCGAGGCTCGTGAAAGAGCGAACATTAATCACACAGAAAGACAAACCGACACATAAAACATATAACATGGGGAGCGGTAGACAAGACGGGGCGAGAGGGGGAGGAACACAAACACAACATCTGAGAGCAGGGACATCGAGAGATCTGTGGGAGGGAGAGGGCTTTGGGGGGGGGGTGGGGGGGGGGGGGTGGGAGAGGTATAAAACATATGGACACTGCCGGGACTTCCAGGAAAGAAGTTGGAATTTCAAACAAGGTGGATCTGTGGTGAATTAGCGGGGGTAGAAAAGATCAAGGTTTTGGTTGGGAAAGATAAGAGATGGTGGTGAACAGCTGTTTTAAAGACCTGGAGGGAGGAGTGGGATTCAAGGGAGTGTGGGAGTTTGTTCCAGAGGCGGGAGAAAAGAGGAATGAAAGAGTGAAGGTGAACAGAGAGCCGAGATTTCGGCAGTTTAACCATCAGAGGGTTGCTGGCAGATCTTGTGCGACCTGTAGGAATATTTGGGGGCCAAAGCACAGAGAGAGCTGGGGGAGCAAGGCCGGAGAGGAGTCGGTAGAAGACAGAAAGGCCACCAACCTGCCTGCGGTGAGTAAGTGAAAGGCCCTCGGAGATAGCTTCATCGCGGGAGATTCCAATGATTCTGAAAGCTTTGGTTTCAACAGCGTGAAGCCGAGCTAGGTGTGAGGCAGGAGCACCGGCCCATAGGGGAGAACAGTATTCCATTGAGCTGCGGATGAAAGCCTTGTATGTGGTGAGGAGCTCAGGTGTGCCGAGGAAGGACTTCGCACGACGGAGGATGCCCAGTCGGCGACTGGCTTTGTAGGCCAGCTTGTAAATGTGGTTTTCCCAAGAAAGATCATGGCAGATAGTGAGACCCAAAAGCTTGAGCGACAGAACTTCTTGGAGAGGATTGTTGAGAAAGTAGATGGGAGGGTTGTCCAGTCGATCTTTTCGGAGAGACATTGTAAGAGTGTGAGATTTGTCAGGATTGAAAGACATGTTCCACTTGTTTGACCAGTTTGTGATTTTGTCCAGGTCTTCAGAGAGTTATTATTTTATTCCCGTGCTAAAAAAGTTCACCCAAGGCAGCTCAATGATTATGGACCTGTTGCCCTCACCTCCATCTTGTGTAAATGTATGGAGAAATTGAAGGTGAAGTTTGTAACATCAGATGTAACTCCTAAACTGGATCCTTTACAATTTGCCTGCAAAGCAAGACGAGGTGTTGAAGATACCTGGCTCAGTTTACTTCATCTAATCACAAGTCACCTTGACTAGAATGGAACCGATGTCCGTGTGTTATTTATTGATTTCTCGTCAGCCTTTATCACTCTGCAGCCATTTACCTTTCTGAAGGTGTTGAGTGACCTGTGCCTGAACCCCCATTTCATACTCTGGGTGGAAAGTTTTTTACGAGGCCGTCCTCAGCAGGTGAGGGTGAATGGTAGCTTACCAAAGTTATCAATCTTGAATACTGGTGCTCCACAAGGCTGTGTATTGTCACCTCCACTGTGCACTTTGTCCACCAATGAATGCGTGGCTCGAAAAGAAGCACAGACGATACCGCCATTGTTGGATGTCTTTCCGATCAATCATCCTTTGTATCTTTACCTCGACGAGATTGACAAATTGAACAAGTGGTGTGGGGACTTTTGTCTCACTCTGAATGTGGACAAAACTAAAGAGATGATTTTGGACTTTCGGAAAGTCACCATCATGAGCCTGGAACCATAAATGGTGATAAGGTGAAATCGCTAGCAAATTTAAATACCTGGGCACCTTTATTGATAACAAGTTAACTTTTGATGGAAATACTGATGCTGTGCACAAGAAATCAATGCAAAGATTGTATCTTCTCACCAAGTTGAATTCATTTGGTGTTCGCTCCCATGTGATGCGGATGTTGACAAATTCCTTACTGATCAGTGTTTTTGAGCCGGCCATCTCTCAATGGTGAAAAATCAATGAAAATTGTAAAAGTTCTCCGAATTCGTCCTTGTCACTCACTCAGCCATTGTGACGTCACTAAGGTTGGACATGGTCACAATGACAGAGAGAGCCGTACATTGTTCGGGCTCATTTGGTTATCGACTAGCAGCAGACACGATGTGGATTCTCATCGCGGTCTTCATCCTGGTGCTAAATTGTGGAATATCGCGACCAACACAGCAGGTAACGGGTTTGTAAGAGATAACGTACTCGGGGAAGGTACACCACACGACAGGAGATTCTTAGTTACAGTTTGTCAAATACTTTTGCGGTTAAACCCGTAACTATGGAGACGACGAAAATGCAAATTGCGTCTCCTGTCACGGAGCCGGTAATCTGGGCCTGAGAGAAACGATTGGTGGGTCTTCGCAGAGAGTTGTGATCTTGGCATTGAATGGTGTTTTCAGAATTAAGGAAAAGAAAAAACGATGATGGATTCGAGATGATCAGGGCCGACAGAGTCGCGTCATCAGGCAAGGCCAAAGATGGCGGTTTGTGTTTGCTGGTGAATTTGAATTGGGCCAAACATTTTACGGTACGTGAACGGTCCTGTTCCGAGGACGTGGAGACACTGACGGTCTCTTTCCGATCATACTTGTGACGACCCTGATGAACTTACTGAAAATATCAGATTATGTGAAGTTCTGTGAGGACCTCGTGACCACAGAGAGAACCATTCGCATGTTTCCCAATAACAAACCTTGGGTTACCGCTGAAGTGAAGGTGTGTTTGATGAAGAAGAAGCGTGCATTCCTTAAGAAGGATGACTCCGCCCTCAGGGAGGCGAAGAAAGAATTGCGCTCTGTCATCGGCAGGTGTAAACGGTCGTACAAGGATAAGATTGAAGAACAACTCCACGATGGTGATGCTCGTAACGCTTGGAGGGGACTCAGGCATATGATGGGAATGAATGAGAGGCTCAAAGATGGTAGATTGGGTCTTCGACCAGTCTGGAGTCTCGATACTTGCGAGCATTGAAAAGGAAGGCGGTGCAGGTGTGTACTGATGAGTCATTTCTTGAACAGACTTTTTGAAAAACTGCCATCAGGGAGACGCTTTCGTGTAGGAGGATGAAGAAGAACATTTTCAAAATGTCATTTGTACCACGTGCAATTCAAATGCTAAATTCAAATTCCTCGACATTTTGCTGTTTTGTCATTCTTCCATATTTTATATTTATTTTATATTTTATATCTTTTTATTTTGTTTTCTTATTCCCTTTGTGTTTTATGTTTTAATGATGGTTAACTTTCGGTGTCACCAAAGAATAATTTCCCTGAATATGGGACAATAAAGATTTATTATTATTATTATTGAAGAACAAGAACGGCACTCAGTAGAGAGCATATCTCCGCCTGGTTGGCACTTACAAACTTCTACGAGCTGGATCAGGATCCGGATCATCACCAAAATGTAATCATTTCTTCCTCGTCACACATCCAACCGGTCCACCAGGTTTCGTCCAAATCCATGCATAACTTTTTGAGATATCCTGCTCTGTATCGTTTTTAGCCCGATCTCCAAATGGTTAAGAATCACTTAAAAATTAAATAATTCTCATATCCGAATCCATGTTTAGATTTTCACCCTAATCGAAAGGAATCGTCCGTGTCAGACACCCAACCGGTCCACCAAGTTTCGTCCAAGTCCGTCCATAAATTTTTGAGATATCCTGCTATATGTTGGTTTTAGTCCTATCTCCCACTGGTGAAGAATCACTTAAAATTTTAAATAATTCTCATATCCGAATCCATATTCAGATTTTCACCAAAATCGAATCGAATCGTGCTTGTCAGACACCCAACCGGTCCACCAAGTTTCGTCCAAATCCGTCCATAACTTTTTGAGATATCCTGCTATATGTTGGTTTTAGTCCAATCTCCCACTGGTGAAGAATCACTTAAAATTTTAAATAATTCTCATATCCGAATTCATATTCAGATTTTCACCGAAATCGAATGGAATCGTCCTTGTCAGACACCCAACCTGTCCACCAAGTTTCGTCCAAATCCATCCACAACTTTTTGAGATATCCTGCTATGTATTGTTTTTGGCCCTATCTCCCAATGGTGAAGAATCACTTAAAAATTAAATAATTCTCATATCCGAATCCATATATAGATCTTCACCAAAATTGAATCGATTCCTCCTTGTCGGACACCCAACCGGTCCACCAAGTTTCGTTCAAATCTATGCACAACTTTTTGAGATATCCTGCTCTGTATCGTTTTTAGTCCAGTCTCCAAATGGTTAAGAATCACTTAAAAATTAAATAATTCTCATATCCGAATCCATATTTATATCTTCATCAAAATCGAATGGAATCGTCCTTGTCAGACACCCAACTTGTCCACCAAGTTTCGTCCAAATCCATCCACAACTTTTTGAGATATCCTGCTATATGTTGGTTTTAGTCCGATCTCCCACTGGTGAAGAATCACTTAAAGTTTTGCATAATTCTCATATCCGAATCCATGTTCAGATTTTCACCAAAATCGAATGGAATCGTCCTTGTCAGACACCCAACCGGTCCACCAGGTTTAGTCCAAATCCGTCCATAACGTTTTGAGATATCCTGCTATGTATCGTTTTTGGCCCAATCTCCAAATGGTTAAGAATCACTTAAAAATTAAATAATTCTCATATCCGAATCCATATTCAGATTTTCACCAAAATCGAATCGAATCGTTCTTGTCAGACACGCAACCGGTCCACCAAGTTTCGTCCAAATCCGCCATAACCTTTTTCGAGATCCTGCGATGTTTCGTTTTTAACCCGATCTCCAAATGGTTAAGAATCACTTAAAAATTAAATAATTCTCATATGCGAATCCATATTCAGATTTTCACCAAAATCGAATGGAATCGTCCTTGTCAGACACCCAACCGGTCCACCAAGTTTCGTCCAAATCCATCCACAACTTTTTGAGATATCCTGCTATGTATTGTTTTTGGCCCTATCTCCCAATGGTTAAGAATCACTTACAATTTTAAATAATTCTCATATCCGAATACATATTTATATCTTCACCAAAATCGAATGGAATCGTCCTTGTCAGACACCCAACCGCTCCACCAAGTTTCGTCCAAATCCATCCACAACTTTTTGAGATACCCTGCTCTGTATCGTTTTTAGCCCGATCTCCAAATGGTTAAGAATCACTTAAAAATTAAATAATTCTCATATCCGAATCCATGTTTAGATTTTCACCAAAATCGAAAGAATCGTCCGTGTCAGACACCCAACCGGTCCACCAAGTTTCGTCCAAGTCCGTCCATAACTTTTTGAGATATCCTGCTATATGTTGGTTTTAGCCCTATCTCCCACTGGTGAAGAATCACTTAAAATTTTAAATAATTCTCATATCCGAATCAATATTTAGATCTTCACCAAAATCGAATGGAATCGTTCTTGTCAGACACCCAACTGGTCCACCAAGTTTCGTCCAAATCCGTCAATCACCTTTTTCGAGATCCTGCGATGTTTCGTTTTTAGCCCTAACTCCAAATGGTTAAGAATCACTTAAAAATTAAATAATTCTCATATGCGAATCAATATTCAGATTTTCACCAAAATCGAATGGAATCGTCCTTGTAAGACACCCAACCTGTCCACCAAGTTTTGTCCAAATCCATCCACAACTTTTTGAGATATCCTGCTATGTATTGTTTTTGGCCCTGTCTCCAATGGTTAAGAATCACTTAAAAATTAAATAATTCTCATATCCGAATCCATATTCAGATTTTCACCAAAATCGAATCGAATCGTTCTTGTCAGACACCCAACCGGTCCACCAGGTTTCGTCCAAATCCGCCATAACCTTTTTCGAGATCCTGCGATGTTTCGTTTTTAACCCGATCTCCAAATGGTTAAGAATCACTTAAAAATTAAATAATTCTCATATGCGAATCCATATTCAGATTTTCACCAAAGTCGAATGGAATCGTCCTTGTCAGACACCCAACCTGTCTACCAAGTTTCGTCCAAATCCGTCCATAACGTTTTGAGATATCCTGCTATGTATCGTTTTTGGCCCAATCTCCAAATGGTTAAGAATCACTTAAAAATTAAATAATTCTCATATCCGAATCCATATTCAGATTTTCACCAAAATCGAATCGAATCGTTCTTGTCAGACACGCAACCGGTCCACCAAGTTTCGTCCAAATCCGCCATAACCTTTTTCGAGATCCTGCGATGTTTCGTTTTTAACCCGATCTCCAAATGGTTAAGAATCACTTAAAAATTAAATAATTCTCATATGCGAATCCATATTCAGATTTTCACCAAAATCGAATGGAATCGTCCTTGTCAGACACCCAACCGGTCCACCAAGTTTCGTCCAAATCCATCCACAACTTTTTGAGATATCCTGCTATGTATTGTTTTTGGCCCTATCTCCCAATGGTTAAGAATCACTTACAATTTTAAATAATTCTCATATCCGAATACATATTTATATCTTCACCAAAATCGAATGGAATCGTCCTTGTCAGACACCCAACCGCTCCACCAAGTTTCGTCCAAATCCATCCACAACTTTTTGAGATACCCTGCTCTGTATCGTTTTTAGCCCGATCTCCAAATGGTTAAGAATCACTTAAAAATTAAATAATTCTCATATCCGAATCCATGTTTAGATTTTCACCAAAATCGAAAGAATCGTCCGTGTCAGACACCCAACCGGTCCACCAAGTTTCGTCCAAGTCCGTCCATAACTTTTTGAGATATCCTGCTATATGTTGGTTTTAGCCATATCTCCCACTGGTGAAGAATCACTTAAAATTTTAAATAATTCTCATATCCGAATCAATATTTAGATCTTCACCAAAATCGAATGGAATCGTTCTTGTCAGACACCCAACTGGTCCACCAAGTTTCGTCCAAATCCGTCAATCACCTTTTTCGAGATCCTGCGATGTTTCGTTTTTAGCCCTAACTCCAAATGGTTAAGAATCACTTAAAAATTAAATAATTCTCATATGCGAATCAATATTCAGATTTTCACCAAAATCGAATGGAATCGTCCTTGTAAGACACCCAACCTGTCCACCAAGTTTTGTCCAAATCCATCCACAACTTTTTGAGATATCCTGCTATGTATTGTTTTTGGCCCTGTCTCCAATGGTTAAGAATCACTTAAAAATTAAATAATTCTCATATCCGAATCCATATTCAGATTTTCACCAAAATCGAATCGAATCGTTCTTGTCAGACACCCAACCGGTCCACCAGGTTTCGTCCAAATCCGCCATAACCTTTTTCGAGATCCTGCGATGTTTCGTTTTTAACCCGATCTCCAAATGGTTAAGAATCACTTAAAAATTAAATAATTCTCATATGCGAATCCATATTCAGATTTTCACCAAAGTCGAATGGAATCGTCCTTGTCAGACACCCAACCTGTCTACCAAGTTTCGTCCAAATCCGTCCATAACGTTTTGAGATATCCTGCTATGTATCGTTTTTGGCTCAATCTCCAAATGGTTAAGAATCACTTTTTTTTATTTTTTTTATTTTTTTATATATTTTTTTGTATACAAGATCGAGGCTCGTGAAAGAGCTAACATTAATCACACAAAAAGACAAACCGACACACAAAACACAAAAAACAAGGGGAGCGGTAGACAAGATGAGGAGAGAGGGGGAAGGACACAAAAGAGAGGGGGAAGGACACAAACACAACATTTGAGAGCAGGGACATCGGGAGGACTTGGGGGGAGGTGGGAGAGGATTAAAACATATGAACACTGCAAGGACTCTGGGGTGAATTACCGGGGGTAGAAAAGATCAAGGTTTTCGATGGGGGAAGATAAGAGATGGTGGTGAACAGCCGTTTTAAAGACCTGGAGGGAGGAGTGGGATTGAAGGGAGTGGGGGAGTTTGTTCCAGAGGCGGGAGAAAAGGGGAATGAAAGAGTGAAGGTGAGCAGAGAGCCTAGACTTTGGCAGTTTAACCAGAAGAGGGTTGCAGGCAGATCTTGTGCGAACTGAAGGAATATTGGGGGGACAGAGCACAGAGAGAGCTGGGGGAGCAAGGCCGGAGAGGAGTCGGTAGAAGACAGAAAGACCACCAACCTGCCTGCGGTGAGTGAGTGAAAGGCCCTCGGCGTTGACTACATCGCAGGAGATTCCAATGATTCTGAAAGCTTTGGCCTCAACAGCGTGAAGCCGAGCAAGGTGTGAGGCAGGAGCACCAGCCCAGAGGGGGGAACAGTATTCCATTGAGCTGCGGATGAAAGCCTTGTATGTGGTGAGGAGCTCAGGTGTGCCAAGGAAGGACTTCGCACGACGGAGGATGCCCAGTCGGTGACTGGCTTTGGAGGCCAGCTTGGAAATGTGGTTTTCCCAAGAAAGATCATGGCAGATAGTGAGACCCAAAAGCTTGAGCGACAGAACTTCTTGGAGAGGATTGTTGAGAAAGTAGATGGGAGGGTTGTTCAGTCGGTCCTTTCGGAGAGACATTGTAAGAGTGTGAGATTTGTCAGGATTGAAAGACATGTTCCACTTGTTTGACCAGTCTGTGATTTTGTCCAGGTCTGCAGAGAGTGAGGAGGCTGCAGACTGCCGATCTGAGGGATGAGGAATGGAGCGACAGAGAGTAGAGTCGTCAGCAAAGAGATAGAGAGGATTTTCAAGAGAGTCAGAGAGATCATTGATGAAGACCAGAAAAAGCACAGGGCCCAGAACACTACCTTGGGGAACTCCAGCCTGAACAGGAAGAAGAGATGAGAGAAACCCATTCAGGGCCACACGTTGACTACGACCAGAGAGGAAGTCCGCCAGCCATGCGTGGAGATTTCCATGGATACCAAAGGAGGAGAGTTTGGAGAGCAGAGCAGGGCGCCAGACCGTATCGAAGGCACGTGAAATGTCAAGGGAGACAGCTCTAATTTCCTGTTTGGCGTTGAGGACCTCCATCCATTGTTGAGAAAGCAGAAGCAGCATGTCCAGAGTAGAGTGACCAGGTCTGAAACCAAATTGATGATCAGAGATCAAGCCATTGGAGAAGAGGAAAGATTTAATATCTGAAGCAATGATGGATTCCATGACTTTGCTGATAATTGGGAGAAGGCTGATTGGTCTGTAGTTGCTGGGATCTGGTTTTGCACCTTTTTTGTGCAAAGCGGTGATGTTGGCTGATTTCCAAGCAGATGGCAGATGACCTTGAGCAAAAGAGAGGGTGAAGAGAACAGAAAGAGGGAGTGAAAGTGCAGAAGAACATGATTTTAGGACCCGTGGGCTGATGCCCTCAGGACCAGTTGCAGAATCAGAGTCGAGGGTTGCCAGAAACTTTTCCACCTTGTCAGGAGGAAAGGACACAGAGTCCAGGAGCAGCTGGGTACGACTGGGTACGGTGGGTACAGAGAGGGATGGGTTTGGGACACAAGATTTAGAGGCAAACACAGAGTTGAGGCATTCAGCTTTTTCACGTGCGGAGTCAGCCGTTAAGTCGTTTGAGGTGAGGGAGGGGATGGAGGGGGAACAAACACCAGAAACAGATTTGACCAGACGCCACCAGGATTTGGAAGAGGGAGACAGATAAGAGAGTTCGGTCTTGAGAATGGTGAGATATTGTTTTCTGGCTCTCCTGAGGGTGGACACACACTTGTTTCGGGCTTTGTGAAAGGAAATGAGATTTCCTTCCGTTGGATTTGCTTTCCAGGAGACGAAAGCAAGTTGTTTCAGGGCAACAGCCTCACCACAAGATTCCGTGTACCATGGACGGGAGGAAGGGTATGACAACTGAAGACGAGATGGTATAAATCTGTGCATGAGAGAGAGCAATTTACTTTGAAAGAATTCCCAGGATGAGTTGATGTCAGAGGCGGTAGAGATGGGAGACCAGTCCAGATGATTGATGGCTGCTTGAAGACCGTGCCAGTTGGCCTGAGTGAAATGCCAGACTCGTCGACGCTGAGGAGGCTCTCTGAGAATGGTCAGAGAGATGTCCACTTTGACAAGCACATGATCAGATGAGCCGATTGGAGCAGAAGAAGAGCAGCAGACATTTTCAGGGAAGTTTGTCATAACCAAATCCAGAAGAGAAGATGCTCCGTTGACTGAGATCCGGGTCGGGAAATTGACAGATTGTGTCAGTCCCAGTGAGTCGCAGAAGTCCTTTGCTGAAGAGCCATGGCTGGTGAGAGAGGTACCCACACCCAGCCAACTGGCATGGTGACAATTGAAATCACCACATATGAGGAAGAGAGAGTTGGGATGGGTAGATAGAAGTTGGTCCATATTATCAGACAGTGAGATGTAGATGGAGTCATCGCTGATTGGTGGACGGTACAACACACATATGAACAAAAGGTGGGAGCGAAGGGGAAGCCGTAGCCAAAGGTATTCCTGGGGGTGAGGTGGAGAGAGGGCAGTGGAGGGCGAGTGAGGAAGAGAGTTTTTTATAAAGATAGCAACCCCACCTCCAGGACGAGGCTCAGGTCTATCATACCGGAGGAGGGAGTAACCTGGGAGAGATACCAAGGCATCAGAGACATCATGAAGGAGGAAAGTTTCTGTTAAGCAGCTCACATCTGTTTTGTCAGAAGCAACTTGTATGGAGAGGTCAGTCAAGTTTGAGCGAAGGCCCCGGATGTTTGAGGTCCATACCGTTAATGAAGAGGAAGGGGGAGCATCGGGTCCAGAACAGGGGGGGGGGGGGGGAGGGGTAGGGTAAGATGTGGAAGAGGAGGAAGAGGTAGGGAGAGCTGTTGAAGGTGTGTCAGAGATTTCAAAATAGCTTGGAGAAAGGGAAGAATGGGGCGGACAAAAGGTTTGATGGAGATTGGGTGAGGCACAGTGAGGTGTTATTTGAGGAGGGGGAAGAGCAAGGCAGAAGGTTTGGGGAGATGAAGGTGAAAGTTGGAAGGAGGAAGAAGCAGGGAGGATGCTTTGAGGTGGAGGGGTGAGAGGAGAGTCTAGGAGGGGAGGAGCGAGGGAGAGTCTCGGAGGGGAGGGGTGTGGGGGGAGTTTAGGAGGGAGGGGAGGGAAGGGGCAAGGGGGGAGATTTGAAAGGGATGGGTGATGGGGAGGATTTGGAGGGGAGGGGTGAGATTGGATTTTGAAAAGTGTACGATTCATGGGAAACGCACATTTTTTGCAAAATGAGTTTGAGACCTTCGAGTCAAAAATACGTTTGAGGACACTGGAGGAGGGATGGAGTTCTGGATAGTTTAGGGAATGTAGAAAGGAGGAACTGTAAGAGATGGTATTATATATATTTTTTGGAATGAATAGATTTGGTGAGCAAGACGAAAGCATCCTTTTGTAGGAAAAGTAGAAAAGGGTGTTATAATATATGAGAGAAAATAGTTGTTCAGGGGAGAGATTATACATTTCTAACCGCATGATCGCGAACGAAGAACGAACGAACAAAAAGAACAAATAAACGAATAAGACCTGGGAAGGAAATAGTTTTTTTGGGGGGGTTTTTTTTTTTTTTTTTTTTGTGAGTACAGATATTAAACAAGGAGGTACGGGGTGAACGACTGGGACGAAACAGTGAACGAAAATAATTTCAGCACATTCGACGAATCGCTGAGAGGAAAACAAACCACAAGGTCGGAGACGGTACGGTAGTCCAAGCCTACGAGTACTAGGCCGCAGAATACTCGATACCATTAACCGACGATTGTGTATACATGTACGAAAAATTAGCACCGAAAATTTTCCAAAAGATACGCTATAGGTACATACACCGAAAGATAGATACAGTCTCGACAAAAACACGATTGAGAAATATCACTTAGCTTCGAGAGCGTGAGCGCATGGAGCAGCTTCCTTAAAGTGGAGCAGCTTCCACTTAAAAATTAAATAATTCTCATATCCGAATCCATATTCAGATTTTCACCAAAATCGAATCGAATCGTTCTTGTCAGACACGCAACCGGTCCACCAAGTTTCGTCCAAATCCGCCATAACCTTTTTCGAGATCCTGCGATGTTTCGTTTTTAACCCGATCTCCAAATAGTTAAGAATCACTTAAAAATTAAATAATTCTCATATGCGAATCCATATTCATATCGCCATTGTTGGATGTCTTTCCGATCAAGCACAAACGATACCGCCATTGTTGGATGTCTTTCCGATCAATCATCCTTTGTATCTTTACCTCGACGAGATTGACAAATTGAACAAGTGGTGTGGGGACTTTTGTCTCACTCTGAATGTGGACAAAACTAAAGAGATGATTTTGGACTTTCGGAAAGGTGACCATCATGAGCCTGGAACCATAAATGGTGATAAGGTGAAATTGCTAGCAAATTTAAATACCTGGGCACCTTTATTGATAACAAGTTAACTTTTGATGGAAATACTGATGCTGTGCACAAGAAATCAATGCAAAGATTGTATCTTCTCACCAAGTTGAATTCATTTGGTGTTCGCTCTCATGTGATGCGGATGTTGACAAATTCCTTACTGATCAGCGTTTTTGAGCCGGCCATCTCTCAATGGTGAAAAATCAATGAAAATTGTAAACATTCTCCGGATTCGTCGTCGTCACACACTCGGCCATTGTGACGTCACTAAGATTGGGCATTGTCACAATGACAGAGAGAGACGCACATTGTTACGGCTCATTTCTTGATCGACTAGCAGCAGACAAGATGTGGATTCTCATCGCGGTCTTCATCCTGGTGCTCAGTTGTGGAATATCGCGACCAACACAGCAGGTAACGGGTTTGTAAGAGAAAACGTACTCGGGGAAGGTACACCACACGACAGGAGATTCTTAGTTACAGTTTGTCAAATACTTTTGCGGTTTAAACCCGTAACTATGGAGACGACGAAAATGCAAATTGCGTCTCCTGTCACGGAGCCGGTAATCTGGGCCTGAGAGAAACGATTGGTGGGTCTTCGCAGAGAGTTGTGATCTTGGCATTGAATGGTGTTTTCAGAATTAAGGAAAAGAAAAAACGACGATGGATTCGAGATGATCAGGGCCGACAGAGTCGCGTCATCAGGCAAGGCCAAAGATGGCGGTTTGTGTTTGCTGGTGAATTTGAATTGGGCCAAACATTTTACGGTACGTGAACGGTCCTGTTCCGAGGACGTGGAGACACTGACGGTCTCTTTCCGATCATACTTGTGACGACCCTGATGAACTTACTGAGACTATCAGATTATGTGAAGTTCTGTAAGGACCTCGTGACCACAGAGAGAACCATTCGCATGTTTCCCAATAACAAACCTTGGGTTACCGCTGAAGTGAAGGTTGGCCTATGTTTGATGAAGAAGAAGCGTGCATTCCTGAAGAAGGATGACTCGGCCCTCAGGGAGGCGAAGAAAGAATTGCGCTCTGTCATCGGCAGGTGTAAACGGTCGTACAAGGATAAGATTGAAGAACAACTACACGATGGTGATGCTCGTAACGCTTGGAGGGGACTCAGGCATATGATGGGAATGAATGAGAGGCTCAAAGATGGTAGATTGGGCCGTCGACCAGTCTGGAGTCTCGATACTTGCGAGCATTGAAAAGGAAGGCGGTGCAGGTGTGTACTGATGAGTCATTTCTTGAACAGACTTTTTGAAAAACTGCCATCAGGGAGACGCTTTCGTGTAAGGAGGATGAAGAAGAACATTTTCAAAAGGTCATTTGTACCACGTGCAATTCAAATGCTAAATTCAAATTCCTATACATTTTGCTGTTTATTCATTCTTCCATATTTTATATTTATTTTATATCTATTTATTTTGTTTCCTTATTCCCTTTGTGTTTTATGTTTTAATGATGGTTAACTTACGGTGTCACCAAAGAATAATTTCCCTGAATATGGGACAATAAAGATTTATTATTATTATTATTGAAGAACAAGAACGGCACTCAGTTGAGAGCATATCTCCGCCTGGTTGGCACTTACAAACTTCTACGAGCTGGATCAGGATCCGGATCATCACCAAAATTTAATCAATTCTTCCTCGTCACACACCCAACCGGTCCACCAAGTTTGGTCCAAATCCATCCACAACCTTTTAAGATACCCTGCTCTGTATTGTTTTTGGCCCTATCTCCTAATGGATAAGAATCACTTAAAAATTAAATAATTCTCATATCCGAATCCATATTCAGATTTTCACCAAAATCGAATCGAATCGTCCGTGTCAGACACCCAATCGGTCCACCAAGTTTCGTCCAAATCCGCCATAACCTTTTTCGAGATCCTGCGATGTTTCGTTTTTAACCCGATCTCCAAATAGTTAAGAATCACTTAAAAATTAAATAATTCTCATATGCGAATCCATATTCATATCGCCATTGTTGGATGTCTTTCCGATCAAGCACAGACGATACCGCCATTGTTGGATGTCTTTCCGATCAATCATCCTTTGTATCTTTACCTCGACGAGATTGACACATTGAATGAGTGGTGTGGGGACTTTTGTCTTACTCTGAATGTGGACAAAACTAAAGAGATGATTTTGGACTTTCGGAAAGTCACCATCATGAGCCTGTAACCATAAATGGTGATAAGGTGAAATTGCTAGCAAATTTAAATACCTGGGCACCTTTATTGATAACAAGTTAACTTTTGATGGAAATACTGATGCTGTGCACAAGAAATCAATGCAAAGATTGTATCTTCTCACCAAGTTGAATTCATTTGGTGTTCGCTCTCATGTGATGCGGATGTTGACAAATTCCTTGCCGATCAGTGTTTTTGAGCCGGCCATCTCTCAATGGTGAAAAATCAATGAAAATTGGAAAAATTCTCCATATTCGTCCTCGTCACTCACTCAGCCATTGTGACGTCACTAAGGTTGCGCATGGTCACAATGACAGAGAGAGACGCACATTGTTACGGCTCATTTGGTTATCGACTAGCAGCAGACAAGATGTGGATTCTCATCGCGGTCTTCATCCTGGTGCTAAATTGTGGAATATCGCGACCAACACAGCAGGTAACGGGTTTGTAAGAGATAACGTACTCGGGGAAGGTACACCACACGACAGGAGATTCTTAGTTACAGTTTGTCAAATACTTTTGCGGTTTAAACCGGTAACGATGCAGACGACTAAAATGCAAATTGCGTCTCCTGTAACGGAGCCGGTAATCTGGGCCTGAGAGAAACGATTGGTGGGTCTTCGCAGAGAGTTGTGATCTTGGCATTGAATGGTGTTTTCAGAATTAAGGAAAAGAAAAAACGAGGTTTCAAATTTCAAATTGAAATTCCTCGACATTTTTCTGTTTGGACAACCTTCCATATTTTATATCTTTTTATTTTGTTTTCTTATTCCCTTTGTGTTTTATGTTTTAATGATGGTTAACTTACGGTGTCACCAAAGAATAATTTCCCTGAATATGGGACAATAAAGATTTATTATTATTATTATTGAAGAACAAGAACGGCACTCAGTAGAGAGCATATCTCCGCCTGGTTGGCCATATCACTTACAAACTTCTACTAGCTGGATCAGGATCCGGATCATCACCAAAATTTAATCATTTCTTCCTCGTCACACACCCAACCGGTCCACCAAGTTTCGTCCAAATCCATCCATAACTTTTTGAGATATCGTGCTATATGTTGGTTTTAGCCCAATCTCCCACTGGTTAAGAATCACTTAAAATTTTAAATAATTCTCATATGCGAATCCATATTCAGATTTTCACCAAAATCGAATCGAATCGTCCTTGTCAGACACCCAATCGGTCCACCAAGTTCCGTCCAAGTCCGCCCATAACCTTTTGAGATATCGTGCTATATGTTGGTTTTAGCCCAATCTCCCACTGGTTAAGAATCACTTAAAATTTTAAATAATTCTCATATCCGAATCCATATTTATATCTTCATCAAAATCGAATGGAATCGTCCTTGTCAGACACGCAACCGGTCCACCAAGTTTCGTCCAAATCCGTCCATAACGTTTTGAGATATCCTGCTATATGTTGGTTTTAGCCCAATCTCCCACTGGTGAAGAATCACTTAAAATTTTAAATAATTCTCATATCCGAATCCATATTTATATCTTCATCAAAATCGAATGGAATCGTCCTTGTCAGACACGCAACCGGTCCACCAAGTTTCGTCCAAATCCGTCCATAACGTTTTGAGATATCCTGCTATATGTTGGTTTTAGCCCAATCTCCCACTGTTGAAGAATCACTTAAAATTTTAAATAATTCTCATATCCGAATCCATATTTATATCTTCATCAAAATCGAATGGAATCGTCCGTGTCAGACACCCAACCAGGTCCACCAAGTTTCGTCCAAATCCGTCCATAACGTTTTGAGATATCCTGCTATGTATCGTTTTTGGCCCAATCTCCAAATGGTTAAGAATCACTTAAAAATTAAATAATTCTCATATCCGAATCCATATTCAGATTTTCACCAAAATCGAATCGAATCGGCCTTGTCAGACACCCAACCGGTCCACCAAGTTTCGTCCAAATCCGTCCATAACCTTTTTCGAGATCCTGCGATGTTTCGTTTTTAGCCCCATCTCCAAATGGTTAAGAATCACTTAAAAATTAAATAATTCTCATATGCGAATCCATATTCAGATTTTCACCAAAATCGAATCGAATCGTCCTTGTCAGACACCCAACCGGTCCACCAAGTTTCGTCCAAATCCATCCACAACTTTTTGAGATATCCTGCTATATGTTGGTTTTAGTCCGATCTCCCACTGGTGAAGAATCACTTAAAGTTTTGCATAATTCTCATCCGAATCCATGTTCAGATTTTCATCAAAATCGAATGGAATCGTCCTTGTCAGACACCCAACCGGTCCACCAAGTTTCGTCCAAATCCGTCCATAACTTTTTGAGATATCCTGCTATGTATTGTTTTTGGCCCTATCTCCCAATGGTGAAGAATCACTAAAAAATTAAATAATTCTCATATCCGAATCCATATTCAGATTTTCACCAAAATCGAATCGAATCGTCCTTGTCAGACACCCAATCGGTCCACCAAGTTTCGTCCAAGTCCGCCCATAACCTTTTGAGATATCCTGCTATATGTTGGTTTTAGCCCAATCTCCCACTGGTGAAGAATCACTTAAAATTTTAAATAATTCTCATATCCGAATCCACATTTATATCTTCATCAAAATCGAATGGAATCGTCCTTGTCAGACACCCAACCGGTCCACCAAGTTTCGTCCAAATCCGTCCATAACGTTTTGAGATATCCTGCTATATGTTGGTTTTAGCCCAATCTCCCACTGTTGAAGAATCACTTAAAATTTTAAATAATTCTCATATCCGAATCCATATTTATATCTTCATCAAAATCGAATGGAATCGTCCGTGTCAGACACCCAACCAGGTCCACCAAGTTTCGTCCAAATCCGTCCATAACGTTTTGAGATATCCTGCTATGTATCGTTTTTGGCCCAATCTCCAAATGGTTAAGAATCACTTAAAAATTAAATAATTCTCATATGCGAATCCATATTCAGATTTTCACCAAAATCGAATGGAATCATCCTTGTCAGACACCCAACCGGTCCACCAGGTTTCGTCCAAATCCATCCACAACTTTTTGAGATATCCTGCTATGTATTGTTTTTGGCCCTATCTCCCAATGGTGAAGAATCACTAAAAAATTAAATAATTCTCATATCCGAATCCATATTCAGATTTTCACCAAAATCGAATCGAATCGTCCTTGTCAGACACCCAATCGGTCCACCAAGTTTCGTCCAAGTCCGCCCATAACCTTTTGAGATATCCTGCTATATGTTGGTTTTAGCCCAATCTCCCACTGGTGAAGAATCACTTAAAATTTTAAATAATTCTCATATCCGAATCCACATTTATATCTTCATCAAAATCGAATGGAATCGTCCTTGTCAGACACCCAACCGGTCCACCAAGTTTCGTCCAAATCCGTCCATAACGTTTTGAGATATCCTGCTATATGTTGGTTTTAGCCCAATCTCCCACTGTTGAAGAATCACTTAAAATTTTAAATAATTCTCATATCCGAATCCATATTTATATCTTCATCAAAATCGAATCGAATCGTTCTTGTCAGACACGCAACCGGTCCACCAAGTTTCGTCCAAATCCGCCATAACCTTTTTCGAGATCCTGCGATGTTTCGTTTTTAACCCGATCTCCAAATGGTTAAGAATCACTTAAAAATTAAATAATTCTCATATGCGAATCCATATTCAGATTTTCACCAAAATCGAATGCAATCGTCCTTGTCAGACACCCAACCGGTCCACCAAGTTTCGTTCAAATCCATCCACAACTTTTTGAGATATCCTGCTATGTATCGTTTTTGGCCCAATCTCCAAATGGTTAAGAATCACTTAAAAATTAAATAATTCTCATATCCGAATCCATGTTTAGATTTTCACCAAAATCGAAAGGAATCGTCCTTGTCAGACACCCAACCGGTCCACCAAGTTTCGTCCAAGTCCGTCCATAACTTTTTGAGATATCCTGCTATATGTTGGTTTTAGCCATATCTCCCACTGGTGAAGAATCACTTAAAATTTTAAATAATTCTCATATCCGAATCCATATTTAGATCTTCACCAAAATCGAATGGAATCGTTCTTGTCAGACACCCAATCGGTCCACCAAGTTTCGTCCAAATCCGCCATAACCTTTTTCGAGATCCTGCGATGTTTCGTTTTTAGCCCTAACTCCAAATGGTTAAGAATCACTTAAAAATTAAATAATTCTCATATGCGAATCAATATTCAGATTTTCACCAAAATCGAAAGGAATCGTCCTTGTAAGACACCCAACCTGTCCACCAAGTTTTGTCCAAATCCATCCACAACTTTTTGAGATATCCTGCTATGTATTGTTTTTGGCCCTGTCTCCCAATGGTTAAGAATCACTTAAAAATTAAATAATTCTCATATCCGAATCCATGTTCAGATTTTCACCAAAGTCGAATGGAATCGTCCTTGTCAGACACCCAACCTGTCCACCAAGATTCGTCCAAATCCATCCACAACTTTTTGAGATATCCTGCTATGTATTGTTTTTGGCCCTATCTCCCAATGGTGAAGAGTCACTTAAAAATTAAGTAATTCTCATATCCGAATCCATGTTCAGATTTTCACCAAAATCGAAGGGAATCGTCCTTGTCAGACACCCAACCGGTCCACCAAGTTTCGTCCAGGTCCGTCCATAACTTTTTGAGATATCCTGCTATATGTTGGTTTTAGCCCCATCTCCCACTGGTGAAGAATCACTTAAAAATTAAATAATTCTCATATCCGAATCCATGTTCAGATTGTCACCAAAATCGAATGGAATCGTCCTTGTCAGATACCCAACCTGTCCACCAAGATTCGTCCAAATCCATCCACAACTTTTTGAGATATCCTGCTATGTATTGTTTTTGGCCCTATCTCCCAATGGTGAAGAATCACTAAAAAATTAAATAATTCTCATATCCGAATCCATATTCAGATTTTCACCAAAGTCGAATGGAATCGTCCTTGTCAGACACCCAACCTGTCCACCAAGATTCGTCCAAATCCATCCACAACTTTTTGAGATATCCTGCTATGTATTGTTTTTGGCCCTATCTCCCAATGGTGAAGAATCACTAAAAAATTAAATAATTCTCATATCCGAATCCATATTCAGATTTTCACCAAAATCGAATCGAATCGTCCTTGTCAGACACCCAATCGGTCCACCAAGTTTCGTCCAAGTCCGCCCATAACCTTTTGAGATATCCTGCTATATGTTGGTTTTAGCCCAATCTCCCACTGGTGAAGAATCACTTAAAATTTTAAATAATTCTCATATCCGAATCCACATTTATATCTTCATCAAAATCGAATGGAATCGTCCTTGTCAGACACCCAACCGGTCCACCAAGTTTCGTCCAAATCCGTCCATAACGTTTTGAGATATCCTGCTATATGTTGGTTTTAGCCCAATCTCCCACTGTTGAAGAATCACTTAAAATTTTAAATAATTCTCATATCCGAATCCATATTTATATCTTCATCAAAATCGAATGGAATCGGCCGTGTCAGACACCCAACCAGGTCCACCAAGTTTCGTCCAAATCCGTCCATAACGTTTTGAGATATCCTGCTATGTATCGTTTTTGGCCCAATCTCCAAATGGTTAAGAATCACTTAAAAATTAAATAATTCTCATATCCGAATCCATATTCAGATTTTCACCAAAATAGAATCGAATCGTTCTTGTCAGACTCGCAACCGGTCCACCAAGTTTCGTCCAAATCCATCCACAACTTTTTGAGATATCCTGCTATATGTTGGTTTTAGTCCGATCTCCCACTGGTGAAGAATCACTTAAAGTTTTGCATAATTCTCATATCCGAATCCATCTTCAGATTTTCATCAAAATCGAATGGAATCGTCCTTGTCAGACACCCAACCGGTCCACCAAGTTTCGTCCAAATCCGTCCATAACGTTTTGAGATATCCTGCTATGTATCGTTTTTGGCCCAATCTCCAAATGGTTAAGAATCACTTAAAAATTAAATAATTCTCATATCCGAATCCATATTCAGATTTTCACCAAAATCGAATCGAATCGTTCTTGTCAGACACGCAACCGGTCCACCAAGTTTCGTCCAAATCCGCCATAACCTTTTTCGAGATCCTGCGATGTTTCGTTTTTAACCCGATCTCCAAATGGTTAAGAATCACTTAAAAATTAAATAATTCTCATGTGCGAATCCATATTCAGATTTTCACCAAAATCGAATGCAATCGTCCTTGTCAGACACCCAACCGGTCCACCAAGTTTCGTTCAAATCCATCCACAACTTTTTGAGATATCCTACTATGTATTGTTTTTGGCCCTATCTCCCAATGGTTAAGAATCACTTACAATTTTAAATAATTCTCATATCCGAATACATATTTATATCTTCACCAAAATCGAATGGAATCGTCCTTGTCAGACACCCAACCGCTCCACCAAGTTTCGTCCAAATCCATCCACAACTTTTTGAGATACCCTGCTCTGTATCGTTTTTAGCCCGATCTCCAAATGGTTAAGAATCACTTAAAAATTAAATAATTCTCATATCCGAATCCATGTTTAGATTTTCACCAAAATCGAAAGGAATCGTCCGTGTCAGACACCCAACCGGTCCACCAAGTTTCGTCCAAGTCCGTCCATAACTTTTTGAGATATCCTGCTATATGTTGGTTTTAGCCATATCTCCCACTGGTGAAGAATCACTTAAAATTTTAAATAATTCTCATATCCGAATCAATATTTAGATCTTCACCAAAATCGAATGGAATCGTTCTTGTCAGACACCAAATCGGTCCACCAAGTTTCGTCCAAGTCCGTCCATAACTTTTTGAGATATCCTGCTATATGTTGGTTTTAGCCCGAACTCCAAATGGTTAAGAATCACTTAAAAATTAAATAATTCTCATATACGAATCAATATTCAGATTTTCACCAAAATCGAATGGAATCGTCCTTGTAAGACACCCAACCGGTCCACCAAGTTTTGTCCAAATCCATCCACAACTTTTTGAGATATCCTGCTATGTATTGTTTTTGGCCCTGTCTCCCAATGGTTAAGAATCACTTAAAAATTAAATAATTCTCATATCCGAATCCATATTCAGATTTTCACCAAAATCGAATCGAATCGTTCTTGTCAGACACCCAACCGGTCCACCAGGTTTCGTCCAAATTCGCCATAACCTTTTTCGAGATCCTGCGATGTTTCGTTTTTAACCCGATCTCCAAATGGTTAAGAATCACTTAAAAATTAAATAATTCTCATATGCGAATCCATATTCAGATTTTCACCAAAGTCGAATGGAATCGTCCTTGTCAGACACCCAACCTGTCCACCAAGATTCGTCCAAATCCATCCACAACTTTTTGAGATATCCTGCTATGTATTGTTTTTGGCCCTATCTCCCAATGGTGAAGAGTCACTTAAAAATTAAGTAATTCTCATATGCGAATCCACGTTCAGAGTTTCACCAAAATCGAAAGAAATCGTCCTTGTCAGACACTCAACCGGTCCACCAAGTTTCGTCCAAATCCATCCACAACTTTTTGAGATATCCTGCTATGTATTGTTTTTGGCCCTGGCTCCCAATGGTGAAGAATCACTTAAAATTTTGCATAATTCTCATATCCGAATCCATGTTCAGATTTTCACCAAAATCGAATGGAATCGTCCTTGTCAGACACCCAACCTGTACACCAAGTTTTGTCCAAATCCATCCACAACTTTTTGAGATATCCTGCTATGTATTGTTTTTGGCCCTATCTCCCAATGGTGAAGAATCACTTAAAATTTTAAATAATTCTCATATCCGAATCCATATTTAGATCTTCACCAAAATTGAATCGATTCCTCCTTGTCAGACACCCAACCGGTCCACCAAGTTTCGTTCAAATCCATCTACAACTTTTTGAGATACCCTGCTCTGTATCGTTTTTAGCCCGATCTCCAATGGTTAAGAATCACTTAAAAATTAAATAATTCTCATAGGCGAATCCATATTCAGATTTTCACCAAAATCGAATGGAATCGTCCTTGTCAGACACCCAACCAATCCAACAAGTTTCGTCCAAATCCATCCACAACTTTTTGAGATATCCTGCTATATGTTGGTTTTAGTCCTCTCTCCCGCTGGTGAAGAATCACTTAAAATTTTAAATAATTCTCATATCCGAATCCACATTGAGATATTCACCAAAATTGAATCGATTCCTCCTTGTCAGACACCCAACCGGTCCACCAAGTGTCGTCCAAATCCATCCATAACTTTTTGAGATACCCTGCTCTGTATAGTTTTTAGCCCGATCTCCAAAGGTTAAGAATCACTTAAAAATTAAATAATTCTCATATGCGAATCCATATTCAGATTTTCACCAAAATCGAAAGAAATCGTCCTTGTCAGACACTCAACCGGTCCACCAAGTTTCGTCCAAATCCATCCACAACTTTTTGAGATATCCTGCTATGTATTGTTTTTGGCCCTGTCTCCCAATGGTGAAGAATCACTTAAAATTTTGCATAATTCTCATATCCGAATCCATGTTCAGATTTTCACCAAAATCGAATCGATTCCTCCTTGTCAGACACCCAACCGGTCCACAAAGTTTCGTCCAAATCCATCCACAACTTTTTGAGATACCGTGCTCTGTATTGTTTTTAGCCCTATCTCCAAATGATTAAGAATCACTTAAAAATTAAATAATTCTCATATCCGAATCCATGTTCAGATTTTCACCAAAATCGAATCGATTCCTCCTTGTCAGACACTCAAACGGTCCACCAAGTTTTGTCCAAATCCGCCATAACCTTTTTCGAGATCCTGCGATGTTTCGTTTTTCGCCCTATCTCCAAATGGTTAAGAATCACTTCAAAATTAAATAATTCTCATATGCGAATCCATATTCAGATTTTCACCAAAATCGAATGGAATCATCCTTGTCAGACACCCAACCTGTCCACCAAGTTTCGTCCAAATCTATCTTCAACTTTTTGAGATATCCTGCTATGTATTGTTTTTGGCCCTATCTCCCAATGGTGAAGAATCACTAAAAAATTAAATAATTCTCATATGCGAATCCATGTTCAGATTTTCACCAAAGTCGAATGGAATCGTCCTTGTCAGACACCCAACCTGTCCACCAAGATTCGTCCAAATCCATCCACAACTTTTTGAGATATCCTGCTATGTATTGTTTTTGGCCCTATCTCCCAATGGTGAAGAGTCACTTAAAAATTAAGTAATTCTCATATCCGAATCCATGTTCAGATTTTCACCAAAATCGAAGGGAATCGTCCATGTCAGACACCCAACCGGTCCACCAAGTTTCGTCCAGGTCCGTCCATAACTTTTTGAGATATCCTGCTATATGTTGGTTTTAGCCCCATCTCCCACTGGTGAAGAATCACTTAAAAATTAAATAATTCTCATATCCGAATCCATGTTCAGATTGTCACCAAAATCGAATGGAATCGTCCTTGTCAGATACCCAACCTGTCCACCAAGATTCGTCCAAATCCATCCACAACTTTTTGAGATATCCTGCTATGTATTGTTTTTGGCCCTATCTCCCAATGGTGAAGAATCACTAAAAAATTAAATAATTCTCATATCCGAATCCATATTCAGATTTTCACCAAAATCGAATCGAATCGTCCTTGTCAGACACCCAATCGGTCCACCAAGTTTCGTCCAAGTCCGCCCATAACCTTTTGAGATATCCTGCTATATGTTGGTTTTAGCCCAATCTCCCACTGGTGAAGAATCACTTAAAATTTTAAATAATTCTCATATCCGAATCCACATTTATATCTTCATCAAAATCGAATGGAATCGTCCTTGTCAGACACCCAACCGGTCCACCAAGTTTCGTCCAAATCCGTCCATAACGTTTTGAGATATCCTGCTATATGTTGGTTTTAGCCCAATCTCCCACTGTTGAAGAATCACTTAAAATTTTAAATAATTCTCATATCCGAATCCATATTTATATCTTCATCAAAATCGAATGGAATCGGCCGTGTCAGACACCCAACCAGGTCCACCAAGTTTCGTCCAAATCCGTCCATAACGTTTTGAGATATCCTGCTATGTATCGTTTTTGGCCCAATCTCCAAATGGTTAAGAATCACTTAAAAATTAAATAATTCTCATATCCGAATCCATATTCAGATTTTCACCAAAATAGAATCGAATCGTTCTTGTCAGACACGCAACCGGTCCACCAAGTTTCGTCCAAATCCATCCACAACTTTTTGAGATATCCTGCTATATGTTGGTTTTAGTCCGATCTCCCACTGGTGAAGAATCACTTAAAGTTTTGCATAATTCTCATATCCGAATCCATCTTCAGATTTTCATCAAAATCGAATGGAATCGTCCTTGTCAGACACCCAACCGGTCCACCAAGTTTCGTCCAAATCCGTCCATAACGTTTTGAGATATCCTGCTATGTATCGTTTTTGGCCCAATCTCCAAATGGTTAAGAATCACTTAAAAATTAAATAATTCTCATATCCGAATCCATATTCAGATTTTCACCAAAATCGAATCGAATCGTTCTTGTCAGACACGCAACCGGTCCAGCAAGTTTCGTCCAAATCCGCCATAACCTTTTTCGAGATCCTGCGATGTTTCGTTTTTAACCCGATCTCCAAATGGTTAAGAATCACTTAAAAATTAAATAATTCTCATGTGCGAATCCATATTCAGATTTTCACCAAAATCGAATGCAATCGTCCTTGTCAGACACCCAACCGGTCCACCAAGTTTCGTTCAAATCCATCCACAACTTTTTGAGATATCCTGCTATGTATTGTTTTTGGCCCTATCTCCCAATGGTTAAGAATCACTTACAATTTTAAATAATTCTCATATCCGAATACATATTTATATCTTCACCAAAATCGAATGGAATCGTCCTTGTCAGACACCCAACCGCTCCACCAAGTTTCGTCCAAATCCATCCACAACTTTTTGAGATACCCTGCTCTGTATCGTTTTTAGCCCGATCTCCAAATGGTTAAGAATCACTTAAAAATTAAATAATTCTCATATCCGAATCCATGTTTATATTTTCACCAAAATCGAAAGGAATCGTCCGTGTCAGACACCCAACCGGTCCACCAAGTTTCGTCCAAGTCCGTCCATAACTTTTTGAGATATCCTGCTATATGTTGGTTTTAGCCATATCTCCCACTGGTGAAGAATCACTTAAAATTTTAAATAATTCTCATATCCGAATCAATATTTAGATCTTCACCAAAATCGAATGGAATCGTTCTTGTCAGACACCAAATCGGTCCACCAAGTTTCGTCCAAGTCCGTCCATAACTTTTTGAGATATCCTGCTATATGTTGGTTTTAGCCCGAACTCCAAATGGTTAAGAATCACTTAAAAATTAAATAATTCTCATATGCGAATCAATATTCAGATTTTCACCAAAATCGAACGGAATCGTCCTTGTAAGACACCCAACCGGTCCACCAAGTTTTGTCCAAATCCATCCACAACTTTTTGAGATATCCTGCTATGTATTGTTTTTGGCCCTGTCTCCCAATGGTTAAGAATCACTTAAAAATTAAATAATTCTCATATCCGAATCCATATTCAGATTTTCACCAAAATCGAATCGAATCGTTCTTGTCAGACACCCAACCGGTCCACCAGGTTTCGTCCAAATTCGCCATAACCTTTTTCGAGATCCTGCGATGTTTCGTTTTTAACCCGATCTCCAAATGGTTAAGAATCACTTAAAAATTAAATAATTCTCATATGCGAATCCATATTCAGATTTTCACCAAAGTCGAATGGAATCGTCCTTGTCAGACACCCAACCTGTCCACCAAGATTCGTCCAAATCCATCCACAACTTTTTGAGATATCCTGCTATGTATTGTTTTTGGCCCTATCTCCCAATGGTGAAGAGTCACTTAAAAATTAAGTAATTCTCATATGCGAATCCACGTTCAGAGTTTCACCAAAATCGAAAGAAATCGTCCTTGTCAGACACTCAACCGGTCCACCAAGTTTCGTCCAAATCCATCCACAACTTTTTGAGATATCCTGCTATGTATTGTTTTTGGCCCTGGCTCCCAATGGTGAAGAATCACTTAAAATTTTGCATAATTCTCATATCCGAATCCATGTTCAGATTTTCACCAAAATCGAATGGAATCGTCCTTGTCAGACACCCAACCTGTACACCAAGTTTTGTCCAAATCCATCCACAACGTTTTGAGATATCCTGCGATGTTTCGTTTTTAGCCCAATCTCCCACTGGTGAAGAATCATTTATAAATTAAATAATTCTCATATCCGAATCCATATTCAGGTTTTCACCAAAATCGAATCGAATCGTTCTTGTCAGACACCCAACCGGTCCACCAAGTTTCGTCCAAATCCGTCCATAACCTTTTTCGAGATCCTGCGATGTTTCGTTTTTAGCCCGATCTCCAAATGGTTAAGAATCACTTCAAAATTAAATAATTCTCATATGCGAATCCTTATTCAGATTTTCACCAAAATCGAAGGGAATCGTCCTTGTCAGACACCCAACTTGTCCACCAAGTTTCGTCCAAATCCATCCACAACTTTTTGAGATATCCTGCTATGTATTGTTTTTGGCCCTATCTCCCAATGGTGAAGAATCACTTAAAATTTTAAATAATTCTCATATCCGAAACCATATTTAGATCTTCACCAAAATTGAATCGATTCCTCCTTGTCAGACACCCAACCGGTCCACCAAGTTTCGTTCAAATCCATCTACAACTTTTTGAGATACCCTGCTCTGTATCGTTTTTAGCCCGATCTCCAATGGTTAAGAATCACTTAAAAATTAAATAATTCTCATAGGCGAATCCATATTCAGATTTTCACCAAAATCGAATGGAATCGTCCTTGTCAGACACCCAACCAATCCAACAAGTTTCGTCCAAATCCATCCACAACTTTTTGAGATATCCTGCTATATGTTGGTTTTAGTCCTCTCTCCCGCTGGTGAAGAATCACTTAAAATTTTAAATAATTCTCATATCCGAATCCACATTGAGATATTCACCAAAATTGAATCGATTCCTCCTTGTCAGACACCCAACCGGTCCACCAAGTGTCGTCCAAATCCATCCATAACTTTTTGAGATACCCTGCTCTGTATAGTTTTTAGCCCGATCTCCAAAGGTTAAGAATCACTTAAAAATTAAATAATTCTCATATGCGAATCCATATTCAGATTTTCACCAAAATCGAAAGAAATCGTCCTTGTCAGACACTCAACCGGTCCACCAAGTTTCGTCCAAATCCATCCACAACTTTTTGAGATATCCTGCTATGTATTGTTTTTGGCCCTGTCTCCCAATGGTGAAGAATCACTTAAAATTTTGCATAATTCTCATATCCGAATCCATGTTCAGATTTTCACCAAAATCGAATCGATTCCTCCTTGTCAGACACCCAACCGGTCCACAAAGTTTCGTCCAAATCCATCCACAACTTTTTGAGATACCGTGCTCTGTATTGTTTTTAGCCCTATCTCCAAATGATTAAGAATCACTTAAAAATTAAATAATTCTCATATCCGAATCCATGTTCAGATTTTCACCAAAATCGAATCGATTCCTCCTTGTCAGACACTCAAACGGTCCACCAAGTTTTGTCCAAATCCGCCATAACCTTTTTCGAGATCCTGCGATGTTTCGTTTTTCGCCCTATCTCCAAATGGTTAAGAATCACTTCAAAATTAAATAATTCTCATATGCGAATCCATATTCAGATTTTCACCAAAATCGAATGGAATCATCCTTGTCAGACACCCAACCTGTCCACCAAGTTTCGTCCAAATCTATCTTCAACTTTTTGAGATATCCTGCTATGTATTGTTTTTGGCCCTATCTCCCAATGGTGAAGAATCACTAAAAAATTAAATAATTCTCATATGCGAATCCATATTTATATCTTCATCAAAATCGAATGGAATCGGCCGTGTCAGACACGCAACCAGGTCCACCAAGTTTCGTCCAAATCCGTCCATAACGTTTTGAGATATCCTGCTATGTATCGTTTTTGGCCCAATCTCCAAATGGTTAAGAATCACTTAAAAATTAAATAATTCTCATATCCGAATCCATATTCAGATTTTCACCAAAATAGAATCGAATCGTTCTTGTCAGACACGCAACCGGTCCACCAAGTTTCGTCCAAATCCATCCACAACTTTTTGAGATATCCTGCTATATGTTGGTTTTAGTCCGATCTCCCACTGGTGAAGAATCACTTAAAGTTTTGCATAATTCTCATATCCGAATCCATCTTCAGATTTTCATCAAAATCGAATGGAATCGTCCTTGTCAGACACCCAACCGGTCCACCAAGTTTCGTCCAAATCCTTCCATAACGTTTTGAGATATCCTGCTATGTATCGTTTTTGGCCCAATCTCCAAATGGTTAAGAATCACTTAAAAATTAAATAATTCTCATATCCGAATCCATATTCAGATTTTCACCAAAATCGAATCGAATCGTTCTTGTCAGACACGCAACCGGTCCACCAAGTTTCGTCCAAATCCGCCATAACCTTTTTCGAGATCCTGCGATGTTTCGTTTTTAACCCGATCTCCAAATGGTTAAGAATCACTTAAAAATTAAATAATTCTCATGTGCGAATCCATATTCAGATTTTCACCAAAATCGAATGCAATCGTCCTTGTCAGACACCCAACCGGTCCACCAAGTTTCGTCCAAATCCGCCATAACCTTTTTCGAGATCCTGCGATGTTTCGTTTTTAACCCGATCTCCAAATGGTTAAGAATCACTTAAAAATTAAATAATTCTCATGTGCGAATCCATATTCAGATTTTCACCAAAATCGAATGCAATCGTCCTTGTCAGACACCCAACCGGTCCACCAAGTTTTGTCCAAATCCATCCACAACTTTTTGAGATATCCTGCTATGTATTGTTTTTGGCCCTATCTCCCAATGGTTAAGAATCACTTACAATTTTAAATAATTCTCATATCCGAATACATATTTATATCTTCACCGAAATCGAATGGAATCGTCCTTGTCAGACACCCAACCGCTCCACCAAGTTTCGTCCAAATCCATCCACAACTTTTTGAGATACCCTGCTCTGTATCGTTTTTAGCCCGATCTCCAAATGGTTAAGAATCACTTAAAAATTAAATAATTCTCATATCCGAATCCATGTTTAGATTTTCACCAAAATCGAAAGGAATCGTCCGTGTCAGACACCCAACCGGTCCACCAAGTTTCGTCCAAGTCCGTCCATAACTTTTTGAGATATCCTGCTATATGTTGGTTTTAGCCATATCTCCCACTGGTGAAGAATCACTTAAAATTTTAAATAATTCTCATATCCGAATCCATATTTAGATCTTCACCAAAATCGAATGGAATCGTTCTTGTCAGACACCAAATCGGTCCACCAAGTTTCGTCCAAGTCCGTCCATAACTTTTTGAGATATCCTGCTATATGTTGGTTTTAGCCCGAACTCCAAATGGTTAAGAATCACTTAAAAATTAAATAATTCTCATATGCGAATCAATATTCAGATTTTCACCAAAATCGAATGGAATCGTCCTTGTAAGACACCCAACCGGTCCACCAAGTTTTGTCCAAATCCATCCACAACTTTTTGAGATATCCTGCTATGTATTGTTTTTGGCCCTGTCTCCCAATGGTTAAGAATCACTTAAAAATTAAATAATTCTCATATCCGAATCCATATTCAGATTTTCACCAAAATCGAATCGAATCGTTCTTGTCAGACACCCAACCGGTCCACCAGGTTTCGTCCAAATTCGCCATAACCTTTTTCGAGATCCTGCGATGTTTCGTTTTTAACCCGATCTCCAAATGGTTAAGAATCACTTAAAAATTAAATAATTCTCATATGCGAATCCATATTCAGATTTTCACCAAAGTCGAATGGAATCGTCCTTGTCAGACACTCAACCGGTCCACCAAGTTTCGTCCAAATCCATCCACAACTTTTTGAGATATCCTGCTATGTATTGTTTTTGGCCCTGGCTCCCAATGGTGAAGAATCACTTAAAATTTTGCATAATTCTCATATCCGAATCCATGTTCAGATTTTCACCAAAATCGAATGGAATCGTCCTTGTCAGACACCCAACCTGTACACCAAGTTTTGTCCAAATCCATCCACAACTTTTTGAGATATCCTGCGATGTTTCGTTTTTAGCCCAATCTCCCACTGGTGAAGAATCATTTATAAATTAAATAATTCTCATATCCGAATCCATATTCAGGTTTTCACCAAAATCGAATCGAATCGTTCTTGTCAGACATCCAACCGGTCCACCAAGTTTCGTCCAAATCCGTCCATAACCTTTTTCGAGATCCTGCGATGTTTCGTTTTTAGCCCGATCTCCAAATGGTTAAGAATCACTTCAAAATTAAATAATTCTCATATGCGAATCCTTATTCAGATTTTCACCAAAATCGAAGGGAATCGTCCTTGTCAGACACCCAACTTGTCCACCAAGTTTCGTCCAAATCCATCCACAACTTTTTGAGATATCCTGCTATGTATTGTTTTGGCCCTATCTCCCAATGGTGAAGAATCACTTAAAATTTTAAATAATTCTCATATCCGAATCCATATTTAGATCTTCACCAAAATTGAATCGATTCCTCCTTGTCAGACACCCAACCGGTCCACCAAGTTTCGTTCAAATCCATCTACAACTTTTTGAGATACCCTGCTCTGTATCGTTTTTAGCCCGATCTCCAATGGTTAAGAATCACTTAAAAATTAAATAATTCTCATAGGCGAATCCATATTCAGATTTTCACCAAAATCGAATGGAATCGTCCTTGTCAGACACCCAACCAATCCAACAAGTTTCGTCCAAATCCATCCACAACTTTTTGAGATATCCTGCTATATGTTGGTTTTAGTCCTCTCTCCCGCTGGTGAAGAATCACTTAAAATTTTAAATAATTCTCATATCCGAATCCACATTGAGATATTCACCAAAATTGAATCGATTCCTCCTTGTCAGACACCCAACCGGTCCACCAAGTGTCGTCCAAATCCATCCATAACTTTTTGAGATACCCTGCTCTGTATAGTTTTTAGCCCGATCTCCAAAGGTTAAGAATCACTTAAAAATTAAATAATTCTCATATGCGAATCCATATTCAGATTTTCACCAAAATCGAAAGAAATCGTCCTTGTCAGACACTCAACCGGTCCACCAAGTTTCGTCCAAATCCATCCACAACTTTTTGAGATATCCTGCTATGTATTGTTTTTGGCCCTGTCTCCCAATGGTGAAGAATCACTTAAAATTTTGCATAATTCTCATATCCGAATCCATGTTCAGATTTTCACCAAAATCGAATCGATTCCTCCTTGTCAGACACCCAACCGGTCCACAAAGTTTCGTCCAAATCCATCCACAACTTTTTGAGATACCGTGCTCTGTATTGTTTTTAGCCCTATCTCCAAATGATTAAGAATCACTTAAAAATTAAATAATTCTCATATCCGAATCCATGTTCAGATTTTCACCAAAATCGAATCGATTCCTCCTTGTCAGACACTCAAACGGTCCACCAAGTTTTGTCCAAATCCGCCATAACCTTTTTCGAGATCCTGCGATGTTTCGTTTTTCGCCCTATCTCCAAATGGTTAAGAATCACTTCAAAATTAAATAATTCTCATATGCGAATCCATATTCAGATTTTCACCAAAATCGAATGGAATCATCCTTGTCAGACACCCAACCTGTCCACCAAGTTTCGTCCAAATCTATCTTCAACTTTTTGAGATATCCTGCTATGTATTGTTTTTGGCCCTATCTCCCAATGGTGAAGAATCACTAAAAAATTAAATAATTCTCATATGCGAATCCTTATTCAGATTTTCACCAAAATCGAATCGATTCCTCCTTGTCAGACACCCAACCGGTCCACCAAGTTTCGTCCAAATCCATCCACAACTTTTTGAGATATCCTGCTATGTATTGTTTTTGGCCCTATCTCCCACTGATGAAGAAGCACTTAAAAATTAAATAATTCTCATATCCGAATCCATGTTCAGATTTTCACCAAAATCGAATCGATTCCTCCATGTCAGACACCCAACCGGTCCACCAAGTTTCGTCAAAATCCATCCACAACTTTTTGAGATACCCTGCTCTGTATTGTTTTTAGCCCTATCTCCAAATGGTTAAGAATCACTTTAAAATTAAATATTTCTCATATCCGAATCCATATTCAGATTTTCACCAAAATCGAATCGAATCGTTCTTGTCAGACACCCAACCGGTCCACCAAGTTTCGTCCAAATCCGCCATAACCTTTTTCGAGATCCTGCTATATGTTGGTTTTAGCCCAATCTCCCACTGTTGAAGAATCACTTAAAATTTTAAATAATTCTCATATCCGAATCCATGTTCAGATTTTCACCATATCGAATGGAATCGTCCTTGTCAGACACCCAACCGGTCCACCAAGTTTCGTCCAAATCCGTCCATAACGTTTTGAGATATCCTGCTATGTATCGTTTTTGGCCCAATGTCCAAATGGTTAAGAATCACTTAAAAATTAAATAATTCTCATATCCGAATCCATAATCAGATTTTCACCAAAATCGAATCGAATCGTCCTTGTCAGACACCCAACCGGTCCACCAAGTTTCGTCCAAATCCGTCCATAACCTTTTTCGAGATCCTGCGATGTTTCGTTTTTGGCCCCATCTCCCACTGGTGAAGAATCACTTAAAAATTAAATAATTCTCATATCCGAATCCATGTTCAGATTTTCACCAAAATCGAATCGATTCCTCCTTGTCAGACACCCAACCGGTCCACCAAGTTTCGTCCAAATCCATCCACAACCTTTTGAGATACCCTGCTCTGTATTGTTTTTAGCCCTATCTCCAAATGGTTAAGAATCACTTAAAAATTAAATAAATCTCATATCCGAATCCATGTTCAGATTTTGACGAAAATCGAATCGATTCCTCCTTGTCAGACACCCAACCGGTCCACCAAGTTTCGTCCAAATCCATCCACAACCTTTTGAGATACCCTGCTCTGTATTGTTTTTAGCCCTATCTCCAAATGGTTAAGAATCACTTAAAAATTAAATAATTCTCATATCCGAATCCATGTTCAGATTTTGACGAAAATCGAATCGATTCCTCCTTGTCAGACACCCAACCGGTCCACCAAGTTTCGTCCAAATCCATTCACAACCTTTTGAGATATCCTGCTATGTATTGTTTTTGGCCCTGTCTCCCAATGGTTAAGAATCACTTAAAAATTAAATAATTCTCATATCCGAATCCATATTCAGATTTTCACCAAAATCGAATCGAATCGTTCTTGTCAGACACCCAACCGGTCCACCAGGTTTCGTCCAAATTCGCCATAACCTTTTTCGAGATCCTGCAATGTTTCGTTTTTAACCCGATCTCCAAATGGTTAAGAATCACTTAAAAATTAAATAATTCTCATATGCGAATCCATATTCAGATTTTCACCAAAGTCGAATGGAATCGTCCTTGTCAGACACCCAACCTGTCCACCAAGATTCGTCCAAATCCATCCACAACTTTTTGAGATATCCTGCTATGTATTATTTTTGGCCCTATCTCCCAATGGTGAAGAGTCACTTAAAAATTAAGTAATTCTCATATGCGAATCCACGTTCAGAGTTTCACCAAAATCGAAAGAAATCGTCCTTGTCAGACACTCAACCGGTCCACCAAGTTTCGTCCAAATCCATCCACAACTTTTTGAGATATCCTGCTATGTATTGTTTTTGGCCCTGGCTCCCAATGGTGAAGAATCACTTAAAATTTTGCATAATTCTCATATCCGAATCCATGTTCAGATTTTCACCAAAATCGAATGGAATCGTCCTTGTCAGACACCCAACCTATCCACCAAGTTTCTTTCAAATCCATCCGTAACCTTTTTCGAGATCCTGCGATGTTTCGTTTTTAGCCCAATCTCCAAATGGTTAAGAATCACTTAAAAATTAAATAATTCTCATATAGGAATCCATGTTCAGATTTTCACCAACATCGAATCGAATCGTTCTTGTCAGACACCCAATCGGTCCACCAAGTTTCGTCCAAGTCCGCCCATAACTTTTTGAGATATCCTGCTATATTGTTACAGACGTGGCTTAGATGTTATTTACCGAGCGGTTTTGGTATGACCACGTCTGCACAAGTTACCCGATTATACTCGAACGTTGACTAATCGCGCTACGCTAGGTCAATAAAGGCAATAAAGGAAAAGGACACACGGCTGGGTTTCAAATGACACGACACCCAGGGTTCAGTTCTCAAGACCTCCGGAGGAGGTTATATTAAGGCGGAAAGTTAGATTACAACTACAAGAGGTACAGCATAGAAAGACAAGCACTTAGACACACTCTTATATTATTCCCAACAGACGACAGATAAACGGGACAAAAGGCTGACTCACACGGGGTTTGATGGCAAGGAAAGGCAGAATCGATGGCTCCAGGTGCACCTGGGCTCGAGGCAGAATCGACTCGGTCCGGTCCAGAGATGCGGGAAGGTCACAGCGCTCGGAGATGGTGACTTGTCTGCTCAGGCTGGGGGCGCATCTGACGTCACGTCCGCTACGTGGCCGCATATATCCGGCGGGGAGTGACACGCCCTCGGCTCGTTAGCTCCGCCTCGTAGAATCGGCACGTTGCTTCTCATTGGGTGCGTGCGGGGGGTTTACCAGGCTCCGCCCTTGACGAGGAGCTGACAGCCAGCCCCTTTGTGGTAACCCCGTGGAGCGCATGGTCTGGAGCGCATTGTCAATGGCGGCTAACCGAGCCGGTGTCAGGACGCACACTCCCCCCCGCGCAGCGCCGTGCCCCTCTGTTGTTGTTGTTGTTGTTTGGGGAAGAAGATGGGAGGAGGTATGGGAAAGGTCCTAAACTCACTACTGGTGCCATATAATCACATTCTGGTGCAACGAAGAGTCATAATTAATGGAAACGAGTCCTTAACTGACATAGACTAAGAATAACTAGCAAGATGTCCGAAAGTTGTCTACGTGTGATGCGGTGGACCTGGGCACGACATTTAATGGGGGAAAAAGGGGAAGGTCGGCTCTACTGATTGTTGTTTACAGACAATGGGACTAGGGAATGGGGGATTGGGGATAGTTGGGGAGTATTGGGGAAATAGGGGAATATTTACAAGCGGATATGGAGGCCAAATTCCATATTCGCAACATTGCACCCTTCTCTACCCTCGGGGCATCCCGACCCGATAAATTTTTACCTACTTTAGTGTGGCACGCAATGTAGTTCCCTCTACTATTAACTCTACCCTGAGTGCGACAGTTTTACAGATATTCACAAATGAGTAAGTATGTCCCCCTGCGACGTTGCACCCTTCTCCTCACAGAAACACACCCACAGGATAACCGAATCCGGAAAGAATCCTCAAACTAAACATACAGCCAGTAGGGAGCATTATTTACAAGACTACGCTGATATTTACACTACGATCCAGGACCTGTTTTTGGAGGAACACATGCAGATGTTATGCATAGAGAGAGCACGCATGCTAGCATCGATACACCAACCCACGAGTGCTCTGTGGCCTACGGCCTTTAATAATGTGCAGAGCACCCCTTCCAAGCATCAAGCACCACCCCATCACACAGTGAGCACCATCCGGTGCACCAATAAAGTGTTTACAAATCACCGGTGGTGTCGCAGCCGGCCGGTGTTCTGCCGCTGGTCTTGCCTTCATGTGGTGCACTTGGCCTTCTTACTTCTTTTAAACAAAATAAAGAAAGGCGCCAACCGCGTCCATTTCTTTATTGTGGCCGTCAGGGGGCCAACTATAAGTGGTTCACCTGTATGGCATAGGTGCCACGTTGACCCATAGGTCCATCCACGGGTGGTGCTTGGCCGCAAAAGAGCTGCGGTCCATTGTGGGTGGCCACAAACATTGCGGTCCATATGGTGTATCGATCCAAGCAGCAAGCAGCGAAAGTGCAGGCCCACAACTGCGTAGCCAGCACCTCTCTCTCCTCTCTCTCTACCCCAAAGCCAGATCCTCGGAGGTGGGAGACAAAAGAAGCAGACAAGTGAGTAAGGTGGTAAGGGCGCAAAAGTGCACGCAATGCAAGGTAATGCACACTGGGGGCACATGGGAACCAGGTGAGACAGGTACGTTCCTACCGTACGCTCCCCCCCCCCCCCCACCAGGTAACCTACATGGCCCCTCCCTTACCCCTTACTGTATCCACACAACACAACACTACCCATAAACATCTACTTTACAAATCAACAAACATCCCTACTGTCTTCCCCGTTCCTCCCATAAACCAAATTCGTCTTCTCTCCCTCCTAACCAATCAAATTTGCCATTTTCAACTTTCATCAAAATTTGCCATCTCCAACTCAACATCATAATTTGCCATCACCAATTCATCATCAGTCCCTCCTAAGGAGGGAGAGATGGAATCACCCCAATGTCTCATCCACGTCGTGATGCGTCTCACAATCCACACAGCAATTTCATTTCCTGCAACAAAACAAAGAAAACACAGGTGTGGAGTCATCATCATCACCACAGGCAAGTGGCTGCGTATGGTGCGACAGGTTCATCAATCCTAACTATTTCCTAAATGACTTTAACAACTTTACACTACCCGGGGTCTTTCGCCGGCCAACCCATTGGCCCTCTTACACTATGGGTTCTAAAAAACCAATTCCCATTGGCCAAACTGTGGTGCTCTTCAATTTGGGGTCTCACTCCCCCGATTCATCTCCCGGTGCCCTCGCACAATTTCTGGGCTGTGGCGTGTACCTCTCCCAGTGGGTCTACCCACCTGCACACCTCCACCACTGTAGTTGCCTCCGAGCTTACCTGCTCCTTACCCTAACCTAACTACCTGGGGAAGGCCCTCTGGCACTCTCCCCACTCGGTGCCCTCTCTGGCACTGGGCTACCCGGGTCCGTCCTCCGGATCCTCGGGCCCCATCCACAACTCTACCGGCTCCCAGAGCCCACCTGCGGCCTCACCTGGCCGACATCCTCACAGTGGTGGAGTGCCCAACCAACTACACACACTAACAGGCTACACGCCCAGCCATTTCCACAACACTAATGCACCCATCCACAACACCATTCTGCAACCGCACCACAGATGCCAATATCCAACCACAATTTACCTGTACCCTCTACCTAACACTTACACTACCCGCCCCGGGTACTCGTGAAAAGGGTCCACTCTTCCCCCATCCACACCTTCGCACCATGCACACCACTCCGTACCACTCACTCCAACTCTCTCCACACACCTGTACTGGCACACCTGTGCTCTCACACCTGGTGCCACCTGCACCCTTCTCTCCCCAAGCGCATTCGCGCTGATCCACAACACTCATTACTCACACACTGCTCCACACACCTGTCCAGTTGCACACCTGTGCAATCACACCTGTTCAATTCTCACACACGCACGGCATCATCTCAGCTAACTACTCCCTTCTGAAACTTGCGCTTCCCAGTCGTCCCTTTAAACTATTGCGCTCCCTCGTCATTATCATCCACACTAATCTACCTGCGTCCCCACTACAGGTATCAGTCACTAACTAAACTTAACGTTACCTAATGTCAATCTCTTCTAGATCCCTACAATATAACCTAACCCACCCGGGCTAGTTTTCACTGCCATACACCCCATAATCTAGTGCTCCTTTGCCCCCACCATGGGAAGGATGGTGGATTTGCCATCCCACCACATCGGGGGTCTCTCACTACCAATTTTGCACATCAAATTTCAATAAATCAAAAATTTGCCAATCACTGCCCATCATCTGCCAATCACTACTGCCAATCCCTTGCCAATCATCAAATTTTGTTTTTCTCCAATTTTGGGTCCAAAACACTAACCTCATCACCCAGTCTACTCACTACTGTCTCTCGGTGCGCCAATTCACTTCTAAAGCTCGGCTTTGTAAAGCCAAGCCATGAATGCGGGTTGTTCTGTGCCAGCGGCTGGATGCGTCCGGCACTCGGTGCAGGGATGGGGGCTTACCCGTGCCGAGATCCCACGCACCACCTCGGCGTGGAGCCATCCAATGTCCCGATCTCGACCTGCCGGCACGTCTCAACAAAACGTGGTCGCCATAACGACCCTTCCTATCGGGCTGCCCGCTCCGCCTAGTGGAGCACGGACGCGGCCGTTCAAAGCGAGGCCCAGCACGCACCGAGGGCCCGATTCGGCTATAAGTCGTTCTAAACTCTATCCCGTCTAACGTCGATGCTTCACCTGCATGCTTACATCCCGCAGCCCGTTCCTTGCTCACACATCCAGCCGTGCCCATGCTCCTCGTACCTTTCCTTACACACCCAGGTACCCTCATTCCACTCACAGCCTTGGTCACACACCTGACCACCGAACACTGTGGCACACATTCGTTGCTCGCACATCTCACCAATACACCTCTTCGCGCCCCCTCCTCTGTCACCTCCTCTGTGACAATCACAGGTGTGCTCTCATTCGCACACCCAACCACGTGCCTCACTACCAATTCCAGCGTGCATTCCCACTCACGCTCTACCATTCCAGGTGTGCATCCTTCCATCCCAGGTGTACATCCTCGCTCACCTGTCACAACCAACTCACTCTCCTTGTCACTCTCACTACTCTCACCTCCATTCTTGACAGCGCACTCACCCTTACTCTTGACAGCGCACTCTCTCCTCATGCACCTGTCCGTCACACACCTTTCTCGCGCACACTCTCCCGTTACACCCTCTGTAACACTCACCACAGGTGGACACTCTTCCTTACTTCTGACCGCGCACTCTTTCCTCATGCACCTGTCCGTCACACACCTTTCTCGCGCACACTCTTGCGCACACTCTCCCGTCACACCCTCTGTAACACTCACCACCCCGCGCTTCCATGTGCCCCCTCGCACACGCGCTACGACCGACTCACTCTCGCCAGCACCCTCACTCCTTGGCACACACTTTTTCCTCACACACCCCAGAGTCGGACTTTCTTGCACACCTCCTTTTTCGCACACTTCACCAACGGCCTCTCACGAACACCCGGGTCCATCTCGACCCCCAAGCTTCTTAAATCCCCTGGCGCATCATACGCACGACCATATTGGTCACCACTTACACCAGGTCCTCTTCCTCTTCGCTTCTCCTCCATCACCTGCGAATCCCTCATCCGGTTAATGAGCACATCATTACGATCCAAACACAGACTTTGGACCAATTCTTTTATCTCTTTCTTATCCTCTCTCCGTCGCTTCTTAATTTCGCTCACCCCTCCTTCCACTTCTTCTAATTTCTGCTTCACCTCTTTTATTCCCCGGTACGTCTCCTCAAGCTCATCCTCTAAGGCTACCTTGACCGTTTCCAGGTGCGTCCTCACCTGCCGGTCCTTCGTCTCCATTACCTCTATCACCTCGTCCAACCTCGTTGTCAGTCCCTCACGTACCATCTGACATTCCCTCTTCGTCGCTACCAAGTCATCTTTTAGTTCTTTCTGTGTCGCTTTTAAACCTCCTAATACCGCAGTGTTCCTTTGAACCTGCTCCACTAACTCCGTCTGTCCCACCGTCAGCTGCTCCACCTCCTGCGTCAGGTCCTCTATGCCCCCTTGTAATTTTACAGTCCCCTTTCTCACCTCCTTCTCCATGTGCTCCTTACAGTGCCTCACCTCCTCGCGCACTCCTCCGACCTCCTCACTCACTCCTCTTCTGATCTCCTCCCCCATCACTTGCATCTCCTGCCCAGATGCCACCCTCATCTGCTCCATTTCCTCCCTGTGAGCATCCAGTTTGGTTTCTACCCCCATTCTGACCCCCTCTATCTGCTGCTCCCTTTGTTTAACTTCCCTTTCCGCTTGGTCCCTCATGTCCCTCAATTTGCCTTCCATGGTGTTTTCTAACCCCTCTAACCCTTTTTGCATCCCTTCCATTTGATTCTCTTGAGCGGCCATTCTGTTTTCTACCCCCATTAACCCCTCCTGTATTTCCCCTAATCTATCGTCTAATTTCCCAAATTTCTCGTCTAATCCCTTAAAATTATTGTCTAATCCCTCACCAGTACCCCTCGCTTCGTCCCTCATTACCCCCATTTGGCCCTCTAATCGCTCACCCAATCGCTCACTATCAGCCCTCATTTGCTCACTCCGAGCCCTCGCTTCGTCCCTCAATTTCTCGCTATTGGACCCCATCTTTTGTTCTAACCGTTCGCTATTGGCCCCCATCTTTTGTTCTAACCGTTCGCTATTCTGGGCCATAAGGGCCTTCATTTGTATGAAAAACAAGTTCAAATCCACCGGCGGCGCTGCCACGGTCGCGGGCGCGGTGATCAGCGAGGCGCCATTTTGCGCTCCCGCAATGTCGGGCACAACGACGCTATTTTGTGCGTCTGCTACCCTCGCTGCTTCGCTCTCCTCCTGTCCCTCATGTCCCTCAATTTGGTCCTGGACCGACCCTGCCTCACTCTCCCCTACCGGACCCCAGCTGTCTTGGTCTGCCATAGCGCGACTTTCAAAATTCGGGTTTTTATACAACAAAACAAATTTCGGCCGTTATAATTTCGTCGAGCGCAGTAAACGCGCTCTGAATCGATTCTAATTGTTACAAATTTGGGCCTAATAAATTTAGTCCCGGGTTCGAATTCCACTCCTCGACACCAATTGTTACAGACGTGGCTTAGATGTTATTTACCGAGCGGTTTTGGTATGACCACGTCTGCACAAGTTACCCGATTATACTCGAACGTTGACTAATCGCGCTACGCTAGGTCAATAAAGGCAATAAAGGAAAAGGACACACGGCTGGGTTTCAAATGACACGACACCCAGGGTTCAGTTCTCAAGACCTCCGGAGGAGGTTATATTAAGGCGGAAGGTTAGATTACAACTACAAGAGGTACAGCATAGAAAGACAAGCACTTAGACACACTCTTATATTATTCCCAACAGACGACAGATAAACGGGACAAAAGGCTGACTCACACGGGGTTTGATGGCAAGGAAAGGCAGAATCGATGGCTCCAGGTGCACCTGGGCTCGAGGCAGAATCGACTCGGTCCGGTCCAGAGATGCGGGAAGGTCACAGCGCTCGGAGATGGTGACTTGTCTGCTCAGGCTGGGGGCGCATCTGACGTCACGTCCGCTACGTGGCCGCGTATATCCGGCGGGGAGTGACACGCCCTCGGCTCGTTAGCTCCGCCTCGTAGAATCGGCACGTTGCTTCTCATTGGGTGCGTGCGGGGGGTTTACCAGGCTCCGCCCTTGACGAGGAGCTGACAGCCAGCCCCTTTGTGGTAACCCCGTGGAGCGCATGGTCTGGAGCGCATTGTCAATGGCGGCTAACCGAGCCGGTGTCAGGATGCACACTCCCCCCCCGCGCAGCGCCGTGCCCCTCTGTTGTTGTTGTTGTTGTTTGGGGAAGAAGATGGGAGGAGGTATGGGAAAGGTCCTAAACTCACTACTGGTGCCATATAATCACATTCTGGTGCAACGAAGAGTCATAATTAATGGAAACGAGTCCTTAACTGACATAGACTAAGAATAACTAGCAAGATGTCCGAAAGTTGTCTACGTGTGATGCGGTGGACCTGGGCACGACATTTAATGGGGGAAAAAGGGGAAGGTCGGCTCTACTGATTGTTGTTTACAGACAATGGGACTAGGGAATGGAGGATTGGGGATAGTTGGGGAGTATTGGGGAAATAGGGGAATATTTACAAGCGGATATGGAGGCCAAATTCCATATTCGCAACAATATGTTGGTTTTAGCCCAATCTCCCACTGGTGAAGAATCACTTAAAATTTTAAATAATTGTCATATCCGAATCCATATTTATATCTTCATCAAAATCGAATGGAATCGTCCTTGTCAGACACCCAACTTGTCCACCAAGTTTCGTCCAAATCCATCCACAACTTTTTGAGATATCCTGCTATATGTTGGTTTTAGTCCGATCTCCCACTGGTGAAGAATCACTTAAAGATTTGCATAATTCTCATATCCGAATCCATGTTCAGATTTTCACCAAAATCGAATGGAATCGTCCTTGTCAGACACCCAACCGGTCCACCAAGTTTCGTCCAAATCCGTCCATAACGTTTTGAGATATCCTGCTATGTATCGTTTTTGGCCCAATGTCCAAATGGTTAAGAATCACTAAAAAATTAAATAATTCTCATATCCGAATCGATGTTCAGATTTTCACCAAAATCGAATGGAATCGTCCTTGTCAGACACCCAACCGGTCCACCAAGTTTCGTCCAAATCCGTCCATAACCTTTTCGAGATCCTGCGATGTTTCGTTTTTGGCCCCATCTCCCACTGGTGAAGAATCACTTAAAAATTAAATAATTCTCATATCCGAATCCATGTTCAGATTTTCACCAAAATCGAATCGATTCCTCATTGTCAGACACCCAACCGGTCCACCAAGTTTCGTCCAAATCCATCCACAACCTTTTGAGATACTCTGCTCTGTATTGTTTTTCGCCCCATCTCCAAATGGTTAAGAATCACTTAAAAATTAAATAATTCTCATATGCGAATCCATATTCAGATTTTCACCAAAATCGAATGGAATCATCCTTGTCATACACCCAACCGGTCCACCAGGTTTCGTCCAAATCCATCCACAACTTTTTGAGATATCCTGCTATGTATTGTTTTTGGCCCTATCTCCCAATGGTGAAGAATCACTAAAAAATTAAATAATTCTCATATGCGAATCCTTATTCAGATTTTCACCAAAATCGAATGGAATCGTCCTTGTCAGATAGCCAACCTGTCCACCAAGTTTCGTCCAAATCCATCCACAACTTTTTGAGATATCCTGCTATGTATTGTTTTTGGCCCGAACTCCCACTGGTGAAGAATCATTTAAAAATTCTAGTAGCCGGATCTGAATCCGAATCCGGATCTTCACCAAAATATAATCATGTCGTCCTTGTCACATGCGATACATCTCTGCTAAATTTCGTCCGAATCCGTCCACAACTTTTTGAGATATTTTGTTCACATACAAACAAACAAACACAAACGGACAGACAGGGGTGAAAACATAACCTCCATCCACCTGGCGGATGATAACACCGATTGCTGGTAAATGCTGATTGCTGGTAAATTGCTGGTAAATCCCTCATCGTCGAGAGGATGTGATGAGGAATATAAAGAGAGTTTATCTTTGGTTGGAAACTGCAGGTTTTCGGGTTAAGTTTCCCCAACAAGCAAAGTTGGAATTTGTCCGTTCAAGGAAAACGCTTCTTCCTGGTCGTGTCCATGGAGGAATGTTCACGGTATACTTTTTATGTAACTGGTACCACACATTGCACTCGTTTGTAAGGTGCAAATTGATAACCGATAAAATACATCTCAGGATTGGCAAGGCTTAGCAGGTTGCGCACTCACCTTGAGCTTTCCTACCTGGGTTTGAATCTTGATCCATGTATAAATTGCCACCCTGGTGTTTCACGTGCAGAGTGGTACATCACTGTGTGTACCAACCATCGGAGGAACGTTAAGCCAGAGGACCCGTCTGCCAGCACTCGTTGGTGGACGTGAAAGATCCCACGGTGTTTCTCGCAAAGAGGAGGCGAGTTATCACCAGCATTCTGAACAAATCACAAATTGCTTCCCAAACCCTCTTGCAAAACTGCCCTTGATCACCAAAACATTATGACCAGTGGGAGTTCAATGAGGGCTTCATCCTGTGTCCAGTGGATTGAAAGCGGGCTCATGGATGATGGATGATGGTGATGAAATGCATCTTGAAAAGTTGGGTCTAAACCCTTTTCTAAAACAGATGATAAAGTTTCCCCTAAAAAAAAAATTCACAAACATCTTGTTTTTTTATGTCACCAAGTTTTGGATTTTGTAAGCGAATTGTAAAAATATTTGTTTAGTTTAATTTCAAATGTAATAAACGTTTCTCCTGTCCCTACCCTTGTCCATGTCCATAGATGTTCCAGAATGATGCTGTGGAGGGAGCAATGACGTCCCAAGTTTGGGTTGTCCTGGTGGTCGCAATTGCGATCATTTTATTTGTCGTGGTACAATCATTTGAACCATTGGCCTGGTTCAAGAGTAAGAGCCACAAAACAAAGCCCCGCACTCAGTGGTGAGGAACACAAGCGACGTTTACATCAATATTTTACTTTCTATCAACATCAATATTTTCATCCAAGGGGACAAGATAGCTCAGGAATTTAAAATGAATTCACGTTGAATTTTTACAAATAACCAGCAGAGGATCGACCCTCTGGGTGTGTCGAGTTTGCACATTACTTGCTGAAAAAGAACAGTCGGTGTTTTCCAAGAAAACTATAGATCTGTTTGTGTGGTCTGTCTGAGGGGACTTCAAAAGGGTTAAGGGTCTTAAGTGTGTCAGGGTTGCAGGAGTTCTAAATGGTCTTTGGGGTCGTCAATGTTCTTAAAGGGTTTTGGGTTCCAAAGGGTCTAAAGGGGTGAAAAGCGAGAAAGAGGTCTAAGGGTTCTAAACAAAGATGCAAATGTCTAAAGGGTCTAAAAGGTCTTCAAAGGTCTAAGACGGTTACAGTCCTGCAGGATATCATGGGCTCTTTAGGATCTCAGGGGTCTAAGTTCTAACGGGGTCCATAGGGTCTTAATAGTTAGTCTCCTCTAAGGATTCTAAAGGGTCTAATGGGGTCTACAGGATATACCCGCATGCACATTGGGTCAACAAACCTATAGGGTCTACAACCATGCACCTGCTCTAACCCGCACGCGTGAACAAGTTACGTCATCAAGTCTACGATAGTTAAATTTAAGCTTATTTTGGACTCTTTTGTACTTTATTATTAAATGTTATTTTTAGGTCACGATGCTAAATATAGGTCTTACTTCCACCACCGAAGGGGGCCACAGGTTACTTTTTCACCCTCTCGGTTTGTTTGTCTGTCTCTCTGTGAACAGGATATCTCAAAAATGTTGTGGACGGAAACGGACGAAATTTGGTGGAGAGGTTGGGAATGTGACAAGGAAGAAATTATTTGATTTTGGTGAAGATTCCGATCAGGATCCGAGAATATTTTAAATTTAAAAATTGATTCGTTCCCATTGAGAGACGTGGCCAAAAACGATGCATAATGTGATATTTGAAAACGTTGTGGATGATTTAGGACAAAACTTGGTGGATGAGTTGGGAAGGCCTGAACATAAAATGGATTTGATTTTGGTTCAGGTCCAAATCCAGATCCGGCCTATCATTGGGAAACAAAACGTAAACTATTCAGCCAGGTGGAAGTATGCACTCCACCGAGTACCTGTTCTAGGTTTTTCATTCAATGGTTAACACTGCAACCTTTGTACAAAGACTTTCACGATACGCTACTGTTATTAACAACGCTGACATGAGTAGGGGGGAAATGGGGGTTCTGAGGCGCATTAAATTTAACATTGAAGTCAATGGGGGAAATTAAGGAAACTTATTGACTCACACCCCCTCTCTTGAAAAATTACATCCCTTTTTCTCTCATTAAATTGTGCCCCTTTTTACTCTCGCCTGAGGAGGGGTATTGCATTTGAGTCTGTTTGTCTGCTTGTCCGCACAGAATAAATATGACTTTCTCTGCAACTGTTAATCCGATTGACAGGAAATTTTCACCATAGGTGCAATTCCACCTGTATAATTTTAAATAATAATTATGACGTCATCGGCCACGTGGTTTGGCTGCCATATTTGTTTTAGCACAAAAACCTTTCCATGGGTGGGATTAAACTGGATTAAACTGGATTAAACTCCATACCTGGATGACCCGAAGATGACCTTTATTGAGTTTTCCCCATTAAGTTGGCTTGGGTTCTGAGGCACATTAAATTTAACATTGAAGTCAATGGGAAAAAAGGGAAAAACTTATTGACTCACACCTCCTCTCTCATAAAATTACACCCCCTTTTCTCTCAAAAAATTGCGTCCACTTTTTGCGAAGCTAATTTACCAACTACTAAAACACAGCATTTAAACTTGAAGTCAATGGGGAAGGAGCTAAAAACTTAATAACCCTCTGGATTTTCAACTAGATTTCACCCTATTTTGGGACAACCTATTTCCAAATATTTAATCCTCATTCGACCTAACTACTACTGATAGGTTCTAGCTCACCTCAAATTTAACATTGAAGCCAATGGGGAAAAGTATGGAAACTTATTGACTCAAACCACCTATCGCGAAAAATTACACCCCTTTTTTTCTCTCATTAAATTTCGCCCCCTTTTCTCCTGCCTAAGTCCCACACACTTTTTGCTAAGCCCCGCCCACTTTTCCTAAACCTTGCCCATGGCTTGAAATGCCAGGCATGTCAGGCTTGAAAAATGACACCCTTTTTCTCCCTGCATTTAACTTATTAACTCCCCCCATTTTTCATTACTAGGGCATGCCCGTACTATATATATATGTAAAATTATATCCCCCCCCCTCTATTTACATGAAATGGTTTGGTCCATTCACAAAGCCAAAGCGAACGGCTTGCGAGTACGGTGACAATCCCCCCCCTCTATTTACATGAAATGGTTTGGTCCAAAGCGAACGGCTTGCGAGTACGGTGACAATCCCCCCCCTCTATTTACATGAAATGGTTTGGTCCAAAGCGAACGGCTTGCGAGTACGGTGACAATCCCCCCCCTCTATTTACATGAAATGGTTTGGTCCAAAGCGAACGGCTTGCGGAGTTTGGTAAAGAAATCGCCATAGCGTGCACAAACGCGCAGGAAAGCGAAAGAATCGCAAATTAGTTTTAATTAGTTTTAAAACATAGTTTAACGCCAACATAGCGGCAACATAGTTTGCCAACGTGAAATAAATGAATACGCTCTCAAATGTGCCGTCCGAGGCAGAGTCTGTTCGGCACGTTCGGCACACGTGATAGCTCGCTGCTCTCTGATTGGTTGAATCGTTTTTTGGACATAGCTCGGTAACTACTTGTCCGATTAATATGAAACCTTGAAAAGGCACATCCTCAGGTCCCCAGCAATATACCTGGCAAGGTTAAAGTATATCGGACCCGTGGTTGTCGAGAAACAGCGGTCACAGACACACAGACATACACACAGACAAACACACACACAGAGATTACTGGAATTATAGATAGATACTCATGCAGAGACCCAACGAATATTTGTGTTTCATTTTTAGGTAATAATTTAATTCTCTTAGACTTAGAAGAACAATCACCATCTAGAATATTGACAAATGTTATATTAGAATTTAACTATATTGAGAGAGATCTCGCGAGATCACGGCGAGGTCACGTCTTTTCGAAGCTGCTCCATGCGCTCACGCTCTCGAAGCTAAGTGATCTATCACAATCGTGTTTTTGTCGAGACTGTATCTATCTTTCGGTGTGTGTACCTATTGCGTATCTTTTGGAAAATTTTCGGTGCTAATTTTTCGTACATGTATACACAATCGTCGGTTAATGGTATCGAGTATTCTGCGGCCTAGTACTCGTAGGCTTAGACTACCGTACCGTCTCCGACCTTGTGGTTTCGTTTTTCTCTCAGCGATTCGTCGAATGCGCTGAAATTATTTTTCGTTCTCTGTTTCGTACCAGTCGTTCACCCCGTACCTCCTTGTTTAATATCTGTACTCACAAAAAAAAAAAAAAAACCCCAAAATTTTTTTTCCTTCCCAGGTCTTATTCGTTTATTTGTTGTTCTTTTTGTTCGTTCGTTCTTCGTTCGCGATCACGCGGTTAGAAATGTATAATCTCTCCCCTGAACAACTATTTTCTCTCATATATTATAACACCCTTTTCTTCTTTTCCTACAAAAGGATGCTTTCGTCTTGCTCACCAAATCTATTCATTCCAAAAAATATATATAATACCATCTCTTACAGTTCCTCCTTTCTACATTCCCTAAACTATCCAGAACTCCACCCCTCCTCCAGTGTCCTCAAACGTATTTTTGACTCGAAGGTCTCAAACTCATTTTGCAAAAAATGTTCGTTTCCCATGAATCGTACACTTTTCAAAATCCAATCTCACCCCTCCCCTCCAAATCCTCCCCATCACCCATCCCTTTCAAATCTCCCCCCTTGCCCCTTCCCTCCCCTCCCTCCTAAACTCCCCCCACACCCCTCCCCTCCGAGACTCTCCCTCGCTCCTCCCCTCCTAGACTCCCCTCTCACCCCTCCTCCTCAAAGCATCCTCCCTGCTTCTTCCCACTTCCAACTTTCACCTTCATCTCCCCAAACCTTCTGCCTCGCTCTTCCCCCTCCTCAAATAACACCTCACTGTGCCTCACCCAATCTCCATCAAACCTTTTGTCCACACCATTCTTCCCTTTCTCCAAGCTATTCTGAAATCTCTGAAATCTCTGACACACCTTCAACAGCTCTCCCTACCTCTTCCTCCTCTTCCACATCTTAACCTACCCCTCCCCCCCCCCCCCCTGTTCTGGACCCGATGCTCCCCTTTCCTCTTCATTAACGGTATGGACCTCAAACATCCGGGGCCTTCGCTCAAACTTGACTGACCTCTCCATACAGGTTGCTTCTGACAAACCAGATGTGATCTGCTTAACAGAAACTTTCCTCCTTCATGATGTCTCTGATGCCTTGGTATCTCTCCCAGGTTACTCCCTCCTCCGGTATGATAGACCTGAGCCTCATCCTGGAGGTGGGGTTGCTATCTTTATAAAAAACTCTCTTCCTCACTCGCCCTCCACTGCCCTCTCTCCACCTCACCCCCAGGAATACCTTTGGCTACGGCTTCCCCTTCGCTCCCACCTTTTGTTCATATGTGTGTTGTACCGTCCACCAAACAGCGATGACTCCATCTACATCTCACTGTCTGATAATATGGACCAACTTCTATCTACCCATCCCAACTCTCTCTTCCTCATATGTGGTGATTTCAATTGTCACCATGCCAGTTGGCTGGGTGTGGGTACCTCTCTCACCAGCCATGGCTCTTCAGCAAAGGACTTCTGCGACTCACTGGGACTGACACAATCTGTCAATTTCCCGACCCGGATCTCAGTCAACGGAGCATCTTCTCTTCTGGATTTGGTTATGACAAACTTCCCTGAAAATGTCTGCTGCTCTTCTTCTGCTCCAATCGGCTCATCTGATCATGTGCTTGTCAAAGTGGACATCTCTCTGACCATTCTCAGAGAGCCTCCTCAGCGTCGACGAGTGTGGCATTTCACTCAGGCCAACTGGCACGGTCTTCAAGCAGCCATCAATCATCTGGACTGGTCTCCCATCTCTACCGCCTCTGACATCAACTCATCCTGGGAATTCTTTCAAAGTAAATTGCTCTCTCTCATGCACAGATTTATACCATCTCGTCTTCAGTTGTCATACCCTTCCTCCCGTCCATGGTACACGGAATCTTGTGGTGAGGCTGTTGCCCTGAAACAACTTGCTTTCGTCTCCTGGAAAGCAAATCCAACGGAAGGAAATCTCATTTCCTTTCACAAAGCCCGAAACAAGTGTGTGTCCACCCTCAGGAGAGCCAGGAAACAATATCTCACCATTCTCAAGACCGAACTCTCTTATCTGTCTCCCTCTTCCAAATCCTGGTGGCGTCTGGTCAAATCTGTTTCTGGTGTTTGTTCCCCCTCCATCCCCTCCCTCACCTCAAACGGCTTAACGGCTGACTCCGCACGTGAAAAAGCTGAATGCCTCAACTCTGCGTTTGCCTCTAAATCTTGTGTCCCAAACCCATCCCTCTCTGTACCCACCGTACCCAGTCGTACCCAGCTGCTCCTGGACTCTGTGTCCTTTCCTCCTGACAAGGTGCAAAAGTTTCTGTCAACCCTCGACTCTGATTCTGCAACTGGTCCTGACGGCATCAGCCCACGGGTCCTAAAATCATGTTCTTCTGCTCTTTCACTCCCTCTTTCTGTTCTCTTCACCCTCTCTTTTGCTCAAGGTCATCTGCCATCTGCTTGGAAATCAGCCAACATCACCGGTTTGCACAAAAAAGGTGCAAAAACAGATCCCAGCAACTACAGACCAATCAGCCTTCTCCCAATTATCAGCAAAGTCATGGAATCCATCATTGCTTCAGATATTAAATCTTTCCTCTTCTCCAATGGCTTGATCTCTGATCATAAATTTGGTTTCAGACCTGGTCACTCTACTCTGGACATGCTGCTTCTGCTTTCTCAACAATGGATGGAGGTCCTCAACGCCAAACAGGAAATTAGAGCTGTCTCCCCTGACATTTCACGTGCCTTCGATACGGTCTGACACCCTGCTCTGCTCACCAAACTCTCCGAATTTGGTATCCATGGAAATCTCCACGCATGGCTGGCAGACTTCCTCTCTGGTCGTAGTCAACGTGTGGCCCTGAATGGGTTTCTCTCATCTCCTCTTCCTGTTCAGGCTGGAGTTCCCCAAGGTAGTGTTCTGGGCCCTGTGCTTTTTCTGGTCTTCATCAATGATCTCTCTGACTCTCTTGAAAATCCTCTCTATCTCTTTGCTGACGACTCTACTCTCTGTCGCTCCATTCCTCATCCCTCAGATCGGCAGTCTGCAGCCTCCTCACTCTCTGCAGACCTGGACAAAATCACAGACTGGTCAAACAAGTGGAACATGTCTTTCAATCCTGACAAATCTCACACTCTTACAACGTCTCTCTGAAAGGACCGACTGGACAACCCTCCCATCTACTTTCTCAACAATCCTCTCCAAGAAGTTCTGTCGCTCAAGCTTTTGGGTCTCACTATCTGCCATGATCTTTCTTGGGAAAACCACATTTCCAAGCTGGCCTCCAAAGCCAGTCGCCGACTGGGCATCCTCCGTCGTGCGAAGTCCTTCCTTGGCACACCTGAGCTCTTCACCACATACAAGGCTTTCATCCGCAGCTCAATGGAATACTGTTCCCCCCTCTGGGCTGGTGCTCCTGCCTCACACCTTGCTCGGCTTCACGCTGTTGAGGCCAAAGCTTTCAGAATCATTGGAATCTCCTGCGATGTAGTCACCACCGAGGGCCTTTCACTCACTCACCGCAGGCAGGTTGGTGGTCTTTCTGTCTTCTACCGACTCCTCTCCGGCCTTGCTCCCCCAGCTCTCTCTGTGCTCTGTCCCCCCAAAATTCCTTCAGGTCGCACAAGATCTGCCTGCAACCCTCTTATGGTTAAACTGCCAAAGTCTAGGCTCTCTGCTCACCTTCACTCTTTCATTCCCCTTTTCTCCCGCCTCTGGAACAAACTCCCCCACTCCCTTCAATCCCACTCCTCCCTCCAGGTCTTTAAAACAGCTTTTCACCACCATCTCTTATATTCCCCCATCGAAAACCTTGATCTTTTCTACCCCCGGTAATTCACCCCAGAGTCCTTGCAGTGTTCATATGTTTTATTCCTCTCCCACCTCCCCCCCCCCCAAGTCCTCGCGATGTCCCTGCTCTCAAATGTTGTGTTTGTGTCCTTCCCCCTCTTCCCCCTCTCTTTTGTGTCCTTCGCCCTCTCTCCCCATCTTGTCTGCCGCTCCCCTTGTTTTTTGTGTTTTGTGTGTCGGTTTGTCTTTTTGTGTGATTAATGTTAGCTCTTTCACGAGCCTCGATCTTGTATACAAAAAAAACAAAAAAAAACAAAAAAAAAAAACTCGGTTTAGGTATCGCCGTTGAGCTGATATGAAATGATAAACTTCTCTTAATGACCTCGTCTGACCCCCTCCCGAACCACATACCATTTTGAGATTACAGTAAATTATTTTCGCCTCGATCTCTTGGCAATCACTTTTTTGTCTAATAAATACAATATTTCAAAACACAAAAGACAAATTTCAATCAATCTCCTCATTTAAAAAGGATACTGAAATATATTGCACTGATGTAAAATTGAACAAAGATGATTTCAATAACTTTTGGACCTATGATGAAGGATAATATGAGCTACTCAATACCTTTTAAAGGAAGATCATTCTCTGTCTTTGGGAAGTCGTCAATTAAAGTAATTATAACAAAAGTTTCACCACTATTTATGGAGATTTATAATAAACTAGAGGAGGTAATGAAACATGTAAAAGTATCAAAAAAGAAAACTCTTTTTACTGAAGCTATCGAAAAGGAAGATAAAACTATTAGCTCTAAAGACGGTGAAATTGCTATATTCTTTAATAATCCCAAAGATGTCAATCTTGATGAAATGAAAGATGTTAATATATCAGGAGAAATGTCATTTCGCTCAATAGTAGTTAGGAACCATTTTAAAATTACCTTTAATATAAAATATGTTGTAGTTGAATCTGTTAAAGAAAAAAAAGTATATGGATATAGACGGTAATGTTTTTTCTTCTAATTAAATACGAGTCATTATTCACGTGAAGATTTTGTTGATTTTAAAAGTGATGATAGTGGTAGTGAGACTTTGTCTTCGCAAGACAGTTATGATACTGAGAGTTTGTGTTCTAACGATAGCTATGAAAGTAGTTTTATAGATGATGATGATTATGAAAGCACCGATTATAGTGAAGATGATTTTTAGTTTAAGTAATCTTTTACTATATAAACATGATAAATCCAAACGACACACCAGATATTGAGCCTCTTGAATTCCCTGATTCTCCATATGATAAATTAGAGAATTGTCCGGCTTGTGATAGAGTGGGATTAAATACAGAGTCAAAAGCCCATAAAAATGTTTTTCTGTGATTATCTTTTAATTAATGATGATAAAAAAATAAAATATATATATAACTCTTTTAAATTAGAACCAAAAATGAATTACTTCACAAGATTAATAAGAGAGATGAATGTTAAGTATTTTGATGAGATTACACCATTTCTTACAAGGGAAGAGTCTATTGTATTGAGGAAATGTATGGGGGTTTAATGATATTTATTATTCAAAATAATTTTAATGGAAATGTTAACACAAGATACTAGGAACAACAATTGTTTTAATGAAGCCTCAGCCATTTTAGATCAGTTGATGAACATGAAAATAATTAATAAATGTCAATACAAAGATATTTTATTACATATTAAATAAGATGAGAAGCACAATTCTTCGTTTTAATTTCACGACAAGTGATTACACAGCTTCATTCCCTTACCCACTACAACTTGACCCCGCAAAAGAATATGAAGCATCTTTATTGTCAATGGCAACTTACAATACCCGTTTTAATATCACAGAGAAAAATAACAAGTTTAGTTATGATTCAGGAAGTGGATATAAAACTATAACAGTTTCATCTGGAGCTTACGAGATTTCTCAAATATCTTCTGAAATTTCTCGCCTTATGAAAGAACAAGGTGATGAACCAAAAAATATTGTTATAGATATTCAAAAACACTTCAAAATCAACTATGAGACTCAAAAATAATTATAAAGTTGATTTCACAATTGATAATTCATTTAGACAACTATTGGGTTTCTCTTCAAAAAAGATTGAGACAAACGGGACGTTTTACAGTGATAATGTTATTCAAATATCCTCCGGTATAAATTCGGTATTAATTCATTGTGATTTGATTGATGGTGCTTATAACGATGGAATAAGAACAAATACAATAATTTCATTCAGCGCATACTCAACCCCGATTGGTTATAAATTCAATATGGAACCAAAAAAATCTTGTCTATTTACCTGTGTCAGGAAAAACCATATACAGAGTAAATTTTAGGATAACCGATCAAGATAATCATACGATTTCCTTTAATGAAGAAATTATATCTATCAGAATTCACCTATGTGAAATTTTCCAATAAATAAATAATGGTTATTGTGAGGAAACACGAGTTGGGAAAATTTAAAATAATTACAGGCTCAGGCATGTTCCTTTCACCATACTATAAGGGTGAAGGTATGTTTCTTGGTAGAGGATACTATAAACTGAAGAGACAACAGAGTGTAGGGCATCAATTCAGAAATAAAGGAGATGGGATAATTGATACTCTAATGGGTATTGGTTCAACCATTCTTAATCATAAAGACCTAATTGGTTCAACTGCTTCTGCTGTGGGAAATGTAGCAGGTGCTATAAAGAGCATAAAAGATGCTCAAAAGGAGTCTCATAAATTACAAGCGATGAAAGAAATTAAAAAAGGCAAAACTCAACTATCTGCACAAGAACGTCAAAAAATCTTTAAAATACTTGGGTCAGGGTTTCAGCGATTTTAATGCTATATAAATACAAGTGTGGAAGCGATTGATAGTATCTATGATTTGGATGGTATGATTATCATTTCAAACTCCACTAAAAAGGAAGACTATTTCAAGGTAAATGCTATAACAGGAACAGACTGGAATTCAAACGGAACAAAAAGTTTTGAAATAAATAATCAACAAACTTACTTGAATCTAGCTGATAGTTTCTTGCTGTGTAAATTTAAATTCACTAAGGCTGGGAATAATACTAATGCTACACTCGTAAATGATTTCTTCTAGAAAATGTTTGATCGTGTCCGCCTGTATATTGGAACACAAAAGGTTGAAGCGATTGATTATGTCTCTGCTACATCTGAAATGATGAAATTTACACTATATTCGTTTAGTGATAGAATGGGTAAGGGAGCTGTTGAAGGTTTTATTCCTGATATGACAACGGGAACAAACGCAGACCCTGGTTATAGTCAAAGGAAGGCAATGTATAATGATGAAACAAAAGCAGAGAATAGTTTTACCTTAGCAGTACCCCTTAAGGATATATTTGGATTTTGTGATTATGATTAAGTTTTGTATGGTCTTAAAATTAGATTTCAACTACAAAGGAATGATAATGTAAATAGACTGCTTTTTGGGACTGCTAATGCTTTTGGTGCTAATAATAAATTTGTTATTAATGATTTGTGTTGGTATATTAGTGAATATACTCCTAATCTTAAAACGGAAGAGATGTTGAATAGTAGACTTAACTCAAATAAACCGCTAAATGTATCATACCTTAAAAGAAGATGTCAACACGTTAAACTGGAACACACTACCGACACTTGGAATTTAGGTGTTCTTCAAGGAAAGCCATGCTACCTATGGCTCATTTTTAAGAAACCAGATGGAGATAGTGCTACTGATAAAAATAATGCGTTGAGTGATAATGCTGAGGTGAAACAACTTTGGGTTTCTCTGGATGGCACATTTTACCCGCAAGATAGATTGGAAATTGATTGGGAAAAAAATGATTATGCGGAAGCCTACAAGTCTTACCAAATGGTGTGTGAAAGCAACGGTAATAAAGAACCTATTTTGGATATGGTTGCGTTTCAAAAACTTTATACAATCTACGCAATTGACCTGAGTTCTCAAAAGGAAACTATAAAGTCTATTCGAGTGGATACTTCTCTATACATTGAAAGAGGGGAGAATGAAGAAGTTGATACATATTGTTTGCTTTTGGAAAAAACAGAATTGCAGATTAATACAGATAATGGTGTTATGATTAATATCACGTAGATTTTTCTAATAAATAAATGAGTAGGAAAGAACCAACTGGGGTATATATTAATCAAATCAATCTTGATAAACTATTGTCTTGTATTCAAAATCAAAAGCCTTGTATTATTAATGTTAATACAATTCAAAGAAAAGGAGCAAAAAAAATTGATGTTTTGCTCACAAGAGAGCAGGTGAAAACACTAAATGATGCTGGCTCACTTAAATTTAAAATATCAAAACCTATGTTAAAGAAATATTCAATAATAGAGATGAGAGGAGGATTTCTTCCATTTCTAATTCCTTTATTTGCTCGTTTAACTGCGGCGGGAGCATTGACAGGTGGTATTTCAGCAGCGGCAAAAACTGCTAACGAAAGGAACAACACAACAACAACAGGCATTTTAAGGCCATTTTCCCTGCTAGAGCGGGGGTTAGCCTTGCAGGTGCTATAAAGCTCCATATTGCCCTATTTTCTGCATCTCCCCTTGTTAACCCCCTTGCCTGCATTTCTTCTTCGACCATTTTCAGCCAAGTCTTTCTCGGTCTTCCCCGTCCTCTACTTCCTTCTACATTCATTTCCATCACTCTTCTCAACCAGTCACTTTCATCCTTCCTCAACACATGACCAAACCATCTCAACCTGTTTCTCTTCACAGCATCCATCACAGGCTCTATTCCCATCATCTTTCGCAATTCATCATTTGTCTTCCTCTCTCTCAACGATACTCCACACATCCACCGAACCATTCGCATTTCCACCCTTTCCAGCCTTCGTTGCTGCTCTACGTTCATTACCCATGTCTCACTCCCATAAATCATAACACTTCTCACACATGCAGCATACAGCTTTCCCCTCAGCTTCAACGACACTACCCTCCTCGTCAGCACGCCACTCAGTTCCCGAAACTTCTTCCATGCACATCTCACTCGAGCAACCGCTGCCGAGTCTGATCCACCTTCTCCATTCAGCATGTCTCCTAGGTAACAAAATGTTTTCACACCTTCCAGCTTCACGCCGTCTCCAAGATCCAACTCAACATTTCCTCCATCTGCAGCTCCCTCAGTGCACACCTTACACTTGAATGTGGCTGCCAAACTGGTTAATGACCCTCTCAGACCACTACATTTTTGATGAACCCACTCAGCGCACATTGTACATTGAATGGAGTTCACTCCAACACCCTTCCTGCACACAGCACACGGCCACTTCCCAGTTCTTTCCACCTCACCACTTGCCATCACCTTCGTTTTTCCGATATTCACCTTCAGACCTTTTGTCTCCATACATTCCTTCCACTTGTTCATCTTCTCCTTCAGTCCATCCATACTTTCCGCAATCAACACCAGATCATCTGCATACAACAACTCCCACGGTCACGGCTTCTAATATGTATACATCTATCTATAATTCCATTAATCTCTGTGTGTATGTGTGTATGTGTGTATGTGTGTATGTGTGTATGTGTGTATGTGTGTATGTTTGTCTGTGACCGCTGTTTCTCGACAACCACGGGTCCGATATACTTTAAACTTGCCAGGTATATTGCTGGGGACCCGAGGATGTGCCTTTTCAAGGTTTCATATTAATCGGACAAGTACTTACCGAGCTATGGCGATTTAGCCGTTCGCCGTTCGCTTTGGCGTTGCGAATGGACCAAACCATTTCATGTAAATAGAGGGGGGGGGGGGGGTTCTGTGGTCGTTGCGAATGGACCAAACCATTTGATGTAAATAGAGGGGGGGGGGGATTGTCACCGTACTCGCAAGCCGTTCGCCGTTCGCTTTGGCGTTGCGAATGGACCAAACCATTTCATGTAAATAGAGGGGGGGGGATATAATTTTAGATATATATATATAGTACGGGCATATATATAGTACGGGCATGCCCTAGTAATTATAATACAAATAGGGTTAACAACACGCAGGATGAATGATTACCCCCCATATATTTTCAGCCTTATATAAAATGGATGATTTTTTACCCGTGTGGGAAAGTAAGATCAAATTTAATAATCATAAGAACCTCCCAAATTCATTAAGATGCCTAATAGTCGGGTCAAGTGGATGTGGAAAAACCTGTTTGCTTTTAAATATTATTTAAATATTATTTAAATATGTATAACCTTTCCCCTTCAGCGTTTTACTCAGTGGTATTTTACAACACGCTGTTTTTCTTCCTATTTAAAAGGCTTTTCTCAATTTCCTCTCCAACTCATTCCACCTCAAAAAAAAGAAATTCAATATCTTATACGTCTCCCTCACTACATGGTCTAAATTCACATTCATTCCATCCCTCCTCCATCATTCTGAACCGGATTGCTAACTTGAAAATCACAACAAACCCAATTTGTTTTCAATGTTCGTCTTTCATTAATCATCCACTTTCTAAACTCCCCTCTTGCCCCTCCCATCCAAATCCCTCCCCTTGCACCTACACTCCTAAACTCCCCCCTTGCCCCGCCACTCTTAAACTCCCCCCCTGCCCCTCCACTCTTGAACTCCCCCCTTGCCCTTCCACTCCTGAACTCCCCCCTTGCCCTTCCCCTCCTAAACTCCCCCCTCACTCCTCCCCTTCAAAACTCCCCCCCAACCCCTCCCATTCAAATCTCCCCCCATACCATTCCTCTCCAATTCTCCCTCCTCCCCCCTCCTCCTCAAAACTGCCTCCTCCCCACTTCGTCTCCCTTCTATCTCATACCTCCACCCCCCTCAACCTTCTTCTTTCCTCTGCCCCCCCTCAAACAACCCCTCACTGTGCCTCATCCCTTCACCTTAAAACCTTTCATCCTCCTCATCCTTCCCTTTCTTGGAACTCTTCTGCAATCGCTGACACACTAACAACTGCTCTCCCTACCTCCCCCTCTCATCCTTCATCTTACCCTACTCCTCCCCTCCCCTGTCCTGTACCCGATGCTCCCCCTCTCTCTTCGTTAACGGTATGGACCTCAAACATCCGGGGCCTTCGCTCAAACCTGACTGATCTCTCCATACAGGTTGCTTCTGACAATCCAGACTTGATCTGCTTAACAGAGACTTTCCTCCTTCAAGATGTCTCTGATTCCTTAATATCTCTTCCTGGTTACTCCCTCCTCCGGTATGATAGACCTGAGCCTCGGCCTGGTGGTGGGGTGGCTATCTTTATCAAAAACTCTCTTCCTCACTCTCCTTGCACTGCCCTCTCTCCTCCTCACCCCCAGGAGTACCTCTGGCTACGGCTTCCTCTCCGCTCCCACCTTTTGTTCATATGTGTTCTGTACCGTCCCCCAAACAGTGATGACTCCATCTACATTTCACTGTCCGACAACATGGACCAACTTCTATCCACTCATCCCAACTCTCTCTTCCTCCTTTGTGGTGACTTCAATTGTCATCATGCCACCTGGTTGGGTGTGAGTTCCTCTCTCACCAGTCATGGCACCTCAGCAAAGGACTTCTGTGACTCACTGGGATTGACACAATCTGTCAATTTCCCGACCCGGATCTCAGCCAATGGAGTATCTTCTCTTCTAGACTTGGTTATGACTAACTTCCCTGCTAATGTCTGCTGCTCTTCTTCTGCTCCAATCGGTTCTTCTGATCATGTGCTTGTCAAAGTGGACATCTCTCTGGCCATTCTCAGAGAGCCTCCTCAGTGTCGACGAGTCTGGCATTTCACTCAGGCCGACTGGGACGGTCTTCAAGCAGCCATCAATCGTCTGGATTGGTCTCCCATCTCCACTGCCTCTGACATCAATTCTTCCTGGGAATTCTTCCAGAGCAAACTGATCTCTCTCATGCACAGATTTATCCCATCTCGCCTTCAATTGTCTTACCCTTCCTCCCGTCCATGGTACACTGAATCTTGTGGTGAGGCAGTTGCCCTGAAACAACTTGCCTTTGCCTCTTGGAAGGCTAATCCAACTGAAGGAAATCTCAGTTCCTTCCACCAAGCTCGGAACAAGTGTGTGTCTACCCTCAGGAGTGCCAGGAAGCACTATCTCTCCTCACTCAAGAATGAACTCTCAAACCTGTCTCCTTCCTCCAAATCCTGGTGGCGTCTGGTCAAATCCGTTTCTGGTGTTTGTTCCCCCTCCATCCCCTCCCTTACCTCAAATGGCCACACAGTTGACATCGCACGTGACAAAGCCGAATGCCTCAACTCTGTGTTTGCCTCAAAATCCTTAGTCCCAAACCCATCTCTCTCTGTTCCCACCCTTCCCAGTCGAACCAAACTGCTCCTGGACTCTGTGACCTTCTCTCCTGACAAGGTGGAGGAGTTTTTGTCAAACCTCGACTCTGATTCTGCAACTGGACCAGATGGCATCAGCCCACGGGTCCTAAAATCCTGCTCTGCTGCTCTATCTCACCCTCTCTCTGTTCTTTTCACCCTATCTTTTGCTCAAGGTCATCTGCCAGCATCCTGGAAATCAGCAAACATTACCGCTTTACACAAAAAAGGTGCAAAAACAGATCCTTGCAACTACAGACCAATCAGCCTGCTCCCAATTATCAGCAAAGTCATGGAATCCATCATTGCTTCGGATATGAAATATTTCCTCTTCTCCAATGGCTTGATCTCTGATCATCAATTTGGTTTCAGACCAGGTCACTCTACTCTGGACATGCTGCTTCTGCTGTCTCAACAATGGATGGAGGTCCTCAATGCCAAACAGGAAATCAGAGCTGTCTCCCTTGACATATCACGTGCCTTCGATATGGTCTGGCACCCAGCTCTGCTCACCAAACTCTCCTCCTATGGTATCCATGGAAATCTCCATGCATGGCTTGCGGACTTCCTCTCTGGTCGTAGTCAACGTGTGGCCCTGAATGGATTTCTCTCATCTCCCCTTCCCGTTCAGGCTGGAGTTCCCCAAGGCAGTGTGCTGGGCCCTGTGCTTTTTCTGGTCTTTATCAATGATCTCTCCGACTCTCTGGAAAATCCTCTATCTCTTTGCTGATGACTCCACTCTCTGCCGCTCCATTCCTCTTCCCTCAGATCGGCAGTCTGCAGCCTCCTCACTCTCTGATGACCTGGACAAAATCACAGACTGGTCAAACATGTGGAACATGTCTTTCAATCCTGACAAATCTCACACTCTTACTATGTCTCTCCGAAAAGATCGACTGGACAACCCTCCCATCTACTTTCTCAACAATCCTCTCCAAGAAGTTCTGTCGCTCAAGCTTTTGGGTCTCACCATCTGCCATGATCTTTCTTGGGAAAACCACATTTCCAAGCTGGCCTCCAAAGCCAGTCGCCGACTGGGCATCCTCCGTCGTGCGAAGTCCTTCCTAGGCACACCTGAGCTCCTCACCACATACAAGGCTTTCATCCGCAGCTCAATGGAATACTGTTCTCCCCTATGGGCTGGTGCTCCTGCCTCACACCTGGCTCGGCTTCACGCTGTTGAATCCAAAGCTTTCAGAATCATTGGAATCTCCCGCGATGAAGCTATCTCTGAGGGCCTTTCACTCACTCACCGCAGGCAGGTAGGTGGTCTTTCTGTCTTCTACCGACTCCTCTCCGGCCTTGCTCCCCCAGCTCTCTCTGTGCTCTGTCCCCCAAATATTCCTACAGGTCGCACAAGATCTGCCAGCCACCCTCTGATGGTTAAACTGCCGAAATCTCGGCTCTCTGCTCACCTTCACTCTTTCATTCCTCTTTTCTCCCGCCTCTGGAACAAACTCCCACACTCACTTCAATCACACTCCTCCCTCCAGGTCTTCAAAACAGCTGTTCACCACCATCTCTTATCTTCCCCCATCCAAAACCTTGATCTTTTCTACCCCCTCTAATTCACCCCAGATCCACCTTGTTTGAAATTCCAACTTCTTTCCTGGAAGTCTTGGCAGTGTCCATATGTTTTATACCTCTCCCACCCCCCCCCCCTTCCCATGCCTCCCCCCCAAAGCCCTCTCCCTCCCACAGTTCTCTCGATGTCTCCATGTCTCTCGGTCCCTGCTCTCAAATGTTGTGTTTGTGTCCTTCCCCCTCTCTACCCATCTTGTCTACCGCTCCCGATGTTATTTGTTTTGTGTGTCTGTTTGTCTTTCTGTGTGATTAATGTTCGCTCTTTCACGAGCCTCGATCTTGTATACAAACAAAACAAAACAAAACAAAACAACAACAAAAAAAAAAAAGAAAAAAAAAAGATGCTCCTTACTCCAAAAGTTTTAGATTATGAAAATTTAATAATTTTTACAAAGTCAAGTTTTCAACCAGAGTACCAACTACTATCACAAGGTTTTAATGCGGGTCTTCAAAAAGAAGATATAATCGGGTTATTTAAGCTCCCACACAAACTAAATGAGCTCAACATTGAAGACTAGCAGAAGTACCCGGCATTGCTGGGCGGGGGAGGGGAGGGGAACGGAACAGGGGGAGGGGAGGAGAGGGGGAAGGGGAGGGGGAGGGGGGAAGGGGGAAGGGGAGGGGAAGGGGGAGGGGGAAAAAGAGGGGTGAGGGGAGGGGGAGGGAAGAAGGGGAAGGGGTAGGGGGGAATGGGAAGGGGAGAGGGAAGGGGAGGGGAAGGGGGAGGGGGAAAAGGGAGGGGGAGGGGTGAAGGGGAGGGGGTAGGGGGGAGGGGGAAGGGAGGGGGGAGGGGGAAGGGAGGGGGGAGGGGAAGGAGGGAAGGGGAGGATGGAGGGGGGGGAGAACGGAGGGGGGAGGGGGAAGGGGGAGGGAAGGGGAGGGCCAGTCAACAATGACGTTGCAGTTCTCATGGTAGGAGAGCAGCACAACAATCGCAACATCGTCCTGCATCTTCGCAACAACAGCACGAAGCGGAGTTTTGGGGACTCACCGATCCTGTGACGCCCTCCAGTGCCACCGCTGAAGCAGCTTCCTGAGCCAGGCTTGTACTGGGTGGTTTGCCATTGCCTTCCCAGCAGTATTTCAGGCAGGAATTTGTAATTTGGCCATTGTCCCACCGATAACTCGCCTCCTCTGTTTGCGAAGAACACAGTGAGGATCTTTAACATCCACCAACTCATGTTGGGAGATGGGACTCCCAGTTTTTCCTTTTTTTTTTTTTTTTAATACACAAGATCGAGGCTCGTGCAAGAGCTAACATTAATAACAAAAAGACAAACTGACACATAAAACATGAGATAAAGGAAGTGGGAGAGAACATGAGGAGAGAGAGGGAAGCACACAAGTACAACATTTGAGAGCAGTGACATCGGGAGATCTGTGGGGGGTGGGGGGGGAGAGGGCTTGGGGGGAGGAGACATGGGAAGGGGGTGAGTGGGAGAGGTAAAAAAAAACACATGGACACAGCTTGGCCTTCCATGAAATAAGTCGGTATTTCAAAAAAGTGGATCTGGGGTAAATAAACGGGGGTAGAAATGATCAAGGTTTTGGATGGAGGAAGATAAGAGATGGTGGTGAACAGCTGTTTTAAAGACCTGAAGGGAGGAGTGGGATTGAAGGGAGTGGGGGAGTTTGTTCCAGAGGCGGGAGAAAAGAGGAATGAAGGAGTGAATGTGAGCAGAGAGTCTTGATTTTGGCAGTTTAACCATAAGAGGGTTGCAGGCAGCTCTTGTGCAACCTGGAGGAATATTTGTGGGACAGAGCACAGAGAGAGCTTGGGGAGCAAGGCCGGAGAGGAGTCGGTAGAAGACAGAAAGACCACCAACCTGCCCGCGGTGAGTGAGTGAAAAGTCGTCGGAGTTAGCTTCATCGCGGGAGATTCATCGCCTAGTATAACATCCATTGGAGGAATGGCCCACACAGTGATGATCCACACAGTCTGCGAAAAAACGGGAAGAGTGTATTTCTTGGTCGGGATTCAAACCCAGGCAAGACAGCGTCGGTTTAGTCACTGATAACCTGACCATGCGGCAGGGAGCACTGGCTTACATGTTACCAGTGGCAGTCCCAAAAGACTGACGTGACCGAAACCTGATTTCCGTTCCAATAGGACAATGACCCCAAACATATAGCAACACTGGAATGGCTTTAGAACAAGAATGTGAAAGTCATTGAGTGGCCCAGCCAAAGCCCAGACATGAATCCCATTGAGAATCTGTGGAATGACTTGAAGATCGCTGTTCACTGACGCTCTCCATCCCACTTGGCAGAGCTTGAGCAAATCTTCAAGGAAGAATGGGAGAAACTCCACAAATCCAGATGTGCAAAGCTGATACAGACATACGCAAGAAGACTTGAAGCTGTAATCACTGCCAAAGGAGCTTCTACTAAGTAGTGACTCAGTTGAATAATTATGTAAATTAGATATTTCTGTATTTCGTTTTAAATTATTTTGTAGACAATTTTAAAAATGACACTGATATTATGGGGTATTATGTGTAGATCAGTGATTTAATCCATTTTGAATTCAGGCTGCAATATAAAATGTGAAAAAGTCAAGGGGTGTGAATACTTTCTGAAGGTAATGTATCTCGTTTGGTATCATGCATTTCTTCTGGTTGAATGTTGAACTTTGCCTGCATGCGGAGCTTTTCAAACGCAGCGTGGAAAGCCACCGCCGGAAACGGGGGACAGTTGAATGTGCGACCATATAAATACATGAGCAGACGCCACACTTCACATTATATTAATAGATACCGCACTTGATTTTAGCTCAAACTGACAAGTACCGTCTTTGTTTCTTGCAGTTTTCGACGTGGCCGGAGACATTTGCAGAAAAAAATGGGGAAGAAAGAGCAGCCATTGCCTGAGGAGGTTCAAGAAAAGGAAGTAATGGAGATGCAGGAAGTAAAGAAACAGCTGGATCGAATAATAAAAGAAAGAAATGCATTGTTAGCTAAACAAGATTTGCAGGAACAACAATTAGAGCGAAAAAAGTTGTGGCTGAGAGAGAAAGAAAAAGTGCAAGAAAGGCGTGAAAAGTTGTCACGAAAAGAACATGCGGAATTTGAACAATGGAAGGAATCGGTATGTCAGGAGCATACACGAAGAATGCTTGAGATCCGACAAAAAGAGCAAGAAGTTCTAAAGAGTGAGTGCATGGTGGAGGAATTAGAGAAACAGATTTGGAAAAAGGGAATGGAGCGCGAACAACTGCAGGCTCAATTCGAAAAAATGAAGGCGTTAAAAGAAGCGGAGATAAAGCACAGAGAGCTTGAGACACGCCGACAAGAGGAAGAGGTTAGCGAACGAGAACGGGAAGTTGAGAGAAGGGAGAAAGCGGTACACCGAAGAGTAGAAGAGGACCGTGTGCGGCAAGAACAATTTGTAGAGACAAAGACAAGAAAAGAGGAAGAGTTGTTGTGCAGAGAGCAAGAGGCACATCGACTGGAGCAAGAGATTTGTAAAATGGAAAACGATGCGCTTGCACGGGAACACGAGGCTTGGCAAAGTGAGCACAAGCGAAGAGAACAGGAAAAACACACGGTGACGGATCAGGGAATAAAAGATCCGTTTGAGAAATTTCATGAGATGCAAGAGAAGGTAGAAGCAAGTGTGAGTGCAGAGGGAGAAGCAAGTGTTAGTGTAGAGGAGGTAGAAGCAAGTGTTAGTGTGGAGGAGGTAGAAGCAAGTGTTAGTGTAGAGGCAGAAGCAAGTGTTAGTGTGGAGGAGGTAGAAGCAAGTGTTAGTGTAGAGGCAGAAGCACGTGTTAGTGTAGAGGTAGAAGCAAGTGTTTGTGTGGAGGCAGAAGCAAGTGTTAGTGTAGAGGAGGTAGAAGCAAGTGTTGGTGTAGAGGAGTTAGAAGCAAGTGTTGGTGTAGAGGAGTTAGAAGCAAGTGTTAGTGTGGAGGAAGTAGAAGCAAGTGTTTGTGTGGAGGAGGAGGAATCAAATGTTGGGGTAGAGGAGGAAGAAGCAATGATTGTGCAAAAGGTTGGTGAATGGAAACTGCGTCGGCAGCAACTACGAAATGAGAATGCCAATGAGTTGTTGCGGAATTGGGATGAGAGTCAACGGCTGAAGCAGGAAGAAGAACAGCTGGTGAAAACAAAGGAAAAACTCTTCTTGAAAAAACAAAGAAAGAAGCAAAGGCAGGCAGCAAATAAAAGTGTGGGAATTGAACAGAAACCCCACGGTGTTGGCAGGACTCATCAGCAACAAAAGAAGCCTCACCGTGAAAATGGGCTGCAACAGCAGCAACCGAAACAGCATGTTGTTGAAGGGCTGCAACAGCAGCAACCGAAACAGCATGTTGTTGAAGGGCTGCAGCAGCAGCAACCGAAACAGCATGTTGTTGAAGGGCTGCAGCAGCAGCAACCGAAACAGCATGTTGTTGAAGGGCTGCAACAGCAGCAACCGAAACAGCATGTTGTTGAAGGGCTGCAACAGCAGCAACCGAAACAGCAGGTTGTTGAAGGGCTGCAGCAGCAGCAACCGAAACAGCATGTTGTTGAAGGGCTGCAGCAAGCACAGACACCTCGCCGTGATTATGGGCAGCAACAGCAACACCGTGTACAGAAACATGGTGTTCAGGGATTTCACCAGGAGCAGAGGCCTCTCGGTGATCAAGGGCTGCAACAGCAGCAGCATGGTGCTGAGGTGCCCTACCATATTCATGACCTTCAACAGGTAAGCATTCTTCAGGACTTTGGATAAGTTGGAGTGTACATACAGGTGACAAACACAGCCAACCGAAGATGAACATGATAAGTTGAAATAAATTTGGCACTTCGTCTTTGACAGACATTGCTGTTAATTCTTCCTTTGATGAAGAGGAATATCCTTAATTGTGGAAATAATTGTAATTATAATTTTGCTGGGAAAGTAACTTATTGGATCAGCCATTCCCCATGTAGGATCATTCCCAAGAATTTTAACTCCCCTCGATTTGATTGGATCAGCTAATTGAAGCTTTTCTCGATTACATGTTCCATCAGTGCATTTTCTGATGTGTCCTTTCCTGAACAAGTTATCAAACTGATGAAGACATCAATGTATTTAATCATTCATATTTTGTTTTTCCAAAGGCCCCCCAGAAGAGGCGCCCGTTCCCTCCTCCACCACCCTCCTACATGAAACCATCTTACAAGTTAGAACGTAAGTTGCCAAGAATCTTGCCTTACATTACCAATTATTCCAAACTTTGTCGAAGCTCCACGGTCTTCACCTCCATCGTGTCCCATTTTCTTTGTGCCTCAGAAGTGTTGAAAACAAACCAATATTTTGCTGCACTCAAAGCCATCCAAGCACCAAACAAATCTTGCAATGTGGTGGAAGTCTGGCATGAGTGTTGATGTATCCATACAGAAGTCAAGTGTGCACCTGGATGATCATTAAAATTAATTTTTTCACAATTCCACTTTCAATCAGTGACAGGTGACTCGAGCTTCCTTCTCCGGAGGAGTTCATCATGGTTCGCCTCTCGGCCATCAGATGAGGTTTTATTATATAAAAATTCCTACACTAAGTGGGGATGTGTGGGCTCGGCATGAGGCACAGGAATGATGGATCAACTCGCTTAAATTCCCTTGTAAAGTGACAGAACGTAAACATTCTTGCTCGTACATTGGGAGTTGTTGATTAAGAAAATCCAGACGTGAAACTGCAAAGAAAAGTGAAATAAAACATGAACTCAAATACAGAAAACGAGGGAGAGGGGAGGTGCAGAAAAAGAGATCGACAGATATTCATTCCAGGATTCCAGGATTGTGTTGCGAGGCAGCAGAATGATGGAGATTATGGTGACGATGCTATTGAGTGCTTGTGCTGATGTGTGTGCAGCGAAAGAAGTCATCGTAATGGCCGCTGGAGACGAAGATGAAATGCTTGGCAGTGACTCTGTCATCTTTCCGCCGTGCAAGCGCTCCAAGAACACAAAAAGAAATGCCAGGTTGTTGATGATGGCGAATTCAAATTTTTTTAATTGAACATCAGTCTCCAGAACTAAGGTACGATAAACACTCGATGGACTTTACATAATCACTCGCGTCCTTTTTGTGACTTTGTTACTGTGCATGATGTGTGACTTATGACTGTACATCATGTGAGACTTATGACTGTAGACCGACATCACATGTGACTGTTACTGTATTTCATCGACGACTTCATTACTGTACATTATGTGTGACTTCATTGCTTTAGTTGTGTGTTTTAATTACTGGACATCATGCATGACTTTGTGACTGTACATCGTGCATCACTTCATTAATCTAAACGAGGCGTGACCTCGTTACTACTGTCGTATGATGGAGATGATGATGACAATGCTATCGAGTGGTTTTCATTTGCTTTTGTTGATGTGTTGCAGAGGAAAAAGTCATAGGAATACCCAATGGAGAGGAGGATGCAATGTTTGGCAATGGGTCTCTCATCACTCCACCGCACAAGTGCACCAGGACTAAAAAAAACAACGAAAAAAAATACGCAGGTTCATTCAAAAAAAATTGGGGATCCATCCAAAAGCATCTTTCATGTTTCTGTCACCTTGGTTTTCATTTCAGCTCTTCCTGAATCACAATCCTGTTCTGTTTTCTTGAAACTGCTCAAAATATTTCCTGGAGGTCAAGTCCAGCTCTCTTCTCATCAGCGGTGAATATCCTGGGTACCCATCTCACTGAGAACTTTCTCATGCCAGATAAAATTCTAGTATCCGGATCCGATTCTCGGTGAGGATGCACTGATCCATTACTGAGTCTCACCAACGTATCTGCTCATCTTCAGTCATTGGTCAAAAGCTTGTGGACGACGTCAACCTCTTCTGGTGTGGCGGCTTCTTTGGGACATCGAGATCTTGGCTCAGACTCAGTGCTGTTTCTCTCTCACATAAATTCCGCTGCCCAGTTGTTGTTTTTCAGCGGCAAATGAAGGAAGTGGCATCATCTGCCAGTGTTGCCACCATGTCCTGATGGATTTCCTTTGGACCTTTCGTATGGAGTTACAATGTTTGATTAATTGCTCTGATTTAACACTTTTCCATTGACCGACTCATGTTGACACTTCTGGTCCAGCGAAAATAAACAAAAGTCTGTTTTAAAATAAACTAGAACTGCCACTTCCTAACTGCTGGCAGTGATGACCGGTTTACTCCGCCTTCAGACAATCCCACTTTCATTGCACATGCTTTGATACAACTCCCCTTCCATACAACCCAGACACACACCCCCCCCCACACACACACACACCCACACCCCCCCTCCCACGCCCCCCCTCCTACACCCCTCCTCCCACACACCCACAGGTTATTTCCAGGTTATTTTACCTCCAGGAACATCACACACTGAAGTCATGTATAACCTGTGGCTTTGGTGATTATCCAAATGAATCCCTCCTCAGTCGAGAGGAATAGGGCTGTGGTGGGGTTATGTGCTCATTAATTATAGAGAGCGGTCCCATGAGTAATGTAACACCTCATTGGTAACTCGCAGCCCTGCGTTTACCTCCCAAGTTAATTAAAACCACAGGGATTCCCACAGGAATTTGTAATTTGTTCATGGTGCCGGCGATAACTCGCCCACTCACCAACTTATGCCGGCAGACGGTACTGTAGTTTAACGTCCATCCGAGGGCCGGCACAGACATTGTTGAATCACATGACCTGTGGAACACCAGGACGACGGTTTATCGCTGGTTCAGGATTCAAACCCAGGGTAGGCAGCTTGGAGGAGAGCGTGCGTATCTCCAAGCCATCCCGTCAGCCCATGTTCAGTCCTTACAACTACCTTCTCAGATTTGACTGAAAACCTGATCATGAATCCACAAAGACAAATTTGAGACAGAGAGTCAAAGAAAAAGAAGGTTCTGAGATTGCTCGTTATTCCACACGTGCTTCTCTGGTTATTTACCCATTCTGAACAAGAGTAAAACGCCAAACTTTCACAATGCACCGCAGATTGCGATGGGACTTTACTCTTTTCTCCAATATTCACCAAGACAATCCAGAAAACATAGAGCTGTGACGAAGTATAAACTAAAAAATAAATTAATATCATAACAGGAATATAATAACTCTTGATTAATTTAGCATCTCAGTGTGAGTGCATTCTATTGATCTCAAAAAATAGGGGCAATACCCCTGGTGCTCACCTGGTGGAATAAAGCAGTATGCTACCTGGAAGGTATCTCGACAGACTACGATCGATTGAAGCACACGGTTATTGACTCTCCCGATCCCGGCCCGATTCACCGCAGCGCCATCCGAGCTGGGCCGCAACTTCCGGGAAAAAGGAAATAAACCCGCGGTCACGGTGTAGGGATACAACGGTGAATATTTGCAGCTTCATACATGACATCCTCCCCTTCCAGTCCAAAATTACCAAGAGCAACACGTGCTGGACTTCCAAAATTGACATTTCAAAAGCAACATTTCCAAAACATGTGAAAATGTGTGCAAACAATGATGAGAATAATGAAAATACGTGAAAATAGAACATGTGTCACCATGAAAATAGAACATGTGTCACGGTGAAAATAGAACATGTGTCACGGTGAAAATAGAACATGTGTCACGGTGAAAATAGAGCATGTTCAAAGATTCAACCGGTCGGGTGCTTTTCTCTCACGCATTGAGCGTCGCGGTGTACCAGTGGATACAGAGTCCGAGGTGATCCCTTTGGGTCGCGGTGTACCAGTGGATACAGAGTCCGAGGTGATCCCTTTGGGTCGCGGTGTACCAGTGGATACAGAGTCCGAGGTGATCCCTTTGGGTCGCGGTGTACCAGTGGATACAGAGTCCGAGGTGATCCCTTTGGGTCGCGGTGTACCAGTGGATACAGAGTCCGAGGTGATCCCTTTGGGTCGCGGTGTACCAGTGGATACAGAGTCCGAGGTGATCCCTTTGGGTCGCGGTGTACCAGTGGATACAGAGTCCGAGGTGATCCCTTTGGGTCGCGGTGTACCAGTGGATACAGAGTCCGAGGTGATGCCTTTGTGTTTTTTTTTTGTATACAAGATCGAGGCTCGTGAAAGAGCGAACATTAATCACACAGAAAGACAAACCGACACATAAAACATATAACATGGGGAGCGGTAGACAAGACGGGGCGAGAGGGGGAGGAACACAAACACAACATCTGAGAGCAGGGACCGAGAGATCTGTGGGAGGGAGAGGGCTTTGGGGGGGGGGGGGTGGGGGGGGAGGGAGAGGTATAAAACATATGGACACTGCCGGGACTTCCAGGAAAGAAGTTGGAATTTCAAACAAGGTGGATCTGGGGTGAATTAGCGGGGGTAGAAAAGATCAAGGTTTTGGTTGGGGAAAGATAAGAGATGGTGGTGAACAGCTGTTTTAAAGACCTGGAGGGAGGAGTGGGATTCAAGGGAGTGTGGGAGTTTGTTCCAGAGGCGGGAGAAAAGAGGAATGAAAGAGTGAAGGTGAACAGAGAGCCGAGATTTCGGCAGTTTAACCATCAGATGGTTGCTGGCAGATCTTGTGCGACCTGTAGGAATATTTGGGGGGGACAGAGCACAGAGAGAGCTGGGGGAGCAAGGCCGGAGAGGAGTCGGTAGAAGACAGAAAGACCACCAACCTGCCTGCGGTGAGTAAGTGAAAGGCCCTCGGAGTTAGCTTCATCACGGGAGATTCCAATGATTCTGAAAGCTTTGGATTCAACAGCGTGAAGCCGAGCTAGGTGTGAGGCAGGAGCACCGGCCCATAGGGGAGAACAGTATTCCATTGAGCTGCGGATGAAAGCCTTGTATGTGGTGAGGAGCTCAGGTGTGCCGAGGAAGGACTTCGCACGACGGAGGATGCCCAGTCGGCGACTGGCTTTGGAGGCCAGCTTGGAAATGTGGTTTTCCCAAGAAAGATCATGGCAGATAGTGAGACCCAAAATCTTGAGCGACAGAACTTCTTGGAGAGGATTGTTGAGAAAGTAGATGGGAGGGTTGTCCAGTCGATCTTTTCGGAGAGACATTGTAAGAGTGTGAGATTTGTCAGGATTGAAAGACATGTTCCACTTGTTTGACCAGTTTGTGATTTTGTCCAGGTCTTCAGAGAGTTATTATTTTATTCCCGTGCCAAAAAGGTTCACCCAAGGCAGCTCAATGATTATGGACCTGTTGCCCTCACCTCCATGTTGTGTAAATGTATGGAGAAATTGATGGTGAAGTTTGTAACATCAGATGTAACTCCTAAACTGGATCCTTTACAATTTGCCTACAAAGCAAGACGAGGTGTTGAAGATACCTGGCTCAGTTTACTTCATCCAATCACAAGTCACCTTGACCAGAATGGCACCTATGTCCGTGTGTTATTTATCGATTTCTCGTCAGCCTTTATCACTCTGCAGCCATTTACCTTTCTGAAAGTGTTGAGTGACCTGTGCCTGAACCCCCATTTCATACTCTGGGTGGAAAGTTTTTTACGAGGCCGTCCTCAGCAGGTGAGGGTGAATGGTAGCTTATCAAAGTTATCAATCTTGAATACCGGTGCTCCACAAGGCTGTGTATTGTCACCTCCACTGTGCACTTTGTCCACCAATGAATGCGTGGCTCGAAAAGAAGCACAGACGATACCGCCATTGTTGGATGTCTTTCCGATCAATCATCCTTTGTATCTTTACCTCGACGAGATTGACAAATTGAACAAGTGGTGTGGGGACTTTTGTCTTACTCTGAATGTGGACAAAACTAAAGAGATGATTTTGGACTTTCGGAAAGGTGACCATCATGAGCCTGGAACCATAAATGGTGATAAGGTGAAATTGCTAGCAAATTTAAATACCTGGGCACCTTTATTGATAACAAGTTAACTTTTGATGGAAATACTGATGCTGTGCACAAGAAATCAATGCAAAGATTGTATCTTCTCCCCAAGTTGAATTCATTTGGTGTTCCCTCCCATGTGATGCGGATGTTGACAAATTCCTTAATGATCAGTGTTTTTGAGCCGGCCATCTCTCAATGGTGAAAAATCAATGAAAATTGTAAAAATTCTCCGGATTCGTCCTTGTCACTCACTCAGCCATTGTGACGTCACTAAGGTTGGGCATGGTCACAATGACAGAGAGAGCCGTACATTGTTCGGGCTCATTTGGTTATCGACTAGCAGCAGACAAGATGTGGATTCTCATCGCGGTCTTCATCCTGGTGCTAAATTGTGGAATATCGCGACCAACACAGCAGGTAACGGGTTTGTAAGAGATAACGTACTCGGGGAAGGTACACCACACGACAGGAGATTCTTAGTTACAGTTTGTCAAATACTTTTGCGGTTTAAACCGGTAACGATGGAGACGACGAAAATGCAAATTGCGTCTCCTGTCACGGAGCCGGTAATCTGGGCCTGAGAGAAACGATTGGTGGGTCTTCGCAGAGAGTTGTGATCTTGGCATTGAATGGTGTTTTCAGAATTAAGGAAAAGAAAAAACGAGGTTTCAAATTTCAAATTGAAATTCCTCGACATTTTGCTGTTTGGACAACCTTCCATATTTTATATCTTGTTATTTTGTTTTCTTATTCCCTTTGTGTTTTATGTTTTAATGATGGTTAACTTACGGTGTCACCAAAGAATAATTTCCCTGAATATGCGACAATAAAGATTTATTATTATTATTATTGAAGAACAAGAACGGCACTCAGTAGAGAGCATATCTCCGCCTGGTTGGCCATATCACTTACAAACTTCTACGAGCTGGATCAGGATCCGGATCATCACCAAAATGTAATCATTTCTTCCTCGTCACACACCCAACTGGACCACCAAGTTTCGTCCAAATCCATCCATAACTTTTTGAGATATCCTGCTATGTATCGTTTTTGGTCCAATCTCCAAATGGTAAAGAATCACTTAAAAATTAAATAATTCTCAGATCCGAATCCATGTTCAAATTTTCACCAAAATCGAATCGAATCGTCCTTGTCAGACACCCAACCGGTTCACCAAGTTTGGTCCAAATCCGTCCATAACTTTTTGAGATATCCTGCGATGTTTCGTTTTTAGCCCCATCTCCAAATGGTTAAGAATCACTTAAAAATTAAATAATTCTCATATCCGAATCCATATTCAGATTTTCACCAAAATCGAATCGATTCCTCCTTGTCAGACACCCAACCGGTCCACCAAGTTTCGTCCAAATCCATCCACAACTTTTTGAGATATCCTGCTATGTATCGTTTTTGGTCCAATCTCCAAATGGTTAAGAATCACTTAAAAATTAAATAATTATCAGATCCGAATCCATGTTCAGATTTTCACCAAAATCGAATGGAATCGTTCTTGTCAGACACCCAATCGGTCCACCAAGTTTCGTCCAAATCCGTCCATAACTTTTTGAGATATCCTGCTATATGTTGGTTTTTAGCCCTTTCTCCCACTGGTGAAGAATCACTTAAAATTCTAAATAATTCTCATATCCGAATCCATATTCAGATTTTCCCCAAAATTGAATTGATTCCTCCTTGTCAGACACCCAACCGGTCCACCAAGTTTCGTTCAAATCCATCTACAACTTTTTGAGATATCCTGCTCTGTATCGTTTTTAGCCCTCTTTCCCAATGGTTAAGAATCACTTAAAAATTAAATAATTCTCATATCCGAATCCATATTCAGATTTTCACCAAAATCGAATGGAATCGTCCTTGTCAGACACCCAATCGGTCCACCAAGTTTCGTCCAAATCCGTCCATAACTTTTTGAGATATCCTGCTATATGTTGGTTTTTAGCCCTTTCTCCCACTGGTGAAGAATCACTTAAAATTCTAAATAATTCTCATATCCGAATCCATATTCAGATTTTCCCCAAAATTGAATTGATTCTTCCTTGTCAGACACCCAACCGATCCACCAAGTTTCGTCCAAATCCGTCCATAACGTTTTGAGATATCCTGCTATGTATCGTTTTTGGCCCAATCTCCAAATGGTTAAGATTCACTTAAAAATTAAATAATTCTCATATCCGAATCCATGTTCAGATTTTCACCAAAATCGAATCGATTCCTCCTTGTCAGACACCCAACCGGTCAACCAAGTTTCGTCCAAATCCGTCCATAACGTTTTGAGATATCCTGCTATGTATCGTTTTTGGCCCAATCTCCAAATGGTTAAGAATCACTTAAAAATTAAATAATTCTCATATCCGAATCCATGTTCAGATGTTCACCAAAATCGAATCGATTCCTCCTTGTCAGATACTCAAAGGGTCCACCAAGTTTCGTCCAAATCCGCCATAACCTTTTTCTAGATCCTGCGATGTTTCGTTTTTCGCCCCATCTCCAAATGGTTAAGATTCACTTAAAAATTAAATAATTCTCATATGCGAATCAATATTCAGATTTTCACCAAAATCGAATGGAATCGTCCTTGTAAGACACCCAACCTGTCCACCAAGTTTTGTCCAAATCCATCCACAACTTTTTGAGATATCCTGCGATGTATTGTTTTTGGCCCTGTATCCCAATGGTTAAGAATCACTTAAAAATTAAATAATTCTCATATCCGAATCCATATTCAGATTTTCACCAAAATCGAATCGAATCGTTCTTGTCAGACACCCAACCGGTCCACCAGGTTTTGTCCAAATCCGCCATAACCTTTTTCGAGATCCTGCAATGTTTCGTTTTTAACCCGATCTCCAAATGGTTAAGAATCACTTAAAAATTAAATAATTCTCATATGCGAATCCATATTCAGATTTTCACCAAAGTCGAATGGAATCGTCCTTGTCAGACACCCAACCGCTCCACCAAGTTTCGTCCAAATCCATCCACAACTTTTTGAGATACCCTGCTCTGTATCGTTTTTGGCCCGATCTCCAAATGGTTAAGAATCACTTAAAAATTAAATAATTCTCATATCCGAATCCATGGTTAGATTTTCACCAAAATCGAATGGAATCGTTCTTGTCAGACACCCAATCGGTCCACCAAGTTTCGTCACAATCCGTCCATAACTTTTTGAGATATCCTGCTATATGTTGGTTTTAGCCCTATCTCCCACTGGTGAAGAATCACTTAAAATTCTAAATAATTCTCATATCCGAATCCATATTCAGATTTTCCCCAAAATTGAATTGATTCCTCCTTGTCAGACACCCAACCGGTCCACCAAGTTTCGTTCAAATCCATCTACAACTTTTTGAGATATCCTGCTCTGTATCGTTTTTAGCCCTCTTTCCCAATGGTTAAGAATCACTTAAAAATTAAATAATTCTCATATCCGAATCCATATTCAGATTTTCACCAAAATCGAATGGAATCGTCCTTGTCAGACACCCAATCGGTCCACCAAGTTTCGTCCAAATCCGTCCATAACTTTTTGAGATATCCTGCTATATGTTGGTTTTTAGCCCTTTCTCCCACTGGTGAAGAATCACTTAAAATTCTAAATAATTCTCATATCCGAATCCATATTCAGATTTTCCCCAAAATTGAATTGATTCTTCCTTGTCAGACACCCAACCGATCCACCAAGTTTCGTCCAAATCCATCCACAACTTTTTGAGATACCCTGCTCTGTATCGTTTTTGGCCCGATCTCCAAATGGTTAAGAATCACTTAAAAATTAAATAATTCTCATATCCGAATCCATGGTTAGATTTTCACCAAAATCGAATGGAATCGTTCTTGTCAGACACCCAATCGGTCCACCAAGTTTCGTCACAATCCGTCCATAACTTTTTGAGATATCCTGCTATATGTTGGTTTTAGCCCTATCTCCCACTGGTGAAGAATCACTTAAAATTTTAAATAATTCTCATATCCGAATCCATATTTAGATCTTCACCAAAATCGAATGGAATCGTTCTTGTCAGACACCCAACCGGTCCACCAAGATTGGTCCAAATCCGTCAATAACCTTTTTCGAGATCCTGCGATGTTTCGTTTTTAGCCCTCACTCCAAATGGTTAAGAATCACTAAAAAATTAAATAATTCTCATATGCGAATCAATATTCAGATTTTCACCAAAATCGAATGGAATCGACCTTTTAAGACACCCAACCTGTCCACCAAGTTTTGTCCAAATCCATCCACAACTTTTTGAGATATCCTGCTATGTATTGTTTTTGGCCCTGTCTCCCAATGGTTAAGAATCACTTAAAAATTAAATAATTCTCATATCCGAATCCATGTTCAGATTTTCACCAAAATCGAATCGAATCGTTCTTGTCAGACACCCAACCGGTCCACCAAGATTGGTCCAAATCCATCCACAACTTTTTGAGATATCCTGCTATGTATTGTTTTTGGCCCTATCTCCCAATGGTGAAGTCACTTAAAAATTAAGTAATTCTCATATCCGAATCCATGTTCAGATTTTCACCAAAATCGAATGGAATCGTCCTTGTCAGACACCCAACCGGTCCACCAAGTTTCGTCCAGGTCCGTCCATAACTTTTTGAGATATCCTGCTATATGTTGGTTTTAGCCCCATCTCCCACTGGTGAAGAATCACTTAAAATTTTAAATAATTCTCATATCCGAATCCATGTTCAGATTTTCACCAAAATCGAATCGAATCGTTCTTGTCAGACACCCAACCGGTCCACCAAGTTTCGTCCAAATCCGTCCATAACCTTTTCCGAGATCCTGCGATGTTTCGTTTTTAGCCCTAACTCCAAATGGTTAAGAATCACTTAAAACTTAAATAATTCTCATATCCGAATCCATGTTCAGATTTTCACCAAAATCGAATGGAATCGTCCTTGTCAGACACCCAACCTGTCCACCAAGTTTCGTCCAAATCCATGCATAACGTTTTGAGATCCTGCGATGTTTCGTTTTTAGCCCTATCTCCAAATGGTTAAGAATCATTTAAAAATTAAATAATTCTCATATCCGAATTCATATTCAGATTTTCACCAAAATCGAATCGAAACGTTCTTGTCAGACACCCAACCGGTCCACCAAGTTTCGTCCAAATCCGTCCATAACCTTTTGAGATATCCTGCTATATGTTGGTTTTAGTCCTCTCTCCCACTGGTGAAGAATCACTTAAAATTTTAAATAATTCTCATATCCGAATCCACATTCAGATTTACACCAAAATCGAATGGAATCGTCCTTGTCAGACACCCAACCTGTCCACCAAGTTTCGTCCAAATCCATCCACAACTTTTTGAGATATCCTGCTATGTATTGTTTTTGGCCCTATCTCCAAATGGCGAAGCATCACCTAAAATTTTAAATAATTCTCATATCCGAATCCATATTTAGATCTTCACCAAAATTGAATCGATTCCTTCTTGTCAGACACCCAACCGGTCCATCAAGTTTCGTTCAAATCCATCTACAACTTTTTGAGATACCCTGCTCTGTATCGTTTTTAGCCCGATCTCCAATGGTTAAGAATCACTTAAAAATTAAATAATTCTCATAGGCGAAATCCATATTCAGATTTTCACCAAAATCGAATGGAATCGTCCTTGTCAGACATCCAACCTATCCAACAAGTTTCGTCCAAATCCATCCACAACCTTTTGAGATATCCTGCTATATGTTGGTTTTAGTCCTCTCTCCCGCTGGTGAAGAATCACTTAAAATTTTAAATAATTCTCATATCCGAATCCACATTGAGATATTCACCAAAATTGAATCGATTCCTCCTTGTCAGACACCCAACCGGTCCACCAAGTTTCGTCCAAATCCATCCACAACTTTTTGAGATACCCTGCTCTGTATAGTTTTTAACCCGATCTCCAAAGGTTAAGAATCACTTAAAAATTAAATAATTCTCATATGCGAATCCATATTCAGATTTTCACCAAAATCGAAAGAAATCGTCCTTGTCAGACACTCAATCGGTCCACCAAGTTTCGTCCAAATCCATCCACAACTTTTTGAGATATCCTGCTATGTATTGTTTTTGGCCCTGTCTCCCAATGGTGAAGAATCACTTAAAATTTTGCATAATTCTCATATCCGAATCCATGTTCAGATTTTCACCAAAATCGAATGGAATCGTCCTTGTCAGACAACCAACCGGTCCACCAAGCTTCGTTCAAATCCATCCACAACTTTTTGAGATATCCTGCTCTGTATCGTTTTTAGCCCTCTTTCCCAATGGTTAAGAATCACTTAAAAATTAAATAATTCTCATATCCGAATCCATATTAAGATTTTCACCAAAATCGAATGGAATCGTTCTTGTCAGACACCCAACTGGACCACCAAGTTTCGTCCAAATCCGTCCTTAACTTTTTGAGATATCCTGCTATATGTTGGTTTTAGCCCTATCTCCCACTGGTGAAGAATCACTTAAAATTTTCAATAATTCTCATATCCGAATCCATATTTAGATCTTCACCAAAATCGAATGGAATCGTTCTTGTCAGACACCCAACTGGTCCACCAAGTTTCGTCCAAATCCGTCAATAACCTTTTTCGAGATCCTGCGATGTTTCGTTTTTAGCCCTGTCGTGGAAGTGTTGTGAGACTCAAGACTCCAATGATGTCACAGGTTTACAAAAGATCACAACTTTATTCACTAGTTGTTCACTTCATTCAAATACTAATAACTACCGTTAACTCAATGGACCAGATAACTCTATCCGCATAGTCCCTCTTTCTCAGAACTCAAAACTCCGCAGCGCCGTACTCGTTCATTCCATCGGGCAGGGCTTCTGATGGCAAGTCTCTTTGACTCAAAGTCTCTTCTGTTTATATGGGCAAACTTCAGTTAATCCTCTGTGCGCTGAAATCGTAATCCCTTCTCCGCAGCAATGTTACTCAGTCATCCTGCTCGCCTTCCTGGCACCAACTCGCTCCTCCCTGCTGGGAATTTGCTTCATCCTCTTTGCATCCCGATGAAAGACAATAGTACGGGCTTGGGAATGTGTGTTAGCCCGGGGTCATGCTAAAGCTACACAACAGGACTCCCAGCTTCGACAGAGCGAGATGCATTCCTGACATTCTTACGACCACCTGCTCGTACCTTGGTTCGTTACCAGTTCCAACCAATGAGTTACACTGAGTTACACTTCCACAATTCCCTCATCTTTTTGTTTTTGTTTATATTAACCATTAATCTAAACATCAATATAAGTAAACAATCAATCACTACAAGTAAACATCAATACAATTTCCTTAGGCATACACCGTCATCCTGCAAGACTCTGATCACAAAACATTTCGTTGGTCATTGACTCCTTCCATATTGTTAATTCAATCTATTTCATTTGCATCACAAATATCTTTGTAAAACAACACTTCACCATCACCAAGATACAACAATTTTGCCTCACCATTTTCAAGTTTTTAAGGCATCTGCAACATCTGGCAAAAACGTTTCCCTCCAAACAAACGTTGATTCTTTGTTTGAAAGGAAGGGCTGATCACTTGTGTTTGAATTCAGGTATGAAACATTTTCTTCTGTCTTTATAAACACCTGCACTACTTCGTGTAGGATTTCGCTGTTGTGGTAACGGTGCGGAGTCATAGACTGACCCTGCTCTCCATGTAGCATTCTTGCCACTCTTGCTGTGAACCATAATGATTCCTTGAACAAGGCCTTCACCCAGTTGTAGTCGACTTGCCTCCTCCCTCATTATGAGTGGGCAGCAAGTGTTGGTGTAATGTTGATTGGCCAGCAAGATGTGGAACAGGGATGCCGGATGCATCCACAATGATGTTGGGACCATGGTGTTCAGGTCATTCATGGTCCATACCAGGAGCAACCAGCAGAATCGTGCACAGCTGTTGTGACAAGGGCACAGCCGTTTTTTGCAGCTACATGCTGGTTCCCCGGACGTTGGTGAAGTAATAACATATGTCCCCGCATTTCACAGAGGTTGCAGGTAAAATGTCGTTGTCCTGCAACTTCTGATGTGATGAATGTTCGAAGCCTTCGAACAAGAGTAAGTGATCGCCTTTCTTTCATATGTTGCAGTGTGATCCAGGCAAATGGTCACATAAATTTCCTTGGTGAAGGTAAGCATCCATCTCCAAGTTACACGGGAGAATGTCTTCATCATTCTTTGAGAAAGAGGGAGTATGCCACGATTAACTTCATTTTTTTAGCCACAAATTTTCTTTCTCGAACGTCTTCCCAATTCCGTTAGCACCCCCTTCAAATGTGATCTCGTCTTATCCTTATGCTCAGTCACATCTGAATCTGCTTTCCACACACACTGAATCAGATAGGGTACATCTTACCATGAAATCAGCATAATTATGTATATCTTCCGACAGTTTCACATTCAACAATTTGTTGTTTTCCCTTACAACATTCAAAAAGTTATATTCATTTATATGCGTCACACAAGTAATATTCAATCAGGTATGTATTTGACTACTAAACTAAGAATAGCATCCACAATTGCTTTCAGGTTAATATAGTTCAAAATTAACTCGCGCAGGTATTTTAGCACTACTCTAAGAAAATAAATTGTATATGATTACAATCACAAACAGGAATATCTAATTCCCACCAAAAATTTTCCCAAACCAACAAATTAAGCATAATGTATTATTACCATAATTCCTCCCCACTTTTCCTTTTCCCTTTTTTTTTTTTTTTTTTTTCTTTTCTTAACAGTGTGTCACTCGTGGTGATATGAGTTCACTGATCTTGTAATTGACACAACTCATAACATTGTCGTTATGCCATTATCTTAATTCTACTGTATTCATTTGCAACATCACTTGATTTAATCTTTTAAGCTCAGTATTTATGTCACCATAAAAGTCTTCCTCTTGTGGTTCCACATTTCTTTCCTCATTTGTCACTTCATGCGTTATCATCGTGTTGTTGGTTACCTTATTCAAACACACCATCACTAAGGCTTTCAAGCAAGCCACCACTAAAACAATTGCCAATATAACTACTAAACCAACAAACAAGTCTGCTATTCCTTGTATATATTCATACCTATGACATAATTATATGTCGATGACATTCAACATTATATACCAAACTAACAAGCTTCCTAAAAGGTAAATAAAGAAAATCCCTTAATATGTAACATAAATCAGATTATTTGTCTTACCCTGATCCCCCTATCTCCCGGGGTTGAACTCAATCCCCTGATCATGAGTGTAGTTGTGATACATTTTTTCACTCATGTTGTATTAATATCAGCAGGTAATTGTATGTCATGTAGGCAAATAAATGTCACTATCCCAAGTAGGAATATCACATGTTGAAAATGTAATGTTTATCAATGCAAGGGGTGTTAAAATGTAATTCAAATGACTGTAAATCACGACTATCATTTATCTGCCACTGAATGTTCTGCTGGGCTGCTAGGTGCAGCCTCATTTTCTGTGGGATCGTCCACCTTAGCCCCATGTGCTTGCTTGCAATGAGAGGCATGAATCCAACTTTCTATTTTGGGTCCATTTTTTTAATTTTTTATTCTTATCAATCTCCTATGGTTTATCATTTCGTTCCAAGATACCGCAACCAAAGGTTTTAAACAAAGCTCTACCAAACTATTTCCAATGTGAACAAAAAATGCCAGTGAAACAATGATTCGAAGAATTAACTTCAAGGGGTCAATAAATTTATTCTATAACCAGATCTAATTTTCCCATCCAATAGTTTGCCTTGCCACATGTCATATTATAACACTTTAATAAACCTTCGAAAAATGTTTCCCATCTCAACAAATTTCCTTTTTACAAATAGCCATGTGTAACTTACGTATTTAACTACAATTTAACTAACTACAATTTCCTCTCAATTTGTTTGGCCTAACTGGCCGCAAAAGTGGCTGCCAGCATGCAGTACCGTTTTTTATCTACCAAGGAAGTGCTCGTCCACACAAGACCTCTACCAAAATGTTGTTTGTAAAAACAAATCTGGGATTTCTGATTACATGGATGCACTCTCAGGACATTTTCAGGCTGCTGTTAACAATCCACTATGATAAATTAATTCCTTTACCCACAATCAAATAATTAGTACAAATTGAGGATATTATCCCTCTGACATTCATTTATAGATTCATTATGTTGGATCTAATATATATATATATTTTTCCCAATAATTTCGCACTGCTGTAAGGAAGAACAATAGCTCTCATAAGTCTTAGTAATATCGTACTTAATTTACCCAGCATCGAAGAATTTATTTACTATCCATTCTCATCTGTTAACCAGTGACTTTGCTTGAACTCCAGAACTCAAAACTCACAATAGTTCAAACCAGCAAAATTTCCTTTACTATTTTCCCATATCATCTATGCCTTATACACATCCATACATACAGCCCAATTTATATTCTGATAAAATTCAAGTTTATATATATATAAAATCCGTGAGCAGAGTACTCTGGGAAGTCAGTGTAAGACCTCTCCAAAATTTGGCTAATTTTGTACTCCCACATTTTTTTATGAAGCTCATATCCATAAATAGCTTTGATTCTCATATAAATTCTATCACAATGGAATCCCAAGATTACTTCCAATTTTTACTATTAATGAATAGCTGCTCATAACTCAGCAAATCAAATCTTTATTCTCCATCTCCCTTGACAAAAGTGATAATTTTCATAATCAAATTATATTTCTATTTTTTATTTTACGAATTCTCTCGATATGCGATCCCATCCCCATGGAACTATCTATTTTCAGACAAGGCACACTGTCGGTGTCAACAATCTTGTAAGATTGATACACAAAAACAAAAACACTGACACACAAAATACCCACACACACATGCATTATGCATATTTGTTTGCGTTGGAACCCTTATTTACAGATCCGGATGGGTGTCGACTTTATTTCAATTTCTCAAAATTTGTCCTTCAATTTTATAAGCGCTAATACACAAATGGACCAAAAGGTTTATTCTTAGAAAACCCCTATGACGTCACATTACCTTTGATGGCATTACCCTTTCAGTTCCCACAATAATTTATCCAAATTTGACTACCCACCCATTTGTATGTCAGTCGACCACTGACCTATCAATCGTGCGGAACAATAGTCTGAAATTCCCACCTGATCATGATGTGACTCTTGTCACTTGGTTTGCCAAAAAAAATTGCAAAGCAATTGTTCCAAACTTTGTAAATTTAAAATTTTGTGCCCAACATAAAAGATCCAATTTCGGCATTTGATCAATTAATTATCAATTTGCTTACAAGCAAAAGAAAAATGAATAATTCTTGCTCCGAAAACTTTTCAGACCCAAGAATCATCGACAGTTATTCATGTTTGTCCAGTAATCTAATTTGTTGAGGCCAATCGTCATTTGGGATTTGTCGCAATGAAGGCCTAATCATTGTCTGAGGTATCGGTCAGCACTGGTACCCTTGATCTTGGTTTACCCTATGAACTTGTCTTCCTTTTGGTATACGGACATCCTCTTTTCCAATGTCCCATCCGTCCACACTTGAAACACCGGTTTCTGTCGTTGCCTGGTCTGTGCACCTGTGCACTTGTATTGCTGGGCTGCATCTCTACATCCCTGAGTTGCCACTGCAATCTCTCGTTATCTCCTGAAACACGAAAAAATTCTCTGTACCGTCCTTTTTGGGGAGACAACTGGAAATCAGATGGGACAACTGTCACTTTCATTCCTAATTTCAAGGGCAGTTGTGCATTTGTCTCCTCCACTGTATCCTGTATCCTTTTTATTTTAAGTTCTAGATCCGTTATCCGTTCTTGCTGTTCCCGTTGTCTGGATTCACCATCCCAAAGATGGAATGCAAGCCAGTCTACCGTTAGCTTCTGTCTCTTCCTGGCTTTCAATCTTTGTTACAATCTTTCCAATCGACTTCGCTCAAATGTACCATCTCTTGGAAACTCCTCATCATGTCCCTTTGTCCACAAATACCAATTCTCGACCTGCCTTATAGCTTCGGCACCATAACGGTCGTACATATGATGTGCACAAGTACCTTTTTGTGGAATCTCTGGTTGTCCTTGTGTATTCTTGCAGGCTCCATTTCCCATTCTGCCTTTTATCAAAGTAGCGTTGGATGTGTTGTAGTTTGTTCCTCTAAAGCTTCACTCGTACCTCCAGGAAGGATCTCTCCATCTGTTCAAACGGTGATTTCCAGAGAATCTCTCTCACCTGTGGCTTTTGCACAATCCAATCTCACAGATCAGTATTTGCAGATGAGCCAGAGGGTCAGTATGAAATGGGTGAATCCTCAGGTGTCCGCTCTGTTGAAGGGGAAATCACACAATGGTAACCGCACATATATATCTATATATAAACTCACCACCTTGCTCAATTTTCCAAGGTTGTCTTCACATTGATAATATCTCACAAAGATATCAAAGTTTCTTTCTTGAGACCGCATTTTCATCAATCAAACAATCAATATATTCAATTCAATTTATTCAGTTCAATTTATTCAGTTAAATTTATTCAATTAAATTTATTCAGTTCAATTCAATTATTCAATTTCAATTAATTTATCAATATTCATCAATAAATCAAATTAATCATTTTGGATGACTCCTTGCATAAGCCCTTTCCCCAATGATGTCAGGACAGGTCCATCTATTGACCGAGATCGAAGCTCATCGGTCGTCACCTCTGGTTCATACCTCATGTCAATTGACGAATCACTGTTCTGTCCTAGGGTCATATCTGACCTATTTTTCCATTTTGCCTGGTCTCCACAAATTTTCTTTGCAACCACTAAAGGCAACTCATCCTTCATTCGTGAGACCGCCAAAATGGATGGCAGATATTAAAGTTCTTTGGGAAAAATATCTCATCATTTTTCTTTTAATAGTACCCAAATCTCTTGGCAATATAAATTTCGTAAAACTCCTGAAAGAAGACTGTAAAATTCCTTCAATCATGCTAAATTTTGAAACTCCATCGCTTGTAACACCCAATTTATCCCATAGGGCTTGAAAGTTCTTTCCCAAGTTCGTGCAATCA
>NC_136269.1:131357448-131407448 GCF_964187855.1 Myxine glutinosa
TGCTTCATCCTCTTTGCATCCCGATGAAAGACAATAGTACGGGCTTGGGAATGTGTGTTAGCCCGGGGTCGTGCTAAAGCTACACAACAGGACTCCCAGCTTCGACAGGGCGAGATGCATTCCTGACATTCTTACGACCACCTGATCGTACCTTGGTTCGTTACCAGTTCCAACCAATGAGTTACACTGAGTTACACTTCCACAGCCCCAACTCCAAATGGTTAAGAATCACTTAAAAATTAAATAATTCTCATATGCGAATCAATATTCAGATTTTCACCAAAATCGAATGGAATCGTCCTTGTAAGACACCCAACCTGTCCACCAAGTTTTGTCCAAATCCATCCACAACGTTTTGAGATATCCTGCTATGTATTGTTTTTGGCCCTGTCTCCCAATGGTTAAGAATCACTTAAAAATTAAATAATTCTCATATCCGAATCCATATTCAGATTTTCACCAAAATCGAATCGAATCGTTCTTGTCAGACACCCAACCGGTCCACCAGGTTTCGTCCAAATCCGCCATAACCTTTTTCGAGATCCTGCGATGTTTCGTTTTTAACCCGATCTCCAAATGGTTAAGAATCACTTAAAAATTAAATAATTCTCATATGCGAATCCATATTCAGATTTTCACCAAAGTCGAATGGAATCTTCCTTGTCAGACACCCAACCTGTCCACCAAGATTCGTCCAAATCCATCCACAACTTTTTGAGATATCCTGCTATGTATTGTTTTTGGCCCTATCTCCCAATGGTGAAGAGTCACTTAAAAATTAAGTAATTCTCATATCCGAATCCATGTTCAGATTTTCACCAAAATCGAATGGAATCGTCCTTGTCAGACACCCAACCGGTCCACCAAGTTTCGTCCAGGTCCGTCCATAACTTTTTGAGATATCCTGCTATATGTTGGTTTTAGCCCCATCTCCCACTGGTGAAGAATCACTTAAAATTTTAAATAATTCTCATATCCGAATCCATATTCAGATTTTCACCAAAATCGAATGGAATCGTCCTTGTCAGACACCCAATCGGTCCACCAGGTTTCGTCCAAATCCGTCCATAACTTTTTGACAAACCCTGCTCTGTATCGTTTTCAGCCCCATCTCCAAATGGTTAAGAATCACTTAAAAATTAAATAATTCTCATATCCGAATCCATGTTCAGATTTGCACCAAAATCGAATGGAATCGTCCTTGTCAGACACCCAACCTGTCCACCACGTTTCGTCCAAATCCATCCACAACTTTTTGAGATATCCTGCTATATGTTGGTTTTAGTCCTCTCTCCCGCTGGTGAAGAATCACTTAAAATTTTAAATAATTCTCATATCCGAATCCACATTGAGATATTCACCAAAATTGAATCGATTCCTCCTTGTCAGACACCCAACCGGTCCACCAAGTTTCGTCCAAATCCATCCACAACTTTTTGAGATACCCTGCTCTGTATCGTTTTTAGCCCGATCTCCAAAGGTTAAGAATCACTTAAAAATTAAATAATTCTCATATGCGAATCCATATTCAGATTTTCACCAAAATCGAAAGAAATCGTCCTTGTCAGACACTCTATCGGTCCACCAAGTTTCGTCCAAATCCATCCACAACTTTTTGAGATATCCTGCTATGTATTGTTTTTGGCCCTGTCTCCCAATGGTGAAGAATCACTTAAAATTTTGCATAATTCTCATATCCGAATCCATGTTCAGATTTTCACCAAAATCGAATCGAATCGTCGTTGTCAGACACCCAACCGGTCCACCAAGTTTCGTCCAAATCCATCCACAACTTTTTGAGAGATCCTGCGATGTTTCGTTTTTTGCCCAATCTCCCACTGGTGAAGAATCACTTAAAAATTAAATAATTCTCATATCCGAATCCATGTTAAGATTTTCACCAAAATTGAATGGAATCGTCCTTGTCGGACACCCAATCGGTCCACCAAGTTTCGTCCAAATCCGTCCATAACCTTTTGAGATATCCTGCGATGTTTCGTTTTTTGCCCAATCTCCAAATGGTTAAGAATCACTTAAAATTTTAAATAATTCTCATATCCGAATCCATATTTATATCTTCATCAAAATCGAATGGAATCGTCCTTGTCAGACACCCAATCGGTACACACACACACACACACACACACACACACACACACACACACACACACACACACACACACACACACACACACACACACACACACACACACACACACACACACACACACACACACACACACACACACACACACACACACACATTTACTTTTAGCAATAGATGCAAAAATCGAGTATAATTTCTTTTCTGTCCCTGGAACCAAATAAACAATATATTTATAACAAGCCACAATCGTGGCTGTTATAAATATACTAGCAAGGACCCATGGAAGTTCCACGTAATGTAAAATGTGACCAAGTCCTCAACTCTCTCCCACCTCACAAACCCCAAGTCCTCAACAACCCCCTCCCAACCTTAAGGGGTCAATCCCCTCCCCACTCCAAGCCTTCAACCCTCCCCCTTCCCACCACAATTCCTCAACTCCGCACCTCTCCCCCCCCCCCCCCCACAAAGCGTCGACATCCCCTCCCAACTCTCCCATCTTTTCCCATATCCCCCCCCCCCCAAACAGAAGTCCTCACCCTAGCCCTCCCAACCCTAAGGCGTCCATCCCCTCCCCACTCCAAGCCTTAAACCCTCCCCCTCCCCACCTTAAAATACACATGAATATATATCTATATACACGACCGGTCAAAGGTTTTAGAACACCTCAATTTTCCCAGTTTTTAATTGAAATTTACGCAGTTTAATGTCCAGTGAATAACCTGAAATGGTACTAAGGTAAGCAGTAAACTGCTCGAGGTTAAAAAAAAAAGTTTAGGTTCGCAAAAACGGGAAAATAATGTAATTTGCACAGTTATATTGTAAAAAAGGCCTTCTTCAGGGAACAAGTCATGGGTTAACAACTTACAGTTGTTCTGCAGAAATGTAAGTAAATTAAGCCTTGAAAGTTGATGCAAACAATTCCGACAGGTGTCCCAACCTCTGCTGATTACTTGATTACAAACCCCCTGTCTGTATATAAGCAGTATTGGAACAGACTATTATTACACCCTCTGAAACATTATTTGGACAATATTGCACTGCAGGGAGTAGTATATTGGAAACTGGAGGAAACTCTGACAGGAAGAGGTCTGCCAGACCCAAAGCCACAACAGAATCAGAAGACAAGTTTCTGAGAGTCAACAGCCTGCGTGATAGGCAGCTCACAGGACAACAGCTTCAAGCACAGGTTAACACTGGTCGAAGTAAGCAAGCCTCAGTTTCAACTCTGAAGAGAAGACGTTGAGCTGCAGGTTTGACAGGTCGAGTGGCAGTAAGAAAGCCATTGCTAAGATGGCAAAATAAGAAAAAGAGGCTTGCCTGGGCCATGAAGCACCGCCAGTGGACTTCTGCAAACTGGAAGAAGGTCTTATGGACCGATGAATCAAAATTTGAAATCTTTGGTTCATCACGCAGGGTTTTTGTACGCCGTCGAGTAGGCGAAAGCATGGTTCCTCAGTGTGTGACACCAACTGTCAAACATGGAGGAGGAAGCGTGATGGTCTGGGCTCTTTTGCTGGATCCAGAGTCTGCGATTTGCAAAGAACGACTGGCACCCTGAACCAAAAGGGCGACCACAACATTTTGCAGCGCCATGCAATACCCTCTGGTATACGCCTGGCTGGTCAGGGGTTCATCCTACAGACGGTAGGCTTCAAATCATGGAATGGCCAGCACAGTCTCCAGACTTAAACCCCATCGAGCTGGTTTGGGATGAACTGCACAGAAGGGTGAAAGCAAAGCAACCTACAAGTGCAACACATTTGTGGGAGCTTCTACAACAGTGTTGGGAAGAACTTCCTGAACAATATTTGATTTCCATTGTAGAAAGAATGCCACGAGTGTGTTCGGCGGTTATAACCGTACTATCGGACCTCATCTGTGGTGTGTTTCACCGAGACATGGCTTGGTGAAGGGGATGACGTGTCCTTCGATGGATTCGAGATGATCAGGGCAGGGTCTTTCCGATCATAGTTGTGACGACCCTGATGAACTTACTGAGACGATCACAGATTATGTGAAGTTCTGTGAGGACCTCATGACCACAGAGAGAACCATTCACATGTTTCCCAATAACAAACCTTGGGTTACCGCTGAAGTGAAGGTGTGTTTGATGAAGAAGAAGCGTGAATTCCTGAAGAAGAAGCGTGCATTCCTGAAGAAGGTTGACTCCGTCCTCAGGGAGGCGAAGAAATAATTGCGCTCTGTCATCGCCAGGTGTAAACGGTCGTTCAAGGATAAGATTGAAGAACAACTACACGATGGTGATGCTCGTAACGCTTGGAGGGGACTCAGGCATATGATGGGCATGGATGAGAGGCTCAAGGATGGTAGATTTCCCATCAATGTTTCAGATTCCAAATTTGTGGTTGAATTAAGTGACTTTTACGCAAGATTTGATGTTCCAGGAAACCGAGTAAAACGTGAAGCTCCCGGGAGGGTCTAGATGCTGGAGCGTGTCCCACACCTGTAATTTGTGAACCTGATGTCGTGAGGTGTTTTCGGGCGTTTAGTAAAAGGCTTGTGGTCCACATGGCAGTAAGTCTGGTATTCTGAAAGAGTTCTGTTTAGAACTTAGTAATGTTTTTACTCGATTGTTTCAGTTACTTTTAACTGTTCATACTGTTCCTATTTGTTGGAAAAAGTCCATTATTATTCCCGTGCCAAAAAGGTTCACCCAAGGCAGCTCAATGATTATGGACCTGTTGCCCTCACCTCCATCTTGTGTAAATGTATGGAGAAATTGATGGGGAAGTTTGTAACATCAGATGTAACTCCGAAACTGGATCCTTTACAATTTGCCTACAAAGCAAGACGAGGTGTTGAAGATACCTGGCTCAGTTTACTTCATCTAATCACAAGTCACCTTGACCAGAATGGAACCTATGTCCGTGTGTTATTTATTGATTTCTCGTCAGCCTTTATCACTCTGCAGCCATTTACCCTTCTGAAGTTGTTGAGTGACCTGTGCCTGAACCCCCATTTCATACTCTGGGTGGAAAGTTTTTTACGAGGCCGTCCTCCGCAGGTGAGGGTGAATGGTAGCTTATCAAAGTTATCAATCTTGAATACTGGTGCTCCACAAGGCTGTGTATTGTCACCTCCACTGTGCACTTTGTCCACCAATGAATGCGTGGCTCGAAAAGAAGGTAAGCAGTAATCACAATCATCAGTGTTTTTGAGCCGGCCATCTCTCAATGGTGAAAAATCAATGAAAATTGTAAAAATTCTCCGGATTCGTCCTTGTCACTCACTCAGCCATTGTGACGTCACTAAGGTTGGGCATGGTCACAATGACAGAGAGAGCCGTACATTGTTCGGGCTCATTTGGTTATCGACTAGCAGCAGACAAGATGTGGATTCTCATCGCGGTCTTCATCCTGGTGCTAAATTGTGGAATATCGCGACCAACACAGCAGGTAACGGGTTTGTAAGAGATAACGTACTCAGGGAAGGTACACCACACGACAGGAGATTCTTAGTTACAGTTTGTCAAATACTTTTGCGGTTTAAACCGGTAACGATGGAGACGACGAAAATGCAAATTGCGTCTCCTGTCACGGAGCCGGTAATCTGGGCCTGAGAGAAACGATTGGTGGGTCTTCGCAGAGAGTTGTGATCTTGGCATTGAATGGTGTTTTCAGAATTAAGGAAAAGAAAAAACGAGGTTTCAAATTTCAAATTGAAATTCCTCGACATTTTGCTGTTTGGACAACCTTCCATATTTTATATCTTTTTATTTTGTTTTCTTATTCCCTTTGTGTTTTATGTTTTAATGATGGTTAACTTACGGTGTCACCAAAGAATAATTTCCCTGAATATGGGACAATAAAGATTTATTATTATTATTATTGAAGAACAAGAACGGCACTCAGTAGAGAGCATATCTCCGCCTGGTTGGCCATATCACTTACAAACTTCTACTAGCTGGATCAGGATCCGGATCATCACCAAAATGTAATCATTTCTTCCTCGTCACACACCCAACCGGTCCACCAAGTTTCGTCCAAATCCATCCACAACTTTTTGAGATATCCTACTATGTATTGTTTTTGGCCCGAACTCCCACTGGTGAAGAATCACTTTGAAATTCTAGTCGCCGGATCTGAATCCGAATCCGGATCTTCACCAAAATATAATCATGTCGTCCTTGTCACATGCGCTACATCTCTGCTAAATTTCGTCCGAATCCGTCCACAACTTTTTGAGATATTTTGTTCACATACAAACAAACAAACACAAACGGACAGACAGGGGTGAAAACATAACCTCCATCCACCTGGCGGATGATAACACCGATTGCTGGTAAATGCTGATTGCTGGTAAATTGCTGGTAAATCCCTCATCGTCGAGAGGATGTGATGAGGAATATAAAGAGAGTTTATCTTTGGTTGGAAACTGCAGGTTTTCGGGTTAAGTTTCCCCAACAAGCAAAGTTGGAATTTGTCCGTTCAAGGAAAACGCTTCTTCCTGGTCGTGTCCATGGAGGAATGTTCACGGTATACTTTTTATGTAACTGGTACCACACATTGCACTCGTTTGTAAGGTGCAAATTGATAACCGATAAAATACATATCGGGATTGGCAAGGCTTAGCAGGTTGCGCACTCACCTTGAGCTTTCCTACCTGGGTTTGAATCTTGATCCATGTATAAACTGCCACCCTGGTGTTTCACGTGCAGAGTGGTACATCACTGTGTGTACCAACCATCGGAGGAACGTTAAGCCAGAGGACCCGTCTGCCAGCACTCGTTGGTGGACGTGAAAGATCCCACGGTGTTTCTCGCAAAGAGGAGGCGAGTTATCACCAGCATTCTGAACAAATCACAAATTGCTTCCCAAACCCTCTTGCAAAACTGCCCTTGGTCACCAAAACATTATGACCAGTGGGAGTTCAATGAGGGCTTCATCCTGTGTCCAGTGGATTGAAAGCGGGCTCATGGATGATGGATGATGGTGATGAAATGCATCTTGAAAAGTTGGGTCTAAACCCCTTTTCTAAAACAGATGATAAAGTTTCCCCTAAAATAAAAATTCACAAACATCTTGTTTTTTTATGTCACCAAGTTTTGGATTTTGTAAGCGAATTGTAAAAATATTTGTTTAGTTTAATTTCAAATGTAATAAACGTTTCTCCTGTCCCTACCCTTGTCCATGTCCATAGATGTTCCAGAATGATGCTGTGGAGGGAGCAATGACGTCCCAAGTTTGGGTTGTCCTGGTGGTCGCAATTGCGATCATTTTATTTGTCGTGGTACAATCATTTGAACCATTGGCCTGGTTCAAGAGGAAGAGCCACAAAACAAAGCCCCGCACTCGGTGGTGAGGAACACAAGCGACGTTTACATCAATATTTTACTTTCTATCAACATCAATATTTTCATCCAAGGGGACAAGATAGCTCAGGAATTTAAAATGAATTCACGTTGAATTTTTACAAATAACCAGCAGAGGATCGACCCTCTGGGTGTGTCGAGTTTGCACATTACTTGCTGAAAAAGAACAGTCGGTGTTTTCCAAGAAAACTATAGATCTGTTTGTGTGGTCTGTCTGAGGGGACTTCAAAAGGGTTAAGGGTCTTAAGTGTGTCAGGGTTGCAGGAGTTCTAAATGGTCTTTGGGGTCGTCAATGTTCTTAAAGGGTTTTGGGTTCCAAAGGGTCTTAAGGGGTGAAAAGCGAGAAAGAGGTCTAAGGGTTCTAAACAAAGATGCAAATGTCTAAAGGGTCTAAAAGGTCTTCAAAGGTCTAAGACGGTTACAGTCCTGCAGGATATCATGGGCTCTTTAGGATCTCAGGGGTCTAAGTTCTAACGGGGTCCATAAGGTCTTAATAGTTAGTCTCCTCTAAGGATTCTAAAGGGTCTAATGGGGTCTACAGGATATACCCGCATGCACATTGGGTCAACAAACCTATAGGGTCTACAACCATGCACCCGCTCTAACCCGCACGCGTGAACAAGTTACGTCATCAAGTCTACGATAGTTAAATTTAAGCTTATTTTGGACTCTTTTGTACTTTATTATTAAATGTTATTTTTAGGTCACGATGCTAAATATAGGTCTTACTTCCACCACCGAAGGGGGCCACAGGTTACTTTTTCACCCTCTCGGTTTGTTTGTCTGTCTCTCTGTGAACAGGATATCTCAAAAATGTTGTGGACGGAAACGGACGAAATTTGGTGGAGAGGTTGGGAATGTGACAAGGAAGAAATTATTTGATTTTGGTGAAGATTCCGATCAGGATCCGAGAATATTTTAAATTTAAAAATTGATTCGTTACCATTGAGAGACGTGGCCAAAAACGATGCATAATGTGATATTTGAAAACGTTGTGGATGATTTAGGACAAAACTTGGTGGATGAGTTGGGAAGGCCTGAACATAAAATGGATTTGATTTTGGTTCAGGTCCAAATCCAGATCCGGCCTATCATTGGGAAACAAAACGTAAACTATTCAGCCAGGTGGAGGTATGCACTCCACCGAGTACCTGTTCTAGGTTTTTCATTCAATGGTTAACACTGCAACCTTTGTACAAAGACTTTCACGATACGCTACTGTTATTAACAACGCTGACATGAGTAGGGGGGAAATGGGGGTTCTGAGGCGCATTAAATTTAACATTGAAGTCAATGGGGGAAATTAAGGAAACTTATTGACTCACACCCCCTCTCTTGAAAAATTACATCCCTTTTTCTCTCATTAAATTGTGCCCCTTTTTACTCTCGCCTGAGGAGGGGTATTGCATTTGAGTCTGTTTGTCTGCTTGTCCGCACAGAATAAATATGACTTTCTCTGCAACTGTTAATCCGATTGACAGGAAATTTTCACCATAGGTGCAATTCCACCTGTATAATTTTAAATAATAATTATGACGTCATCGGCCACGTGGTTTGGCTGCCATATTTGTTTTAGCACAAAAACCTTTCCATGGGTGGGATTAAACTGGATTAAACTGGATTAAACTCCATACCTGGATGACCCGAAGATGACCTTTATTGAGTTTTCCCCATTAAGTTGGCTTGGGTTCTGAGGCACATTAAATTTAACATTGAAGTCAATGGGAAAAAAGGGAAAAACTTATTGACTCACACCTCCTCTCTCATAAAATTACACCCCCTTTTCTCTCAAAAAATTGCGTCCACTTTTTGCGAAGCTAATTTACCAACTACTAAAACACAGCATTTAAACTTGAAGTCAATGGGGAAGGAGCTAAAAACTTAATAACCCTCTGGATTTTCAACTAGATTTCACCCTCTTTTGGGACAACCTATTTCCAAATATTTAATCCTCATTCGACCTAACTACTACTGATAGGTTCTAGCTCACCTCAAATTTAACATTGAAGCCAATGGGGAAAAGTATGGAAACTTATTGACTCAAACCACCTATCGCGAAAAATTACACCCCTTTTTTTCTCTCATTAAATTTCGCCCCCTTTTCTCCTGCCTAAGTCCCACACACTTTTTGCTAAGCCCCGCCCACTTTTCCTAAACCTTGCCCATGGCTTGAAATGCCAGGCATGTCAGGCTTGAAAAATGACACCCTTTTTCTCCCTGCATTTAACTTATTAACTCCCCCCATTTTTCATTACTAGGGCATGCCCGTACTATATATATATGTAAAATTATATCCCCCCCCTCTATTTACATGAAATGGTTTGGTCCATTCGCAAAGCCAAAGCGAACGGCTTGCGAGTACGGTGACAATCCCCCCCCTCTATTTACATGAAATGGTTTGGTCCAAAGCGAACGGCTTGCGAGTACGGTGACAATCCCCCCCCCTCTATTTACATGAAATGGTTTGGTCCAAAGCGAACGGCTTGCGAGTACGGTGACAATCCCCCCCCTCTATTTACATGAAATGGTTTGGTCCAAAGCGAACGGCTTGCGGAGTTTGGTAAAGAAATCGCCATAGCGTGCACAAACGCGCAGGAAAGCGAAAGAATCGCAAATTAGTTTTAATTAGTTTTAAAACATAGTTTAACGCCAACATAGCGGCAACATAGTTTGCCAACGTGAAATAAATGAATACGCTCTCAAATGTGCCGTCCGAGGCAGAGTCTGTTCGGCACGTTCGGCACACGTGATAGCTCGCTGCTCTCTGATTGGTTGAATCGTTTTTTGGACATAGCTCGATAACTACTTGTCCGATTAATATGAAACCTTGAAAAGGCACATCCTCAGGTCCCCAGCAATATACCTGGCAAGGTTAAAGTATATCGGACCCGTGGTTGTCGAGAAACAGCGGTCACAGACACACAGACATGCACACAGACAAACACACACACAGAGATTACTGGAATTATAGATAGATACTCATGCAGAGACCCAACGAATATTTGTGTTTCATTTTTAGGTAATAATTTAATTCTCTTAGACTTAGAAGAACAATCACCATCTAGAATATTGACAAATGTTATATTAGAATTTAACTATATTGAGAGAGATCTCGCGAGATCACGGCGAGGTCACGTCTTTTCGAAGCTGCTCCATGCGCTCACGCTCTCGAAGCTAAGTGATCTATCACAATCGTGTTTTTGTCGAGACTGTATCTATCTTTCGGTGTGTGTACCTATTGCGTATCTTTTGGAAAATTTTCGGTGCTAATTTTTCGTACATGTATACACAATCGTCGGTTAATGGTATCGAGTATTCTGCGGCCTAGTACTCGTAGGCTTAGACTACCGTACCGTCTCCGACCTTGTGGTTTCGTTTTTCTCTCAGCGATTCGTCGAATGCGCTGAAATTATTTTTCGTTCTCTGTTTCGTACCAGTCGTTCACCCCGTACCTCCTTGTTTAATATCTGTACTCACAAAAAAAAAAAAAAAACCCCAAAATTTTTTTTCCTTCCCAGGTCTTATTCGTTTATTTGTTGTTCTTTTTGTTCGTTCGTTCTTCGTTCGCGATCACGCGGTTAGAAATGTATAATCTCTCCCCTGAACAACTATTTTCTCTCATATATTATAACACCCTTTTCTTCTTTTCCTACAAAAGGATGCTTTCGTCTTGCTCACCAAATCTATTCATTCCAAAAAAAATATATAATACCATCTCTTACAGTTCCTCCTTTCTACATTCCCTAAACTATCCAGAACTCCACCCCTCCTCCAGTGTCCTCAAACGTATTTTTGACTCGAAGGTCTCAAACTCATTTTGCAAAAAATGTTCGTTTCCCATGAATCGTACACTTTTCAAAATCCAATCTCACCCCTCCCCTCCAAATCCTCCCCATCACCCATCCCTTTCAAATCTCCCCCCTTGCCCCTTCCCTCCCCTCCCTCCTAAACTCCCCCCACACCCCTCCCCTCCGAGACTCTCCCTCGCTCCTCCCCTCCTAGACTCCCCTCTCACCCCTCCTCCTCAAAGCATCCTCCCTGCTTCTTCCCACTTCCAACTTTCACCTTCATCTCCCCAAACCTTCTGCCTCGCTCTTCCCCCTCCTCAAATAACACCTCACTGTGCCTCACCCAATCTCCATCAAACCTTTTGTCCACACCATTCTTCCCTTTCTCCAAGCTATTCTGAAATCTCTGAAATCTCTGACACACCTTCAACAGCTCTCCCTACCTCTTCCTCCTCTTCCACATCTTAACCTACCCCTCCCCCCCCCCCCTGTTCTGGACCCGATGCTCCCCTTTCCTCTTCATTAACGGTATGGACCTCAAACATCCGGGGCCTTCGCTCAAACTTGACTGACCTCTCCATACAGGTTGCTTCTGACAAACCAGATGTGATCTGCTTAACAGAAACTTTCCTCCTTCATGATGTCTCTGATGCCTTGGTATCTCTCCCAGGTTACTCCCTCCTCCGGTATGATAGACCTGAGCCTCATCCTGGAGGTGGGGTTGCTATCTTTATAAAAAACTCTCTTCCTCACTCGCCCTCCACTGCCCTCTCTCCACCTCACCCCCAGGAATACCTTTGGCTACGGCTTCCCCTTCGCTCCCACCTTTTGTTCATATGTGTGTTGTACCGTCCACCAAACAGCGATGACTCCATCTACATCTCACTGTCTGATAATATGGACCAACTTCTATCTACCCATCCCAACTCTCTCTTCCTCATATGTGGTGATTTCAATTGTCACCATGCCAGTTGGCTGGGTGTGGGTACCTCTCTCACCAGCCATGGCTCTTCAGCAAAGGACTTCTGCGACTCACTGGGACTGACACAATCTGTCAATTTCCCGACCCGGATCTCAGTCAACGGAGCATCTTCTCTTCTGGATTTGGTTATGACAAACTTCCCTGAAAATGTCTGCTGCTCTTCTTCTGCTCCAATCGGCTCATCTGATCATGTGCTTGTCAAAGTGGACATCTCTCTGACCATTCTCAGAGAGCCTCCTCAGCGTCGACGAGTCTGGCATTTCACTCAGGCCAACTGGCACGGTCTTCAAGCAGCCATCAATCATCTGGACTGGTCTCCCATCTCTACCGCCTCTGACATCAACTCATCCTGGGAATTCTTTCAAAGTAAATTGCTCTCTCTCATGCACAGATTTATACCATCTCGTCTTCAGTTGTCATACCCTTCCTCCCGTCCATGGTACACGGAATCTTGTGGTGAGGCTGTTGCCCTGAAACAACTTGCTTTCGTCTCCTGGAAAGCAAATCCAACGGAAGGAAATCTCATTTCCTTTCACAAAGCCCGAAACAAGTGTGTGTCCACCCTCAGGAGAGCCAGGAAACAATATCTCACCATTCTCAAGACCGAACTCTCTTATCTGTCTCCCTCTTCCAAATCCTGGTGGCGTCTGGTCAAATCTGTTTCTGGTGTTTGTTCCCCCTCCATCCCCTCCCTCACCTCAAACGGCTTAACGGCTGACTCCGCACGTGAAAAAGCTGAATGCCTCAACTCTGCGTTTGCCTCTAAATCTTGTGTCCCAAACCCATCCCTCTCTGTACCCACCGTACCCAGTCGTACCCAGCTGCTCCTGGACTCTGTGTCCTTTCCTCCTGACAAGGTGCAAAAGTTTCTGTCAACCCTCGACTCTGATTCTGCAACTGGTCCTGACGGCATCAGCCCACGGGTCCTAAAATCATGTTCTTCTGCTCTTTCACTCCCTCTTTCTGTTCTCTTCACCCTCTCTTTTGCTCAAGGTCATCTGCCATCTGCTTGGAAATCAGCCAACATCACCGGTTTGCACAAAAAAGGTGCAAAAACAGATCCCAGCAACTACAGACCAATCAGCCTTCTCCCAATTATCAGCAAAGTCATGGAATCCATCATTGCTTCAGATATTAAATCTTTCCTCTTCTCCAATGGCTTGATCTCTGATCATAAATTTGGTTTCAGACCTGGTCACTCTACTCTGGACATGCTGCTTCTGCTTTCTCAACAATGGATGGAGGTCCTCAACGCCAAACAGGAAATTAGAGCTGTCTCCCCTGACATTTCACGTGCCTTCGATACGGTCTGACACCCTGCTCTGCTCACCAAACTCTCCGAATTTGGTATCCATGGAAATCTCCACGCATGGCTGGCAGACTTCCTCTCTGGTCGTAGTCAACGTGTGGCCCTGAATGGGTTTCTCTCATCTCCTCTTCCTGTTCAGGCTGGAGTTCCCCAAGGTAGTGTTCTGGGCCCTGTGCTTTTTCTGGTCTTCATCAATGATCTCTCTGACTCTCTTGAAAATCCTCTCTATCTCTTTGCTGACGACTCTACTCTCTGTAGCTCCATTCCTCATCCCTCAGATCGGCAGTCTGCAGCCTCCTCACTCTCTGCAGACCTGGACAAAATCACAGACTGGTCAAACAAGTGGAACATGTCTTTCAATCCTGACAAATCTCACACTCTTACAACGTCTCTCTGAAAGGACCGACTGGACAACCCTCCCATCTACTTTCTCAACAATCCTCTCCAAGAAGTTCTGTCGCTCAAGCTTTTGGGTCTCACTATCTGCCATGATCTTTCTTGGGAAAACCACATTTCCAAGCTGGCCTCCAAAGCCAGTCGCCGACTGGGCATCCTCCGTCGTGCGAAGTCCTTCCTTGGCACACCTGAGCTCTTCACCACATACAAGGCTTTCATCCGCAGCTCAATGGAATACTGTTCCCCCCTCTGGGCTGGTGCTCCTGCCTCACACCTTGCTCGGCTTCACGCTGTTGAGGCCAAAGCTTTCAGAATCATTGGAATCTCCTGCGATGTAGTCACCACCGAGGGCCTTTCACTCACTCACCGCAGGCAGGTTGGTGGTCTTTCTGTCTTCTACCGACTCCTCTCCGGCCTTGCTCCCCCAGCTCTCTCTGTGCTCTGTCCCCCCAAAATTCCTTCAGGTCGCACAAGATCTGCCTGCAACCCTCTTATGGTTAAACTGCCAAAGTCTAGGCTCTCTGCTCACCTTCACTCTTTCATTCCCCTTTTCTCCCGCCTCTGGAACAAACTCCCCCACTCCCTTCAATCCCACTCCTCCCTCCAGGTCTTTAAAACAGCTTTTCACCACCATCTCTTATATTCCCCCATCGAAAACCTTGATCTTTTCTACCCCCGGTAATTCACCCCAGAGTCCTTGCAGTGTTCATATGTTTTATTCCTCTCCCACCTCCCCCCCCCCAAGTCCTCGCGATGTCCCTGCTCTCAAATGTTGTGTTTGTGTCCTTCCCCCTCTTCCCCCTCTCTTTTGTGTCCTTCCCCCTCTCTCCCCATCTTGTCTGCCGCTCCCCTTGTTTTTTGTGTTTTGTGTGTCGGTTTGTCTTTTTGTGTGATTAATGTTAGCTCTTTCACGAGCCTCGATCTTGTATACAAAAAAAAAAAAAAAAAAAAAAAAAAACTCGGTTTAGGTATCGCCGTTGAGCTGATATGAAATGATAAACTTCTCTTAATGACCTCGTCTGACCCCCTCCCGAACCACATACCATTTTGAGATTACAGTAAATTATTTTCGCCTCGATCTCTTGGCAATCACTTTTTTGTCTAATAAATACAATATTTCAAAACACAAAAGACAAATTTCAATCAATCTCCTCATTTAAAAAGGATACTGAAATATATTGCATTGATGTAAAATTGAACAAAGATGATTTCAATAACTTTTGGACCTATGATGAAGGATAATATGAGCTACTCAATACCTTTTAAAGGAAGATCATTTCCTGTCTTTGGGAAGTCGTCAATTAAAGTAATTATAACAAAAGTTTCACCACTATTTATGGAGATTTATAATAAACTAGAGGAGGTAATGAAACATGTAAAAGTATCAAAAAAGAAAACTCTTTTTACTGAAGCTATCGAAAAGGAAGATAAAACTATTAGCTCTAAAGACGGTGAAATTGCTATATTCTTTAATAATCCCAAAGATGTCAATCTTGATGAAATGAAAGATGTTAATATATCAGGAGAAATGTCATTTCGCTCAATAGTAGTTAGGAACCATTTTAAAATTACCTTTAATATAAAATATGTTGTAGTTGAATCTGTTAAAGAAAAAAAAGTATATGGATATAGACGGTAATGTTTTTTCTTCTAATTAAATACGAGTCATTATTCACGTGAAGATTTTGTTGATTTTAAAAGTGATGATAGTGGTAGTGAGACTTTGTCTTCGCAAGACAGTTATGATACTGAGAGTTTGTGTTCTAACGATAGCTATGAAAGTAGTTTTATAGATGATGATGATTATGAAAGCACCGATTATAGTGAAGATGATTTTTAGTTTAAGTAATCTTTTACTATATAAACATGATAAATCCAAACGACACACCAGATATTGAGCCTCTTGAATTCCCTGATTCTCCATATGATAAATTAGAGAATTGTCCGGCTTGTGATAGAGTGGGATTAAATACAGAGTCAAAAGCCCATAAAAATGTTTTTCTGTGATTATCTTTTAATTAATGATGATAAAAAAATAAAATATATATATAACTCTTTTAAATTAGAACCAAAAATGAATTACTTCACAAGATTAATAAGAGAGATGAATGTTAAGTATTTTGATGAGATTACACCATTTCTTACAAGGGAAGAGTCTATTGTATTGAGGAAATGTATGGGGGTTTAATGATATTTATTATTCAAAATAATTTTAATGGAAATGTTAACACAAGATACTAGGAACAACAATTGTTTTAATGAAGCCTCAGCCATTTTAGATCAGTTGATGAACATGAAAATAATTAATAAATGTCAATACAAAGATATTTTATTGCATATTAAATAAGATGAGAAGCACAATTCTTCGTTTTAATTTCACGACAAGTGATTACACAGCTTCATTCCCTTACCCACTACAACTTGACCCCGCAAAAGAATATGAAGCATCTTTATTGTCAATGGCAACTTACAATACCCTTTTTAATATCACAGAGAAAAATAACAAGTTTAGTTATGATTCAGGAAGTGGATATAAAACTATAACAGTTTCATCTGGAGCTTACGAGATTTCTCAAATATCTTCTGAAATTTCTCGCCTTATGAAAGAACAAGGTGATGAACCAAAAAATATTGTTATAGATATTCAAAAACACTTCAAAATCAACTATGAGACTCAAAAATAATTATAAAGTTGATTTCACAATTGATAATTCATTTAGACAACTATTGGGTTTCTCTTCAAAAAAGATTGAGACAAACGGGACGTTTTACAGTGATAATGTTATTCAAATATCCTCCGGTATAAATTCGGTATTAATTCATTGTGATTTGATTGATGGTGCTTATAACGATGGAATAAGAACAAATACAATAATTTCATTCAGCGCATACTCAACCCCGATTGGTTATAAATTCAATATGGAACCAAAAAAATCTTGTCTATTTACCTGTGTCAGGAAAAACCATATACAGAGTAAATTTTAGGATAACCGATCAAGATAATCATACGATTTCCTTTAATGAAGAAATTATATCTATCAGAATTCACCTATGTGAAATTTTCCAATAAATAAATAATGGTTATTGTGAGGAAACACGAGTTGGGAAAATTTAAAATAATTACAGGCTCAGGCATGTTCCTTTCACCATACTATAAGGGTGAAGGTATGTTTCTTGGTAGAGGATACTATAAACCGAAGAGACAACAGGGTGTAGGGCATCAATTCAGAAATAAAGGAGATGGGATAATTGATACTCTAATGGGTATTGGTTCAACCATTCTTAATCATAAAGACCTAATTGGTTCAACTGCTTCTGCTGTGGGAAATGTAGCAGGTGCTATAAAGAGCATAAAAGATGCTCAAAAGGAGTCTCATAAATTACAAGCGATGAAAGAAATTAAAAAAGGCAAAACTCAACTATCTGCACAAGAACGTCAAAAAATCATTAAAATACTTGGGTCAGGGTTTCAGCGATTTTAATGCTATATAAATACAAGTGTGGAAGCGATTGATAGTATCTATGATTTGGATGGTATGATTATCATTTCAAACTCCACTAAAAAGGAAGACTATTTCAAGGTAAATGCTATAACAGGAACAGACTGGAATTCAAACGGAACAAAAAGTTTTGAAATAAATAATCAACAAACTTACTTGAATCTAGCTGATAGTTTCTTGCTGTGTAAATTTAAATTCACTAAGGCTGGGAATAATACTAATGCTACACTCGTAAATGATTTCTTCTAGAAAATGTTTGATCGTGTCCGCCTGTATATTGGAACACAAAAGGTTGAAGCGATTGATTATGTCTCTGCTACATCTGAAATGATGAAATTTACACTATATTCGTTTAGTGATAGAATGGGTAAGGGAGCTGTTGAAGGTTTTATTCCTGATATGACAACGGGAACAAACGCAGACCCTGGTTATAGTCAAAGGAAGGCAATGTATAATGATGAAACAAAAGCAGAGAATAGTTTTACCTTAGCAGTACCCCTTAAGGATATATTTGGATTTTGTGATTATGATTAAGTTTTGTATGGTCTTAAAATTAGATTTCAACTACAAAGGAATGATAATGTAAATAGACTGCTTTTTGGGACTGCTAATGCTTTTGGTGCTAATAATAAATTTGTTATTAATGATTTGTGTTGGTATATTAGTGAATATACTCCTAATCTTAAAACGGAAGAGATGTTGAATAGTAGACTTAACTCAAATAAACCGCTAAATGTATCATACCTTAAAAGAAGATGTCAACACGTTAAACTGGAACACACTACCGACACTTGGAATTTAGGTGTTCTTCAAGGAAAGCCATGCTACCTATGGCTCATTTTTAAGAAACCAGATGGAGATAGTGCTACTGATAAAAATAATGCGTTGAGTGATAATGCTGAGGTGAAACAACTTTGGGTTTCTCTGGATGGCACATTTTACCCGCAAGATAGATTGGAAATTGATTGGGAAAAAAATGATTATGCGGAAGCCTACAAGTCTTACCAAATGGTGTGTGAAAGCAACGGTAATAAAGAACCTATTTTGGATATGGTTGCGTTTCAAAAACTTTATACAATCTACGCAATTGACCTGAGTTCTCAAAAGGAAACTATAAAGTCTATTCGAGTGGATACTTCTCTATACATTGAAAGAGGGGAGAATGAAGAAGTTGATACATATTGTTTGCTTTTGGAAAAAACAGAATTGCAGATTAATACAGATAATGGTGTTATGATTAATATCACGTAGATTTTTCTAATAAATAAATGAGTAGGAAAGAACCAACTGGGGTATATATTAATCAAATCAATCTTGATAAACTATTGTCTTGTATTCAAAATCAAAAGCCTTGTATTATTAATGTTAATACAATTCAAAGAAAAGGAGCAAAAAAAATTGATGTTTTGCTCACAAGAGAGCAGGTGAAAACACTAAATGATGCTGGCTCACTTAAATTTAAAATATCAAAACCTATGTTAAAGAAATATTCAATAATAGAGATGAGAGGAGGATTTCTTCCATTTCTAATTCCTTTATTTGCTCGTTTAACTGCGGCGGGAGCATTGACAGGTGGTATTTCAGCAGCGGCAAAAACTGCTAACGAAAGGAACAACACAACAACAACAGGCATTTTAAGGCCATTTTCCCTGCTAGAGCGGGGGTTAGCCTTGCAGGTGCTATAAAGCTCCATATTGCCCTATTTTCTGCATCTCCCCTTGTTAACCCCCTTGCCTGCATTTCTTCTTCGACCATTTTCAGCCAAGTCTTTCTCGGTCTTCCCCGTCCTCTACTTCCTTCTACATTCATTTCCATCACTCTTCTCAACCAGTCACTTTCATCCTTCCTCAACACATGACCAAACCATCTCAACCTGTTTCTCTTCACAGCATCCATCACAGGCTCTATTCCCATCATCTTTCGCAATTCATCATTTGTCTTCCTCTCTCTCAACGATACTCCACACATCCACCGAACCATTCGCATTTCCACCCTTTCCAGCCTTCGTTGCTGCTCTACGTTCATTACCCATGTCTCACTCCCATAAATCATAACACTTCTCACACATGCAGCATACAGCTTTCCCCTCAGCTTCAACGACACTACCCTCCTCGTCAGCACGCCACTCAGTTCCCGAAACTTCTTCCATGCACATCTCACTCGAGCAACCGCTGCCGAGTCTGATCCACCTTCTCCATTCAGCATGTCTCCTAGGTAACAAAATGTTTTCACACCTTCCAGCTTCACGCCGTCTCCAAGATCCAACTCAACATTTCCTCCATCTGCAGCTCCCTCAGTGCACACCTTACACTTGAATGTGGCTGCCACACTGGTTAATGACCCTCTCAGACCACTACATTTTTGATGAACCCACTCAGCGCACATTGTACATTGAATGGAGTTCACTCCAACACCCTTCCTGCACACAGCACACGGCCACTTCCCAGTTCTTTCCACCTCACCACTTGCCATCACCTTCGTTTTTCCGATATTCACCTTCAGACCTTTTGTCTCCATACATTCCTTCCACTTGTTCATCTTCTCCTTCAGTCCATCCATACTTTCCGCAATCAACACCAGATCATCTGCATACAACAACTCCCACGGTCACGGCTTCTAATATGTATACATCTATCTATAATTCCATTAATCTCTGTGTGTATGTGTGTATGTGTGTATGTGTGTATGTGTGTATGTGTGTATGTGTGTATGTTTGTCTGTGACCGCTGTTTCTCGACAACCACGGGTCCGATATACTTTAAACTTGCCAGGTATATTGCTGGGGACCCGAGGATGTGCCTTTTCAAGGTTTCATATTAATCGGACAAGTACTTACCGAGCTATGGCGATTTAGCCGTTCGCCGTTCGCTTTGGCGTTGCGAATGGACCAAACCATTTCATGTAAATAGAGGGGGGGGGGGGGGGTTCTGTGGTCGTTGCGAATGGACCAAACCATTTGATGTAAATAGAGGGGGGGGATTGTCACCGTACTCGCAAGCCGTTCGCCGTTCGCTTTGGCGTTGCGAATGGACCAAACCATTTCATGTAAATAGAGGGGGGGGATATAATTTTAGATATATATATATAGTACGGGCATATATATAGTACGGGCATACCCTAGTAATTATAATACAAATAGGGTTAACAACACGCAGGATGAATGATTACCCCCCATATATTTTCAGCCTTATATAAAATGGATGATTTTTTACCCGTGTGGGAAAGTAAGATCAAATTTAATAATCATAAGAACCTCCCAAATTCATTAAGATGCCTAATAGTCGGGTCAAGTGGATGTGGAAAAACCTGTTTGCTTTTAAATATTATTTAAATATTATTTAAATATGTATAACCTTTCCCCTTCAGCGTTTTACTCAGTGGTATTTTACAACACGCTGTTTTTCTTCCTATTTAAAAGGCTTTTCTCAATTTCCTCTCCAACTCATTCCACCTCAAAAAAAAGAAATTCAATATCTTATACGTCTCCCTCACTACATGGTCTAAATTCACATTCATTCCATCCCTCCTCCATCATTCTGAACCGGATTGCTAACTTGAAAATCACAACAAACCCAATTTGTTTTCAATGTTCGTCTTTCATTAATCATCCACTTTCTAAACTCCCCTCTTGCCCCTCCCATCCAAATCCCTCCCCTTGCACCTACACTCCTAAACTCCCCCCTTGCCCCGCCACTCTTAAACTCCCCCCCTGCCCCTCCACTCTTGAACTCCCCCCTTGCCCTTCCACTCCTGAACTCCCCCCTTGCCCTTCCCCTCCTAAACTCCCCCCTCACTCCTCCCCTTCAAAACTCCCCCCCAACCCCTCCCATTCAAATCTCCCCCCATACCATTCCTCTCCAATTCTCCCTCCTCCCCCCTCCTCCTCAAAGCTGCCTCCTCCCCACTTCGTCTCCCTTCTATCTCATACCTCCACCCCCCCCCAACCTTCTTCTTTCCTCTGCCCCCCCTCAAACAACCCCTCACTGTGCCTCATCCGTTCACCTTAAAACCTTTCATCCTCCTCATCCTTCCCTTTCTTGGAACTCTTCTGCAATCGCTGACACACTAACAACTGCTCTCCCTACCTCCCCCTCTCATCCTTCATCTTACCCTACTCCTCCCCTCCCCTGTCCTGTACCCGATGCTCCCCCTCTCTCTTCGTTAACGGTATGGACCTCAAACATCCGGGGCCTTCGCTCAAACCTGACTGATCTCTCCATACAGGTTGCTTCTGACAATCCAGACTTGATCTGCTTAACAGAGACTTTCCTCCTTCAAGATGTCTCTGATTCCTTAATATCTCTTCCTGGTTACTCCCTCCTCCGGTATGATAGACCTGAGCCTCGGCCTGGTGGTGGGGTGGCCATCTTTATCAAAAACTCTCTTCCTCACTCTCCTTGCACTGCCCTCTCTCCTCCTCACCCCCAGGAGTACCTCTGGCTACGGCTTCCTCTCCGCTCCCACCTTTTGTTCATATGTGTTCTGTACCGTCCCCCAAACAGTGATGACTCCATCTACATTTCACTGTCCGACAACATGGACCAACTTCTATCCACTCATCCCAACTCTCTCTTCCTCCTTTGTGGTGACTTCAATTGTCATCATGCCACCTGGTTGGGTGTGAGTTCCTCTCTCACCAGTCATGGCACCTCAGCAAAGGACTTCTGTGACTCACTGGGATTGACACAATCTGTCAATTTCCCGACCCGGATCTCAGCCAATGGAGTATCTTCTCTTCTAGACTTGGTTATGACTAACTTCCCTGCTAATGTCTGCTGCTCTTCTTCTGCTCCAATCGGTTCTTCTGATCATGTGCTTGTCAAAGTGGACATCTCTCTGGCCATTCTCAGAGAGCCTCCTCAGTGTCGACGAGTCTGGCATTTCACTCAGGCCGACTGGGACGGTCTTCAAGCAGCCATCAATCGTCTGGATTGGTCTCCCATCTCCACTGCCTCTGACATCAATTCTTCCTGGGAATTCTTCCAGAGCAAACTGATCTCTCTCATGCACAGATTTATCCCATCTCGCCTTCAATTGTCTTACCCTTCCTCCCGTCCATGGTACACTGAATCTTGTGATGAGGCAGTTGCCCTGAAACAACTTGCCTTTGCCTCTTGGAAGGCTAATCCAACTGAAGGAAATCTCAGTTCCTTCCACCAAGCTCGGAACAAGTGTGTGTCTACCCTCAGGAGTGCCAGGAAGCACTATCTCTCCTCACTCAAGAATGAACTCTCAAACCTGTCTCCTTCCTCCAAATCCTGGTGGCGTCTGGTCAAATCCGTTTCTGGTGTTTGTTCCCCCTCCATCCCCTCCCTTACCTCAAATGGCCACACAGTTGACATCGCACGTGACAAAGCCGAATGCCTCAACTCTGTGTTTGCCTCAAAATCCTTAGTCCCAAACCCATCTCTCTCTGTTCCCACCCTTCCCAGTCGAACCAAACTGCTCCTGGACTCTGTGACCTTCTCTCCTGACAAGGTGGAGGAGTTTTTGTCAAACCTCGACTCTGATTCTGCAACTGGACCAGATGGCATCAGCCCACGGGTCCTAAAATCCTGCTCTGCTGCTCTATCTCACCCTCTCTCTGTTCTTTTCACCCTATCTTTTGCTCAAGGTCATCTGCCAGCATCCTGGAAATCAGCAAACATTACCGCTTTACACAAAAAAGGTGCAAAAACGGATCCTTGCAACTACAGACCAATCAGCCTGCTCCCAATTATCAGCAAAGTCATGGAATCCATCATTGCTTCGGATATGAAATATTTCCTCTTCTCCAATGGCTTGATCTCTGATCATCAATTTGGTTTCAGACCAGGTCACTCTACTCTGGACATGCTGCTTCTGCTGTCTCAACAATGGATGGAGGTCCTCAATGCCAAACAGGAAATCAGAGCTGTCTCCCTTGACATATCACGTGCCTTCGATATGGTCTGGCCTAATAGGTGAGCTCTGCTCACCAAACTCTCCTCCTATGGTATCCATGGAAATCTCCATGCATGGCTTGCGGACTTCCTCTCTGGTCGTAGTCAACGTGTGGCCCTGAATGGATTTCTCTCATCTCCCCTTCCCGTTCAGGCTGGAGTTCCCCAAGGCAGTGTGCTGGGCCCTGTGCTTTTTCTGGTCTTTATCAATGATCTCTCCGACTCTCTGGAAAATCCTCTATCTCTTTGCTGATGACTCCACTCTCTGCCGCTCCATTCCTCTTCCCTCAGATCGGCAGTCTGCAGCCTCCTCACTCTCTGATGACCTGGACAAAATCACAGACTGGTCAAACATGTGGAACATGTCTTTCAATCCTGACAAATCTCACACTCTTACTATGTCTCTCCGAAAAGATCGACTGGACAACCCTCCCATCTACTTTCTCAACAATCCTCTCCAAGAAGTTCTGTCGCTCAAGCTTTTGGGTCTCACCATCTGCCATGATCTTTCTTGGGAAAACCACATTTCCAAGCTGGCCTCCAAAGCCAGTCGCCGACTGGGCATCCTCCGTCGTGCGAAGTCCTTCCTAGGCACACCTGAGCTCCTCACCACATACAAGGCTTTCATCCGCAGCTCAATGGAATACTGTTCTCCCCTATGGGCTGGTGCTCCTGCCTCACACCTGGCTCGGCTTCACGCTGTTGAATCCAAAGCTTTCAGAATCATTGGAATCTCCCGCGATGAAGCTATCTCTGAGGGCCTTTCACTCACTCACCGCAGGCAGGTAGGTGGTCTTTCTGTCTTCTACCGACTCCTCTCCGGCCTTGCTCCCCCAGCTCTCTCTGTGCTCTGTCCCCCAAATATTCCTACAGGTCGCACAAGATCTGCCAGCCACCCTCTGATGGTTAAACTGCCGAAATCTCGGCTCTCTGCTCACCTTCACTCTTTCATTCCTCTTTTCTCCCGCCTCTGGAACAAACTCCCACACTCACTTCAATCACACTCCTCCCTCCAGGTCTTCAAAACAGCTGTTCACCACCATCTCTTATCTTCCCCCATCCAAAACCTTGATCTTTTCTACCCCCTCTAATTCACCCCAGATCCACCTTGTTTGAAATTCCAACTTCTTTCCTGGAAGTCTTGGCAGTGTCCATATGTTTTATACCTCTCCTACCCCCCCCCCCTTCCCATGCCTCCCTCCCAAAGCCCTCTCCCTCCCACAGTTCTCTCGATGTCTCCATGTCTCTCGGTCCCTGCTCTCAAATGTTGTGTTTGTGTCCTTCCCCCTCTCTACCCATCTTGTCTACCGCTCCCGATGTTATTTGTTTTGTGTGTCTGTTTGTCTTTCTGTGTGATTAATGTTCGCTCTTTCACGAGCCTCGATCTTGTATACAAACAAAACAAAACAAAACAAAACAACAACAACAAAAAAAAAAAAAAAAAAAGATGCTCCTTACTCCAAAAGTTTTAGATTATGAAAATTTAATAATTTTTACAAAGTCAAGTTTTCAACCAGAGTACCAACTACTATCACAAGGTTTTAATGCGGGTCTTCAAAAAGAAGATATAATCGGGTTATTTAAGCTCCCACACAAACTAAATGAGCTCAACATTGAAGACTAGCAGAAGTACCCGGCATTGCTGGGCGGGGGAGGGGAGGGGAACGGAACAGGGGGAGGGGAGGAGAGGGGGAAGGGGAGGGGGAGGGGGGAAGGGGGAAGGGGAGGGGAAGGGGGAGGGGGAAAAAGAGGGGTGAGGGGAGGGGGAGGGAAGAAGGGGAAGGGGTAGGGGGGAATGGGAAGGGGAGAGGGAAGGGGAGGGGAAGGGGGAGGGGGAAAAGGGAGGGGGAGGGGTGAAGGGGAGGGGTATGGGGGAGGGGGAAGGGAGGGGGGAGGGGGAAGGGAGGGGGGAGGGGAAGGAGGGAAGGGGAGGATGGAGGGGGGGGGGGGGGAGAACGGAGGGGGGAGGGGGAAGGGGGAGGGAAGGGGAGGGCCAGTCAACAATGACGTTGCAGTTCTCATGGAAGGAGAGCAGCACAACAATCGCAACATCGTCCTGCATCTTCGCAACAACAGCACGAAGCGGAGTTTTGGGGACTCACCGATCCTGTGACGCCCTCCAGTGCCACCGCTGAAGCAGCTTCCTGAGCCAGGCTTGTACTGGGTGGTTTGCCATTGCCTTCCCAGCAGTATTTCAGGCAGGAATTTGTAATTTGGCCATTGTCCCACCGATAACTCGCCTCCTCTGTTTGCGAAGAACACAGTGAGGATCTTTAACATCCACCAACTCATGTTGGGAGATGGGACTCCCAGTTTTTCCTTTTTTTTTTTTTTTTAATACACAAGATCAAGGCTCGTGCAAGAGCTAACATTAATAACAAAAAGACAAACTGACACATAAAACATGAGATAAAGGAAGTGGGAGAGAACATGGGGAGAGAGAGGGAAGCACACAAGTACAACATTTGAGAGCAGTGACATCGGGAGATCTGTGGGGGGTGGGGGGGGAGAGGGCTTGGGGGGAGGAGACATGGGAAGGGGGTGAGTGGGAGAGGTAAAAAAAAACACATGGACACAGCTTGGCCTTCCATGAAATAAGTCGGTATTTCAAAAAAGTGGATCTGGGGTAAATAAACGGGGGTAGAAATGATCAAGGTTTTGGATGGAGGAAGATAAGAGATGGTGGTGAACAGCTGTTTTAAAGACCTGAAGGGAGGAGTGGGATTGAAGGGAGTGGGGGAGTTTGTTCCAGAGGCGGGAGAAAAGAGGAATGAAGGAGTGAAGGTGAGCAGAGAGTCTTGATTTTGGCAGTTTAACCATAAGAGGGTTGCAGGCAGCACTTGTGCAACCTGGAGGAATATTTGTGGGACAGAGCACAGAGAGAGCTTGGGGAGCAAGGCCGGAGAGGAGTCGGTAGAAGACAGAAAGACCACCAACCTGCCCGCGGTGAGTGAGTGAAAAGTCGTCGGAGTTAGCTTCATCGCGGGAGATTCATCGCCTAGTATAACATCCATTGGAGGAATGGCCCACACAGTGATGATCCACACAGTCTGCGAAAAAACGGGAAGAGTGTATTTCTTGGTCGGGATTCAAACCCAGGCAAGACAGCGTCGGTTTAGTCACTGATAACCTGACCATGCGGCAGGGAGCACTGGCTTACATGTTACCAGTGGCAGTCCCAAAAGACTGACGTGACCGAAACCTGATTTCCGTTCCAATAGGACAATGACCCCAAACATATAGCAACACTGGAATGGCTTTAGAACAAGAATGTGAAAGTCATTGAGTGGCCCAGCCAAAGCCCAGACATGAATCCCATTGAGAATCTGTGGAATGACTTGAAGATCGCTGTTCACTGACGCTCTCCATCCCACTTGGCAGAGCTTGAGCAAATCTTCAAGGAAGAATGGGAGAAACTCCACAAATCCAGATGTGCAAAGCTGATACAGACATACGCAAGAAGACTTGAAGCTGTAATCACTGCCAAAGGAGCTTCTACTAAGTAGTGACTCAGTTGAATAATTATGTAAATTAGATATTTCTGTATTTCGTTTTAAATTATTTTGTAGACAATTTTAAAAATGACACTGATATTATGGGGTATTATGTGTAGATCAGTGATTTAATCCATTTTGAATTCAGGCTGCAATATAAAATGTGAAAAAAGTCAAGGGGTGTGAATACTTTCTGAAGGTAATGTATCTCGTTTGGTATCATGCATTTCTTCTGGTTGAATGTTGAACTTTGCCTGCATGCGGAGCTTTTCAAACGCAGCGTGGAAAGCCACCGCCGGAAACGGGGGACAGTTGAATGTGCGACCATATAAATACATGAGCAGACGCCACACTTCACATTATATTAATAGATACCGCACTTGATTTTAGCTCAAACTGACAAGTACCGTCTTTGTTTCTTGCAGTTTTCGACGTGGCCGGAGACATTTGCAGAAAAAAATGGGGAAGAAAGAGCAGCCATTGCCTGAGGAGGTTCAAGAAAAGGAAGTAATGGAGATGCAGGAAGTAAAGAAACAGCTGGATCGAATAATAAAAGAAAGAAATGCATTGTTAGCTAAACAAGATTTGCAGGAACAACAATTAGAGCGAAAAAAGTTGTGGCTGAGAGAGAAAGAAAAAGTGCAGGAAAGGCGTGAAAAGTTGTCACGAAATGAACATGCGGAATTTGAACAATGGAAGGAATCGGTATGTCAGGAGCATACACGAAGAATGCTTGAGATCCGACAAAAAGAGCAAGAAGTTCTAAAGAGTGAGTGCATGGTGGAGGAATTAGAGAAACAGATTTGGAAAAAGGGAATGGAGCGCGAACAACTGCAGGCTCAATTCGAAAAAATGAAGGCGTTAAAAGAAGCGGAGATAAAGCACAGAGAGCTTGAGACACGCCGACAAGAGGAAGAGGTTAGCGAACGAGAACGGGAAGTTGAGAGAAGGGAGAAAGCGGTACACCGAAGAGTAGAAGAGGACCGTGTGCGGCAAGAACAATTTGTAGAGACAAAGACAAGAAAAGAGGAAGAGTTGTTGTGCAGAGAGCAAGAGGCACATCGACTGGAGCAAGAGATTTGTAAAATGGAAAACGATGCGCTTGCACGGGAACACGAGGCTTGGCAAAGTGAGCACAAGCGAAGAGAACAGGAAAAACACAGGGTGACGGATCAGGGAATAAAAGATCCGTTTGAGAAATTTCATGAGATGCAAGAGAAGGTAGAAGCAAGTGTGAGTGCAGAGGGAGAAGCAAGTGTTAGTGTAGAGGAGGTAGAAGCAAGTGTTAGTGTGGAGGAGGTAGAAGCAAGTGTTAGTGTAGAGGCAGAAGCAAGTGTTAGTGTGGAGGAGGTAGAAGCAAGTGTTAGTGTAGAGGCAGAAGCACGTGTTAGTGTAGAGGTAGAAGCAAGTGTTTGTGTGGAGGCAGAAGCAAGTGTTAGTGTAGAGGAGGTAGAAGCAAGTGTTGGTGTAGAGGAGTTAGAAGCAAGTGTTGGTGTAGAGGAGTTAGAAGCAAGTGTTAGTGTGGAGGAAGTAGAAGCAAGTGTTTGTGTGGAGGAGGAGGAATCAAATGTTGGGGTAGAGGAGGAAGAAGCAATGATTGTGCAAAAGGTTGGTGAATGGAAACTGCGTCGGCAGCAACTACGAAATGAGAATGCCAATGAGTTGTTGCGGAATTGGGATGAGAGTCAACGGCTGAAGCAGGAAGAAGAACAGCTGGTGAAAACAAAGGAAAAACTCTTCTTGAAAAAACAAAGAAAGAAGCAAAGGCAGGCAGCAAATAAAAGTGTGGGAATTGAACAGAAACCCCACGGTGTTGGCAGGACTCATCAGCAACAAAAGAAGCCTCACCGTGAAAATGGGCTGCAACAGCAGCAACCGAAACAGCATGTTGTTGAAGGGCTGCAACAGCAGCAACCGAAACAGCATGTTGTTGAAGGGCTGCAGCAGCAGCAACCGAAACAGCATGTTGTTGAAGGGCTGCAGCAGCAGCAACCGAAACAGCATGTTGTTGAAGGGCTGCAACAGCAGCAACCGAAACAGCATGTTGTTGAAGGGCTGCAACAGCAGCAACCGAAACAGCATGTTGTTGAAGGGCTGCAGCAGCAGCAACCGAAACAGCATGTTGTTGAAGGGCTGCAGCAAGCACAGACACCTCGCCGTGATTATGGGCAGCAACAGCAACACCGTGTACAGAAACATGGTGTTCAGGGATTTCACCAGGAGCAGAGGCCTCTCGGTGATCAAGGGCTGCAACAGCAGCAGCATGGTGCTGAGGTGCCCTACCATATTCATGACCTTCAACAGGTAAGCATTCTTCAGGACTTTGGATAAGTTGGAGTGTACATACAGGTGACAAACACAGCCAACCGAAGATGAACATGATAAGTTGAAATAAATTTGGCACTTCGTCTTTGACAGACATTGCTGTTAATTCTTCCTTTGATGAAGAGGAATATCCTTAATTGTGGAAATAATTGTAATTATAATTTTGCTGGAAAGTAACTTATTGGATCAGCCATTCCCCATGTAGGATCATTCCCAAGAATTTTAACTCCCCTCGATTTGATTGGATCAGCTAATTGAAGCTTTTCTCGATTACATGTTCCATCAGTGCATTTTCTGATGTGTCCTTTCCTGAAGAAGTTATCAAACTGATGAAGACATCAATGTATTTAATCATTCATATTTTGTTTTTCCAAAGGCCCCCCAGAAGAGGCGCCCGTTCCCTCCTCCAACACCCTCCTACATGAAACCATCTCACAAGTTAGAACGTAAGTTGCCAAGAATCTTGCCTTACATTACCAATTATTCCAAACTTTGTCGAAGCTCCACGTTCTTCACCTCCATCGTGTCCCATTTTCTTTGTGCCTCAGAAGTGTTGAAAACAAACCAATATTTTGCTGCACTCAAAGCCATCCAAGCACCAAACAAATCTTGCAATGTGGTGGAAGTCTGGCATGAGTGTTGATGTATCCATACAGAAGTCAAGTGTGCACCTGGATGATCATTAAAATTAATTTTTTCACAATTCCACTTTCAATCAGTGACAGGTGACTCAAGCTTCCTTCTCCGGAGGAGTTCATCATGGTTCGCCTCTCGGCCATCAGATGAGGTTTTATTATATAAAAATTCCTACACTAAGTGGGGATGTGTGGGCTCGGCATGAGGCACAGGAACGATGGATCAACTCGCTTAAATTCCCTTGTAAAGTGACAGAACGTAAACATTCTTGCTCGTACATTGGGAGTTGTTGATTAAGAAAATCCAGACGTGAAACTGCAAAGAAAAGTGAAATAAAACATGAACTCAAATACAGAAAACGAGGGAGAGGGGAGGTGCAGAAAAAGAGATCGACAGATATTCATTCCAGGATTCCAGGATTGTGTTGCGAGGCAGCAGAATGATGGAGATTATGGTGACGATGCTATTGAGTGCTTGTGCTGATGTGTGTGCAGCGAAAGAAGTCATCGTAATGGCCGCTGGAGACGAAGATGAAATGCTTGGCAGTGACTCTGTCATCTTTCCGCCGTGCAAGCGCTCCAAGAACACAAAAAGAAATGCCAGGTTGTTGATGATGGCGAATTCAAATTTTTTTAATTGAACATCAGTCTCCAGAACTAAGGTACGATAAACACTCGATGGACTTTACATAATCACTCGCGTCCTTTTTGTGACTTTGTTACTGTGCATGATGTGTGACTTATGACTGTACATCATGTGAGACTTATGACTGTAGACCGACATCACATGTGACTGTTACTGTATTTCATCGACGACTTCATTACTGTACATTATGTGTGACTTCATTGCTTTAGTTGTGTGTTTTAATTACTGGACATCATGCATGACTTTGTGACTGTACATCGTGCATCACTTCATTAATCTAAACGAGGCGTGACCTCGTTACTACTGTCGTATGATGGAGATGATGATGACAATGCTATCGAGTGGTTTTCATTTGCTTTTGTTGATGTGTTGCAGAGGAAAAAGTCATAGGAATACCCAATGGAGAGGAGGATGCAATGTTTGGCAATGGGTCTCTCATCACTCCACCGCACAAGTGCACCAGGACTAAAAAAAACAACGAAAAAAAACACGCAGGTTCATTCAAAAAAAATTGGGGATCCATCCAAAAGCATCTTTCATGTTTCTGTCACCTTGGTTTTCATTTCAGCTCTTCCTGAATCACAATCCTGTTCTGTTTTCTTGAAACTGCTCAAAATATTTCCTGGAGGTCAAGTCCAGCTCTCTTCTCATCAGCGGTGAATATCCTGGGTACCCATCTCACTGAGAACTTTCTCATGCCAGATAAAATTCTAGTATCCGGATCCGATTCTCGGTGAGGATGCACTGATCCATTACTGAGTCTCACCAACGTATCTGCTCATCTTCAGTCATTGGTCAAAAGCTTGTGGACGACGTCAACCTCTTCTGGTGTGGCGGCTTCTTTGGGACATCGAGATCTTGGCTCAGACTCAGTGCTGTTTCTCTCTCACATAAATTCCGCTGCCCAGTTGTTGTTTTTCAGCGGCAAATGAAGGAAGTGGCATCATCTGCCAGTGTTGCCACCATGTCCTGATGGATTTCCTTTGGACCTTTCGTATGGAGTTACAATGTTTGATTAATTGCTCTGATTTAACACTTTTCCATTGACCGACTCATGTTGACACTTCTGGTCCAGCGAAAATAAACAAAAGTCTGTTTTAAAATAAACTAGAACTGCCACTTCCTAACTGCTGGCAGTGATGACCGGTTTACTCCGCCTTCAGACAATCCCACTTTCATTGGACATGCTTTGATACAACTCCCCTTCCATACAACCCAGACACACACCCCCCCCCCACACACACACACACCCACACCCCCCCTCCCACGCCCCCCCTCCTACACCCCTCCTCCCACACACCCACAGGTTATTTCCCGGTTATTTTACCTCCAGGAACATCACACACTGAAGTCATGTATAACCTGTGGCTTTGGTGATTATCCAAATGAATCCCTCCTCAGTCGAGAGGAATAGGGCTGTGGTGGGGTTATGTGCTCATTAATTATAGAGAGCGGTCCCATGAGTAATGTAACACCTCATTGGTAACTCGCAGCCCTGCGTTTACCTCCCAAGTTAATTAAAACCACAGGGATTCCCACAGGAATTTGTAATTTGTTCATGGTGCCGGCGATAACTCGCCTACTCACCAACTCATGCCGGCAGACGGTACTGTAGTTTAACGTCCATCCGAGGGCCGGCACAGACATTGTTGAATCACATGACCTGTGGAACACCAGGACGACGGTTTATCGCTGGTTCAGGATTCAAACCCAGGGTAGGCAGCTTGGAGGAGAGCGTGCGTATCTCCAAGCCATCCCGTCAGCCCATGTTCAGTCCTTACAACTACCTTCTCAGATTTGACTGAAAACCTGATCATGAATCCACAAAGACAAATTTGAGACAGAGAGTCAAAGAAAAAGAAGGTTCTGAGATTGCTCGTTATTCCACACGTGCTTCTCTGGTTATTTACCCATTCTGAACAAGAGTAAAACGCCAAACTTTCACAATGCACCGCAGATTGCGATGGGACTTTACTCTTTTCTCCAATATTCACCAAGACAATCCAGAAAACATAGAGCTGTGACGAAGTATAAACTAAAAAATAAATTAATATCATAACAGGAATATAATAACTCTTGATTAATTTAGCATCTCAGTGTGAGTGCATTCTATTGATCTCAAAAAATAGGGGCAATACCCCTGGTGCTCACCTGGTGGAATAAAGCAGTATGCTACCTGGAAGGTATCTCGACAGACTACGATCGATTGAAGCACACGGTTATTGACTCTCCCGATCCCGGCCCGATTCACCGCAGCGCCATCCGAGCTGGGCCGCAACTTCCGGAAAAAAGGAAATAAACCCGCGGTCACGGTGTAGGGATACAACGGTGAATATTTGCAGCTTCATACATGACATCCTCCCCTTCCAGTCCAAAATTACCAAGAGCAACACGTGCTGGACTTCCAAAACTTCCATTTCAAAAGCAACATTTCCAAAACATGTGAAAATGTGTGCAAACAATGATGAGAATAATGAAAATACGTGAAAATAGAACATGTGTCACCATGAAAATAGAACATGTGTCACGGTGAAAATAGAACATGTGTCACGGTGAAAATAGAACATGTGTCACGGTGAAAATAGAGCATGTTCAAAGATTCAACCGGTCGGGTGCTTTTCTCTCACGCATTGAGCGTCGCGGTGTACCAGTGGATACAGAGTCCGAGGTGATCCCTTTGGGTCGCGGTGTACCAGTGGATACAGAGTCCGAGGTGATCCCTTTGGGTCGCGGTGTACCAGTGGATACAGAGTCCGAGGTGATCCCTTTGGGTCGCGGTGTACCAGTGGATACAGAGTCCGAGGTGATCCCTTTGGGTCGCGGTATACCAGTGGATACAGAGTCCGAGGTGATCCCTTTGGGTCGCGGTGTACCAGTGGATACAGAGTCCGAGGTGATCCCTTTGGGTCGCGGTGTACCAGTGGATACAGAGTCCGAGGTGATGCCTTTGTGTTTTTTTTTTGTATACAAGATCGAGGCTCGTGAAAGAGCGAACATTAATCACACAGAAAGACAAACCGACACATAAAACATATAACATGGGGAGCGGTAGACAAGACGGGGCGAGAGGGGGAGGAACACAAACACAACATCTGAGAGCAGGGACCGAGAGATCTGTGGGAGGGAGAGGGCTTTGGGGGGGGGTGGGGGGGGGGGAGGGAGAGGTATAAAACATATGGACACTGCCGGGACTTCCAGGAAAGAAGTTGGAATTTCAAACAAGGTGGATCTGGGGTGAATTAGCGGGGGTAGAAAAGATCAAGGTTTTGGTTGGGGAAAGATAAGAGATGGTGGTGAACAGCTGTTTTAAAGACCTGGAGGGAGGAGTGGGATTCAAGGGAGTGTGGGAGTTTGTTCCAGAGGCGGGAGAAAAGAGGAATGAAAGAGTGAAGGTGAACAGAGAGCCGAGATTTCGGCAGTTTAACCATCAGATGGTTGCTGGCAGATCTTGTGCGACCTGTAGGAATATTTGGGGGGGACAGAGCACAGAGAGAGCTGGGGGAGCAAGGCCGGAGAGGAGTCGGTAGAAGACAGAAAGACCACCAACCTGCCTGCGGTGAGTAAGTGAAAGGCCCTCGGAGTTAGCTTCATCACGGGAGATTCCAATGATTCTGAAAGCTTTGGATTCAACAGCGTGAAGCCGAGCTAGGTGTGAGGCAGGAGCACCGGCCCATAGGGGAGAACAGTATTCCATTGAGCTGCGGATGAAAGCCTTGTATGTGGTGAGGAGCTCAGGTGTGCCGAGGAAGGACTTCGCACGACGGAGGATGCCCAGTCGGCGACTGGCTTTGGAGGCCAGCTTGGAAATGTGGTTTTCCCAAGAAAGATCATGGCAGATAGTGAGACCCAAAATCTTGAGCGACAGAACTTCTTGGAGAGGATTGTTGAGAAAGTAGATGGGAGGGTTGTCCAGTCGATCTTTTCGGAGAGACATTGTAAGAGTGTGAGATTTGTCAGGATTGAAAGACATGTTCCACTTGTTTGACCAGTTTGTGATTTTGTCCAGGTCTTCAGAGAGTTATTATTTTATTCCCGTGCCAAAAAGGTTCACCCAAGGCAGCTCAATGATTATGGACCTGTTGCCCTCACCTCCATGTTGTGTAAATGTATGGAGAAATTGATGGTGAAGTTTGTAACATCAGATGTAACTCCTAAACTGGATCCTTTACAATTTGCCTACAAAGCAAGACGAGGTGTTGAAGATACCTGGCTCAGTTTACTTCATCCAATCACAAGTCACCTTGACCAGAATGGCACCTATGTCCGTGTGTTATTTATCGATTTCTCGTCAGCCTTTATCACTCTGCAGCCATTTACCTTTCTGAAAGTGTTGAGTGACCTGTGCCTGAACCCCCATTTCATACTCTGGGTGGAAAGTTTTTTACGAGGCCGTCCTCAGCAGGTGAGGGTGAATGGTAGCTTATCAAAGTTATCAATCTTGAATACCGGTGCTCCACAAGGCTGTGTATTGTCACCTCCACTGTGCACTTTGTCCACCAATGAATGCGTGGCTCGAAAAGAAGCACAGACGATACCGCCATTGTTGGATGTCTTTCCGATCAATCATCCTTTGTATCTTTACCTCGACGAGATTGACAAATTGAACAAGTGGTGTGGGGACTTTTGTCTTACTCTGAATGTGGACAAAACTAAAGAGATGATTTTGGACTTTCGGAAAGGTGACCATCATGAGCCTGGAACCATAAATGGTGATAAGGTGAAATTGCTAGCAAATTTAAATACCTGGGCACCTTTATTGATAACAAGTTAACTTTTGATGGAAATACTGATGCTGTGCACAAGAAATCAATGCAAAGATTGTATCTTCTCCCCAAGTTGAATTCATTTGGTGTTCCCTCCCATGTGATGCGGATGTTGACAAATTCCTTAATGATCAGTGTTTTTGAGCCGGCCATCTCTCAATGGTGAAAAATCAATGAAAATTGTAAAAATTCTCCGGATTCGTCCTTGTCACTCACTCAGCCATTGTGACGTCACTAAGGTTGGGCATGGTCACAATGACAGAGAGAGCCGTACATTGTTCGGGCTCATTTGGTTATCGACTAGCAGCAGACAAGATGTGGATTCTCATCGCGGTCTTCATCCTGGTGCTAAATTGTGGAATATCGCGACCAACACAGCAGGTAACGGGTTTGTAAGAGATAACGTACTCGGGGAAGGTACACCACACGACAGGAGATTCTTAGTTACAGTTTGTCAAATACTTTTGCGGTTTAAACCGGTAACGATGGAGACGACGAAAATGCAAATTGCGTCTCCTGTCACGGAGCCGGTAATCTGGGCCTGAGAGAAACGATTGGTGGGTCTTCGCAGAGAGTTGTGATCTTGGCATTGAATGGTGTTTTCAGAATTAAGGAAAAGAAAAAACGAGGTTTCAAATTTCAAATTGAAATTCCTCGACATTTTGCTGTTTGGACAACCTTCCATATTTTATATCTTGTTATTTTGTTTTCTTATTCCCTTTGTGTTTTATGTTTTAATGATGGTTAACTTACGGTGTCACCAAAGAATAATTTCCCTGAATATGCGACAATAAAGATTTATTATTATTATTATTGAAGAACAAGAACGGCACTCAGTAGAGAGCATATCTCCGCCTGGTTGGCCATATCACTTACAAACTTCTACGAGCTGGATCAGGATCCGGATCATCACCAAAATGTAATCATTTCTTCCTCGTCACACACCCAACTGGACCACCAAGTTTCGTCCAAATCCATCCATAACTTTTTGAGATATCCTGCTATGTATCGTTTTTGGTCCAATCTCCAAATGGTAAAGAATCACTTAAAAATTAAATAATTCTCAGATCCGAATCCATGTTCAAATTTTCACCAAAATCGAATCGAATCGTCATTGTCAGACACCCAACCGGTCCACCAAGTTTCGTCCAAATCCATCCACAACTTTTTGAGATATCCTGCTATGTATCGTTTTTGGTCCAATCTCCAAATGGTAAAGAATCACTTAAAAATTAAATAATTCTCAGATCCGAATCCATGTTCAAATTTTCACCAAAATCGAATGGAATTGTCCTTGTCAGACACCCAACCGGTTCACCAAGTTTGGTCCAAATCCGTCCATAACTTTTTGAGATATCCTGCGATGTTTCGTTTTTAGCCCCATCTCCAAATGGTTAAGAATCACTTAAAAATTAAATAATTCTCATATCCGAATCCATATTCAGATTTTCACCAAAATCGAATCGATTCCTCCTTGTCATACACCCAACCGGTCCACCAAGTTTCGTCCAAATCCATCCACAACTTTTTGAGATATCCTGCTATGTATCGTTTTTGGTCCAATCTCCAAATGGTTAAGAATCACTTAAAAATTAAATAATTCTCAGATCCGAATCCATGTTCAGATTTTCACCAAAATCGAATGGAATCGTTCTTGTCAGACACCCAATCGGTCCACCAAGTTTCGTCCAAATCCGTCCATAACTTTTTGAGATATCCTGCTATATGTTGGTTTTTAGCCCTTTCTCCCACTGGTGAAGAATCACTTAAAATTCTAAATAATTCTCATATCCGAATCCATATTCAGATTTTCCCCAAAATTGAATTGATTCCTCCTTGTCAGACACCCAACCGGTCCACCAAGTTTCGTTCAAATCCATCTACAACTTTTTGAGATATCCTGCTCTGTATCGTTTTTAGCCCTCTTTCCCAATGGTTAAGAACCACTTAAAAATTAAATAATTCTCATATCCGAATCCATATTCAGATTTTCACCAAAATCGAATGGAATCGTCCTTGTCAGACACCCAATCGGTCCACCAAGTTTCGTCCAAATCCGTCCATAACTTTTTGAGATATCCTGCTATATGTTGGTTTTTAGCCCTTTCTCCCACTGGTGAAGAATCACTTAAAATTCTAAATAATTCTCATATCCGAATCCATATTCAGATTTTCCCCAAAATTGAATTGATTCTTCCTTGTCAGACACCCAACCGATCCACCAAGTTTCGTCCAAATCCGTCCATAACGTTTTGAGATATCCTGCTATGTATCGTTTTTGGCCCAATCTCCAAATGGTTAAGATTCACTTAAAAATTAAATAATTCTCATATCCGAATCCATGTTCAGATTTTCACCAAAATCGAATCGATTCCTCCTTGTCAGACACCCAACCGGTCAACCAAGTTTCGTCCAAATCCGCCATAACCTTTTTCTAGATCCTGCGATGTTTCGTTTTTCGCCCCATCTCCAAATGGTTAAGATTCACTTAAAAATTAAATAATTCTCATATGCGAATCAATATTCAGATTTTCACCAAAATCGAATGGAATCGTCCTTGTAAGACACCCAACCTGTCCACCAAGTTTTGTCCAAATCCATCCACAACTTTTTGAGATATCCTGCGATGTATTGTTTTTGGCCCTGTATCCCAATGGTTAAGAATCACTTAAAAATTAAATAATTCTCATATCCGAATCCATATTCAGATTTTCACCAAAATCGAATCGAATCGTTCTTGTCAGACACCCAACCGGTCCACCAGGTTTTGTCCAAATCCGCCATAACCTTTTTCGAGATCCTGCAATGTTTCGTTTTTAACCCGATCTCCAAATGGTTAAGAATCACTTAAAAATTAAATAATTCTCATATGCGAATCCATATTCAGATTTTCACCAAAGTCGAATGGAATCGTCCTTGTCAGACACCCAACCGCTCCACCAAGTTTCGTCCAAATCCATCCACAACTTTTTGAGATACCCTGCTCTGTATCGTTTTTGGCCCGATCTCCAAATGGTTAAGAATCACTTAAAAATTAAATAATTCTCATATCCGAATCCATGTTTAGATTTTCACCAAAATCGAATGGAATCGTTCTTGTCAGACACCCAATCGGTCCACCAAGTTTCGTCCAAATCCGTCCATAACTTTTTGAGATATCCTGCTATATGTTGGTTTTAGCCCTATCTCCCACTGGTGAAGAATCACTTAAAATTCTAAATAATTCTCATATCCGAATCCATATTCAGATTTTCCCCAAAATTGAATTGATTCCTCCTTGTCAGACACCCAACCGGTCCACCAAGTTTCGTTCAAATCCATCTACAACTTTTTGAGATATCCTGCTCTGTATCGTTTTTAGCCCTCTTTCCCAATGGTTAAGAATCACTTAAAAATTAAATAATTTTCATATCCGAATCCATATTCAGATTTTCACCAAAATCGAATGGAATCGTCCTTGTCAGACACCCAATCGGTCCACCAAGTTTCGTCCAAATCCGTCCATAACTTTTTGAGATATCCTGCTATATGTTGGTTTTTAGCCCTTTCTCCCACTGGTGAAGAATCACTTAAAATTCTAAATAATTCTCATATCCGAATCCATATTCAGATTTTCCCCAAAATTGAATTGATTCTTCCTTGTCAGACACCCAACCGATCCACCAAGTTTCGTCCAAATCCGTCCATAACGTTTTGAGATATCCTGCTATGTATCGTTTTTGGCCCAATCTCCAAATGGTTAAGATTCACTTAAAAATTAAATAATTCTCATATCCGAATCCATGTTCAGATTTTCACCAAAATCGAATCGATTCCTCCTTGTCAGACACCCAACCGGTCCACCAAGTTTCGTCCAAATCCATCCACAACTTTTTGAGATATCCTGCTATGTATCGTTTTTGGTCCAATCTCCAAATGGTTAAGAATCACTTAAAAATTAAATAATTCTCAGATCCGAATCCATGTTCAGATTTTCACCAAAATCGAATGGAATCGTTCTTGTCAGACACCCAATCGGTCCACCAAGTTTCGTCCAAATCCGTCCATAACTTTTTGAGATATCCTGCTATATGTTGGTTTTTAGCCATTTCTCCCACTGGTGAAGAATCACTTAAAATTCTAAATAATTCTCATATCCGAATCCATATTCAGATTTTCCCCAAAATTGAATTGATTCCTCCTTGTCAGACACCCAACCGGTCCACCAAGTTTCGTTCAAATCCATCTACAACTTTTTGAGATATCCTGCTCTGTATCGTTTTTAGCCCTCTTTCCCAATGGTTAAGAACCACTTAAAAATTAAATAATTCTCATATCCGAATCCATATTCAGATTTTCACCAAAATCGAATGGAATCGTCCTTGTCAGACACCCAATCGGTCCACCAAGTTTCGTCCAAATCCGTCCATAACTTTTTGAGATATCCTGCTATATGTTGGTTTTTAGCCCTTTCTCCCACTGGTGAAGAATCACTTAAAATTCTAAATAATTCTCATATCCGAATCCATATTCAGATTTTCCCCAAAATTGAATTGATTCTTCCTTGTCAGACACCCAACCGATCCACCAAGTTTCGTCCAAATCCGTCCATAACGTTTTGAGATATCCTGCTATGTATCGTTTTTGGCCCAATCTCCAAATGGTTAAGATTCACTTAAAAATTAAATAATTCTCATATCCGAATCCATGTTCAGATTTTCACCAAAATCGAATCGATTCCTCCTTGTCAGACACCCAACCGGTCAACCAAGTTTCGTCCAAATCCGCCATAACCTTTTTCTAGATCCTGCGATGTTTCGTTTTTCGCCCCATCTCCAAATGGTTAAGATTCACTTAAAAATTAAATAATTCTCATATGCGAATCAATATTCAGATTTTCACCAAAATCGAATGGAATCGTCCTTGTAAGACACCCAACCTGTCCACCAAGTTTTGTCCAAATCCATCCACAACTTTTTGAGATATCCTGCGATGTATTGTTTTTGGCCCTGTATCCCAATGGTTAAGAATCACTTAAAAATTAAATAATTCTCATATCCGAATCCATATTCAGATTTTCACCAAAATCGAATCGAATCGTTCTTGTCAGACACCCAACCGGTCCACCAGGTTTTGTCCAAATCCACCATAACCTTTTTCGAGATCCTGCAATGTTTCGTTTTTAACCCGATCTCCAAATGGTTAAGAATCACTTAAAAATTAAATAATTCTCATATGCGAATCCATATTCAGATTTTCACCAAAGTCGAATGGAATCGTCCTTGTCAGACACCCAACCGCTCCACCAAGTTTCGTCCAAATCCATCCACAACTTTTTGAGATACCCTGCTCTGTATCGTTTTTGGCCCGATCTCCAAATGGTTAAGAATCACTTAAAAATTAAATAATTCTCATATCCGAATCCATGTTTAGATTTTCACCAAAATCGAATGGAATCGTTCTTGTCAGACACCCAATCGGTCCACCAAGTTTCGTCCAAATCCGTCCATAACTTTTTGAGATATCCTGCTATATGTTGGTTTTAGCCCTATCTCCCACTGGTGAAGAATCACTTAAAATTCTAAATAATTCTCATATCCGAATCCATATTCAGATTTTCCCCAAAATTGAATTGATTCCTCCTTGTCAGACACCCAACCGGTCCACCAAGTTTCGTTCAAATCCATCTACAACTTTTTGAGATATCCTGCTCTGTATCGTTTTTAGCCCTCTTTCCCAATGGTTAAGAATCACTTAAAAATTAAATAATTTTCATATCCGAATCCATATTCAGATTTTCACCAAAATCGAATGGAATCGTCCTTGTCAGACACCCAATCGGTCCACCAAGTTTCGTCCAAATCCGTCCATAACTTTTTGAGATATCCTGCTATATGTTGGTTTTTAGCCCTTTCTCCCACTGGTGAAGAATCACTTAAAATTCTAAATAATTCTCATATCCGAATCCATATTCAGATTTTCCCCAAAATTGAATTGATTCTTCCTTGTCAGACACCCAACCGATCCACCAAGTTTCGTCCAAATCCGTCCATAACGTTTTGAGATATCCTGCTATGTATCGTTTTTGGCCCAATCTCCAAATGGTTAAGAATCACTTAAAAATCAAATAATTCTCATATCCGAATCCATGTTCAGATGTTCACCAAAATCGAATCGATTCCTCCTTGTCAGATACTCAAAGGGTCCACCAAGTTTCGTCCAAATCCGCCATAACCTTTTTCTAGATCCTGCGATGTTTCGTTTTTCGCCCCATCTCCAAATGGTTAAGATTCACTTAAAAATTAAATAATTCTCATATGCGAATCAATATTCAGATTTTCACCAAAATCGAATGGAATCGTCCTTGTAAGACACCCAACCTGTCCACCAAGTTTTGTCCAAATCCATCCACAACTTTTTGAGATATCCTGCGATGTATTGTTTTTGGCCCTGTATCCCAATGGTTAAGAATCACTTAAAAATTAAATAATTCTCATATCCGAATCCATATTCAGATTTTCACCAAAATCGAATCGAATCGTTCTTGTCAGACACCCAACCGGTCCACCAGGTTTTGTCCAAATCCGCCATAACCTTTTTCGAGATCCTGCAATGTTTCGTTTTTAACCCGATCTCCAAATGGTTAAGAATCACTTAAAAATTAAATAATTCTCATATGCGAATCCATATTCAGATTTTCACCAAAGTCGAATGGAATCGTCCTTGTCAGACACCCAACCGCTCCACCAAGTTTCGTCCAAATCCATCCACAACTTTTTGAGATACCCTGCTCTGTATCGTTTTTGGCCCGATCTCCAAATGGTTAAGAATCACTTAAAAATTAAATAATTCTCATATCCGAATCCATGTTTAGATTTTCACCAAAATCGAAAGGAATCGTCCGTGTCAGACACCCAACCGGTCCACCAAGTTTCGTCCAAGTCCGTCCATAACTTTTTGAGATATCCTGCTATATGTTGGTTTTAGCCCTATCTCCCACTGGTGAAGAATCACTTAAAATTTTAAATAATTCTCATATCCGAATCCATATTTAGATCTTCACCAAAATCGAATGGAATCGTTCTTGTCAGACACCCAATCGGTCCACCAGGTTTCGTCCAAATCCGTCAATAACCTTTTTCGAGATCCTGCGATGTTTCGTTTTTAGCCCTCACTCCAAATGGTTAAGAATCACTAAAAAATTAAATAATTCTCATATGCGAATCAATATTCAGATTTTCACCAAAATCGAATGGAATCGTTCTTGTCAGACACCCAACTGGACCACCAAGTTTCGTCCAAATCCATCCACAACTTTTTGAGATACCCTGCTCTGTATAGTTTTTAACCCGATCTCCAAAGGTTAAGAATCACTTAAAAATTAAATAATTCTCATATGCGAATCCATATTCAGATTTTCACCAAAATCGAAAGAAATCGTCCTTGTCAGACACTCAATCGGTCCACCAAGTTTCGTCCAAATCCATCCACAACTTTTTGAGCTATCCTGCTATGTATTGTTTTTGGCCCTGTCTCCCAATGGTGAAGAATCACTTAAAATTTTGCATAATTCTCATATCCGAATCCATGTTCAGATTTTCACCAAAATCGAATGGAATCGTCCTTGTCAGACAACCAACCGGTCCACCAAGCTTCGTTCAAATCCATCCACAACTTTTTGAGATATCCTGCTCTGTATCGTTTTTAGCCCTCTTTCCCAATGGTTAAGAATCACTTAAAAATTAAATAATTCTCATATCCGAATCCATATTAAGATTTTCACCAAAATCGAATGGAATCGTTCTTGTCAGACACCCAACTGGACCACCAAGTTTCGTCCAAATCCGTCCTTAACTTTTTGAGATATCCTGCTATATGTTGGTTTTAGCCCTATCTCCCACTGGTGAAGAATCACTTAAAATTTTCAATAATTCTCATATCCGAATCCATATTTAGATCTTCACCAAAATCGAATGGAATCGTTCTTGTCAGACACCCAACTGGTCCACCAAGTTTCGTCCAAATCCGTCAATAACCTTTTTCGAGATCCTGCGATGTTTCGTTTTTAGCCCTGTCGTGGAAGTGTTGTGAGACTCAAGACTCCAATGATGTCACAGGTTTACAAAAGATCACAACTTTATTCACTAGTTGTTCACTTCATTCAAATACTAATAACTACCGTTAACTCAATGGACCAGATAACTCTATCCGCATAGTCCCTCTTTCTCAGAACTCAAAACTCCGCAGCGCCGTACTCGTTCATTCCATCGGGCAGGGCTTCTGATGGCAAGTCTCTTTGACTCAAAGTCTCTTCTGTTTATATGGGCAAACTTCAGTTAATCCTCTGTGCGCTGAAATCGTAATCCCTTCTCCGCAGCAATGTTACTCAGTCATCCTGCTCGCCTTCCTGGCACCAACTCGCTCCTCCCTGCTGGGAATTTGCTTCATCCTCTTTGCATCCCGATGAAAGACAATAGTACGGGCTTGGGAATGTGTGTTAGCCCGGGGTCATGCTAAAGCTACACAACAGGACTCCCAGCTTCGACAGAGCGAGATGCATTCCTGACATTCTTACGACCACCTGCTCGTACCTTGGTTCGTTACCAGTTCCAACCAATGAGTTACACTGAGTTACACTTCCACAATTCCCTCATCTTTTGTTTTTGTTTATATTAACCATTAATCTAAACATCAATATAAGTAAACAATCAATCACTACAAGTAAACATCAATACAATTTCCTTAGGCATACACCGTCATCCTGCAAGACTCTGATCACAAAACATTTCGTTGGTCATTGACTCCTTCCATATTGTTAATTCAATCTATTTCATTTGCATCACAAATATCTTTGTAAAACAACACTTCACCATCACCAAGATACAACAATTTTGCCTCACCATTTTCAAGTTTTTAAGGCATCTGCAACATCTGGCAAAAACGTTTCCCTCCAAACAAACGTTGATTCTTTGTTTGAAAGGAAGGGCTGATCACTTGTGTTTGAATTCAGGTATGAAACATTTTCTTCTGTCTTTATAAACACCTGCACTACTTCGTGTAGGATTTCGCTGTTGTGGTAACGGTGCGGAGTCATAGACTGACCCTGCTCTCCATGTAGCATTCTTGCCACTCTTGCTGTGAACCATAATGATTCCTTGAACAAGGCCTTCACCCAGTTGTAGTCGACTTGCCTCCTCCCTCATTATGAGTGGGCAGCAAGTGTTGGTGTAATGTTGATTGGCCAGCAAGATGTGGAACAGGGATGCCGGATGCATCCACAATGATGTTGGGACCATGGTGTTCAGGTCATTCATGGTCCATACCAGGAGCAACCAGCAGAATCGTGCACAGCTGTTGTGACAAGGGCACAGCCGTTTTTTGCAGCTACATGCTGGTTCCCCGGACGTTGGTGAAGTAATAACATATGTCCCCGCATTTCACAGAGGTTGCAGGTAAAATGTCGTTGTCCTGCAACTTCTGATGTGATGAATGTTCGAAGCCTTCGAACAAGAGTAAGTGATCGCCTTTCTTTCATATGTTGCAGTGTGATCCAGGCAAATGGTCACATAAATTTCCTTGGTGAAGGTAAGCATCCATCTCCAAGTTACACGGGAGAATGTCTTCATCATTCTTTGAGAAAGAGGGAGTATGCCACGATTAACTTCATTTTTTTAGCCACAAATTTTCTTTCTCGAACGTCTTCCCAATTCCGTTAGCACCCCCTTCAAATGTGATCTCGTCTTATCCTTATGCTCAGTCACATCTGAATCTGCTTTCCACACACACTGAATCAGATAGGGTACATCTTACCATGAAATCAGCATAATTATGTATATCTTCCGACAGTTTCACATTCAACAATTTGTTGTTTTCCCTTACAACATTCAAAAAGTTATATTCATTTATATGCGTCACACAAGTAATATTCAATCAGGTATGTATTTGACTACTAAACTAAGAATAGCATCCACAATTGCTTTCAGGTTAATATAGTTCAAAATTAACTCGCGCAGGTATTTTAGCACTACTCTAAGAAAATAAATTGTATATGATTACAATCACAAACAGGAATATCTAATTCCCACCAAAAATTTTCCCAAACCAACAAATTAAGCATAATGTATTATTACCATAATTCCTCCCCACTTTTCCTTTTCCCTTTTTTTTTTTTTTTTTTTTCTTTTCTTAACAGTGTGTCACTCGTGGTGATATGAGTTCACTGATCTTGTAATTGACACAACTCATAACATTGTCGTTATGCCATTATCTTAATTCTACTGTATTCATTTGCAACATCACTTGATTTAATCTTTTAAGCTCAGTATTTATGTCACCATAAAAGTCTTCCTCTTGTGGTTCCACATTTCTTTCCTCATTTGTCACTTCATGCGTTATCATCGTGTTGTTGGTTACCTTATTCAAACACACCATCACTAAGGCTTTCAAGCAAGCCACCACTAAAACAATTGCCAATATAACTACTAAACCAACAAACAAGTCTGCTATTCCTTGTATATATTCATACCTATGACATAATTATATGTCGATGACATTCAACATTATATACCAAACTAACAAGCTTCCTAAAAGGTAAATAAAGAAAATCCCTTAATATGTAACATAAATCAGATTATTTGTCTTACCCTGATCCCCCTATCTCCCGGGGTTGAACTCAATCCCCTGATCATGAGTGTAGTTGTGATACATTTTTTCACTCATGTTGTATTAATATCAGCAGGTAATTGTATGTCATGTAGGCAAATAAATGTCACTATCCCAAGTAGGAATATCACATGTTGAAAATGTAATGTTTATCAATGCAAGGGGTGTTAAAATGTAATTCAAATGACTGTAAATCACGACTATCATTTATCTGCCACTGAATGTTCTGCTGGGCTGCTAGGTGCAGCCTCATTTTCTGTGGGATCGTCCACCTTAGCCCCATGTGCTTGCTTGCAATGAGAGGCATGAATCCAACTTTCTATTTTGGGTCCATTTTTTTAATTTTTTATTCTTATCAATCTCCTATGGTTTATCATTTCGTTCCAAGATACCGCAACCAAAGGTTTTAAACAAAGCTCTACCAAACTATTTCCAATGTGAACAAAAAATGCCAGTGAAACAATGATTCGAAGAATTAACTTCAAGGGGTCAATAAATTTATTCTATAACCAGATCTAATTTTCCCATCCAATAGTTTGCCTTGCCACATGTCATATTATAACACTTTAATAAACCTTCGAAAAATGTTTCCCATCTCAACAAATTTCCTTTTTACAAATAGCCATGTGTAACTTACGTATTTAACTACAATTTAACTAACTACAATTTCCTCTCAATTTGTTTGGCCTAACTGGCCGCAAAAGTGGCTGCCAGCATGCAGTACCGTTTTTTATCTACCAAGGAAGTGCTCGTCCACACAAGACCTCTACCAAAATGTTGTTTGTAAAAACAAATCTGGGATTTCTGATTACATGGATGCACTCTCAGGACATTTTCAGGCTGCTGTTAACAATCCACTATGATAAATTAATTCCTTTACCCACAATCAAATAATTAGTACAAATTGAGGATATTATCCCTCTGACATTCATTTATAGATTCATTATGTTGGATCTAATATATATATATATTTTTCCCAATAATTTCGCACTGCTGTAAGGAAGAACAATAGCTCTCATAAGTCTTAGTAATATCGTACTTAATTTACCCAGCATCGAAGAATTTATTTACTATCCATTCTCATCTGTTAACCAGTGACTTTGCTTGAACTCCAGAACTCAAAACTCACAATAGTTCAAACCAGCAAAATTTCCTTTACTATTTTCCCATATCATCTATGCCTTATACACATCCATACATACAGCCCAATTTATATTCTGATAAAATTCAAGTTTATATATATATAAAATCCGTGAGCAGAGTACTCTGGGAAGTCAGTGTAAGACCTCTCCAAAATTTGGCTAATTTTGTACTCCCACATTTTTTTATGAAGCTCATATCCATAAATAGCTTTGATTCTCATATAAATTCTATCACAATGGAATCCCAAGATTACTTCCAATTTTTACTATTAATGAATAGCTGCTCATAACTCAGCAAATCAAATCTTTATTCTCCATCTCCCTTGACAAAAGTGATAATTTTCATAATCAAATTATATTTCTATTTTTTATTTTACGAATTCTCTCGATATGCGATCCCATCCCCATGGAACTATCTATTTTCAGACAAGGCACACTGTCGGTGTCAACAATCTTGTAAGATTGATACACAAAAACAAAAACACTGACACACAAAATACCCACACACACATGCATTATGCATATTTGTTTGCGTTGGAACCCTTATTTACAGATCCGGATGGGTGTCGACTTTATTTCAATTTCTCAAAATTTGTCCTTCAATTTTATAAGCGCTAATACACAAATGGACCAAAAGGTTTATTCTTAGAAAACCCCTATGACGTCACATTACCTTTGATGGCATTACCCTTTCAGTTCCCACAATAATTTATCCAAATTTGACTACCCACCCATTTGTATGTCAGTCGACCACTGACCTATCAATCGTGCGGAACAATAGTCCGAAATTCCCACCTGATCATGATGTGACTCTTGTCACTTGGTTTGCCAAAAAAAATTGCAAAGCAATTGTTCCAAACTTTGTAAATTTAAAATTTTGTGCCCAACATAAAAGATCCAATTTCGGCATTTGATCAATTAATTATCAATTTGCTTACAAGCAAAAGAAAAATGAATAATTCTTGCTCCGAAAACTTTTCAGACCCAAGAATCATCGACAGTTATTCATGTTTGTCCAGTAATCTAATTTGTTGAGGCCAATCGTCATTTGGGATTTGTCGCAATGAAGGCCTAATCATTGTCTGAGGTATCGGTCAGCACTGGTACCCTTGATCTTGGTTTACCCTATGAACTTGTCTTCCTTTTGGTATACGGACATCCTCTTTTCCAATGTCCCATCCATCCACACTTGAAACACCGGTTTCTGTCGTTGCCTGGTCTGTGCACCTGTGCACTTGTATTGCTGGGCTGCATCTCTACATCCCTGAGTTGCCACTGCAATCTCTCGTTATCTCCTGAAACACGAAAAAATTCTCTGTACCGTCCTTTTTGGGGAGACAACTGGAAATCAGATGGGACAACTGTCACTTTCATTCCTAATTTCAAGGGCAGTTGTGCATTTGTCTCCTCCACTGTATCCTGTATCCTTTTTATTTTAAGTTCTAGATCCGTTATCCGTTCTTGCTGTTCCCGTTGTCTGGATTCACCATCCCAAAGATGGAATGCAAGCCAGTCTACCGTTAGCTTCTGTCTCTTCCTGGCTTTCAATCTTTGTTACAATCTTTCCAATCGACTTCGCTCAAATGTACCATCTCTTGGAAACTCCTCATCATGTCCCTTTGTCCACAAATACCAATTCTCGACCTGCCTTATAGCTTCGGCACCATAACGGTCGTACATATGATGTGCACAAGTACCTTTTTGTGGAATCTCTGGTTGTCCTTGTGTATTCTTGCAGGCTCCATTTCCCATTCTGCCTTTTATCAAAGTAGCGTTGGATGTGTTGTAGTTTGTTCCTCTAAAGCTTCACTCGTACCTCCAGGAAGGATCTCTCCATCTGTTCAAACGGTGATTTCCAGAGAATCTCTCTCACCTGTGGCTTTTGCACAATCCAATCTCACAGATCAGTATTTGCAGATGAGCCAGAGGGTCAGTATGAAATGGGTGAATCCTCAGGTGTCCGCTCTGTTGAAGGGGAAATCACACAATGGTAACCGCACATATATATCTATATATAAACTCACCACCTTGCTCAATTTTCCAAGGTTGTCTTCACATTGATAATATCTCACAAAGATATCAAAGTTTCTTTCTTGAGACCGCATTTTCATCAATCAAACAATCAATATATTCAATTCAATTTATTCAGTTCAATTTATTCAGTTAAATTTATTCAATTAAATTTATTCAGTTCAATTCAATTATTCAATTTCAATTAATTTATCAATATTCATCAATAAATCAAATTAATCATTTTGGATGACTCCTTGCATAAGCCCTTTCCCCAATGATGTCAGGACAGGTCCATCTATTGACCGAGATCGAAGCTCATCGGTCGTCACCTCTGGTTCATACCTCATGTCAATTGACGAATCACTGTTCTGTCCTAGGGTCATATCTGACCTATTTTTCCATTTTGCCTGGTCTCCACAAATTTTCTTTGCAACCACTAAAGGCAACTCATCCTTCATTCGTGAGACCGCCAAAATGGATGGCAGATATTAAAGTTCTTTGGGAAAAATATCTCATCATTTTTCTTTTAATAGTACCCAAATCTCTTGGCAATATAAATTTCGTAAAACTCCTGAAAGAAGACTGTAAAATTCCTTCAATCATGCTAAATTTTGAAACTCCATCGCTTGTAACACCCAATTTATCCCATAGGGCTTGAAAGTTCTTTCCCAAGTTCGTGCAATCATTCTGCATTTGAATCCTATGATATCATTCATAATAATCATCATGATTTTATAACCATGGTCATATCATAATCATCTATTTAAAACGAACATTTCCTTTATCACCACAGCTATGTGGTATAATCAACAATAGAATAAAACTGTACATAGCAACAGGCTACCTCATGGCTACTTAGTATACCTATTGACAATAAGTCATAACAATATCGAATAATCATTGAACAATTTAAAAATCGCTTCTACTGCTCCAGCCGCAGCATTCGTCATTTTGTCTGCTCATCCGCGTGACCAAAACGATATAAAGGGAGCTCAACCATTACACA
>NC_136269.1:131412448-131534838 GCF_964187855.1 Myxine glutinosa
CCTTGTAAGACACCCAACCTGTCCACCAAGTTTTGTCCAAATCCATCCACAACGTTTTGAGATATCCTGCTATGTATTGTTTTTGGCCCTGTCTCCCAATGGTTAAGAATCACTTAAAAATTAAATAATTCTCATATCCGAATCCATATTCAGATTTTCACCAAAATCGAATCGAATCGTTCTTGTCAGACACCCAACCGGTCCACCAGGTTTCGTCCAAATCCGCCATAACCTTTTTCGAGATCCTGCGATGTTTCGTTTTTAACCCGATCTCCAAATGGTTAAGAATCACTTAAAAATTAAATAATTCTCATATGCGAATCCATATTCAGATTTTCACCAAAGTCGAATGGAATCTTCCTTGTCAGACACCCAACCTGTCCACCAAGATTCGTCCAAATCCATCCACAACTTTTTGAGATATCCTGCTATGTATTGTTTTTGGCCCTATCTCCCAATGGTGAAGAGTCACTTAAAAATTAAGTAATTCTCATATCCGAATCCATGTTCAGATTTTCACCAAAATCGAATGGAATCGTCCTTGTCAGACACCCAACCGGTCCACCAAGTTTCGTCCAGGTCCGTCCATAACTTTTTGAGATATCCTGCTATATGTTGGTTTTAGCCCCATCTCCCACTGGTGAAGAATCACTTAAAATTTTAAATAATTCTCATATCCGAATCCATATTCAGATTTTCACCAAAATCGAATGGAATCGTCCTTGTCAGACACCCAATCGGTCCACCAGGTTTCGTCCAAATCCGTCCATAACTTTTTGACAAACCCTGCTCTGTATCGTTTTCAGCCCCATCTCCAAATGGTTAAGAATCACTTAAAAATTAAATAATTCTCATATCCGAATCCATGTTCAGATTTGCACCAAAATCGAATCGAATCGTTCTTGTCAGACACCCAACAAGTCCACCAAGTTTCGTCCAAATCCGTCCATAACCTTTTGAGATATCCTGCTATATGTTGGTTTTAGTCCTATCTCCCACTGGTGAAGAATCACTTAAAATTTTAAATAATTCTCATATCCGAATCCACATTCAGATTTACACCAAAATCGAATGGAATCGTCCTTGTCAGACACCCAACCTGTCCACCACGTTTCGTCCAAATCCATCCACAACTTTTTGAGATATCCTGCTATATGTTGGTTTTAGTCCTCTCTCCCGCTGGTGAAGAATCACTTAAAATTTTAAATAATTCTCATATCCGAATCCACATTGAGATATTCACCAAAATTGAATCGATTCCTCCTTGTCAGACACCCAACCGGTCCACCAAGTTTCGTCCAAATCCATCCACAACTTTTTGAGATACCCTGCTCTGTATCGTTTTTAGCCCGATCTCCAAAGGTTAAGAATCACTTAAAAATTAAATAATTCTCATATGCGAATCCATATTCAGATTTTCACCAAAATCGAAAGAAATCGTCCTTGTCAGACACTCTATCGGTCCACCAAGTTTCGTCCAAATCCATCCACAACTTTTTGAGATATCCTGCTATGTATTGTTTTTGGCCCTGTCTCCCAATGGTGAAGAATCACTTAAAATTTTGCATAATTCTCATATCCGAATCCATGTTCAGATTTTCACCAAAATCGAATCGAATCGTCGTTGTCAGACACCCAACCGGTCCACCAAGTTTCGTCCAAATCCATCCACAACTTTTTGAGATATCCTGCTCTGTATTGTTTTTGGCCCTATCTCCCAATGGTGAAGAGTCACTTAAAAATTAAGTAATTCTCATATCCGAATCCATGTTCAGATTTTCACCAAAATCGAATGGAATCGTCCTTGTCAGACACCCAACCGGTCCACCAAGTTTCGTCCAGGTCCGTCCATAACTTTTTGAGATATCCTGCTATATGTTGGTTTTAGCCCCATCTCCCACTGGTGAAGAATCACTTAAAATTTTAAATAATTCTCATATCCGAATCCATATTCAGATTTTCACCAAAATCGAATGGAATCGTCCTTGTCAGACACCCAATCGGTCCACCAGGTTTCGTCCAAATCCGTCCATAACTTTTTGACAAACCCTGCTCTGTATCGTTTTCAGCCCCATCTCCAAATGGTTAAGAATCACTTAAAAATTAAATAATTCTCATATCCGAATCCATGTTCAGATTTGCACCAAAATCGAATCGAATCGTTCTTGTCAGACACCCAACAAGTCCACCAAGTTTCGTCCAAATCCGTCCATAACCTTTTGAGATATCCTGCTATATGTTGGTTTTAGTCCTATCTCCCACTGGTGAAGAATCACTTAAAATTTTAAATAATTCTCATATCCGAATCCACATTCAGATTTACACCAAAATCGAATGGAATCGTCCTTGTCAGACACCCAACCTGTCCACCACGTTTCGTCCAAATCCATCCACAACTTTTTGAGATATCCTGCTATATGTTGGTTTTAGTCCTCTCTCCCGCTGGTGAAGAATCACTTAAAATTTTAAATAATTCTCATATCCGAATCCACATTGAGATATTCACCAAAATTGAATCGATTCCTCCTTGTCAGACACCCAACCGGTCCACCAAGTTTCGTCCAAATCCATCCACAACTTTTTGAGATACCCTGCTCTGTATCGTTTTTAGCCCGATCTCCAAAGGTTAAGAATCACTTAAAAATTAAATAATTCTCATATGCGAATCCATATTCAGATTTTCACCAAAATCGAAAGAAATCGTCCTTGTCAGACACTCTATCGGTCCACCAAGTTTCGTCCAAATCCATCCACAACTTTTTGAGATATCCTGCTATGTATTGTTTTTGGCCCTGTCTCCCAATGGTGAAGAATCACTTAAAATTTTGCATAATTCTCATATCCGAATCCATGTTCAGATTTTCACCAAAATCGAATCGAATCGTCGTTGTCAGACACCCAACCGGTCCACCAAGTTTCGTCCAAATCCATCCACAACTTTTTGAGAGATCCTGCGATGTTTCGTTTTTTGCCCAATCTCCCACTGGTGAAGAATCACTTAAAAATTAGATAATTCTCATATCCGAATCCATGTTAAGATTTTCACCAAAATTGAATGGAATCGTCCTTGTCGGACACCCAATCGGTCCACCAAGTTTCGTCCAAATCCGTCCATAACCTTTTGAGATATCCTGCTATGTATTGTTTTTGGCCCAATCTCCAAATGGTTAAGAATCACTTAAAATTTTAAATAATTCTCATATCCGAATCCATATTTATATCTTCATCAAAATCGAATGGAATCGTCCTTGTCAGACACCCAATCGGTACACACACACACACACACACACACACACACACACACACACACACACACACACACACACACACACACACACACACACACACACACACACACACACACACACACATACACACACACACACACACACACACACACACACACACACACACATTTACTTTTAGCAATAGATGCAAAAATCGAGTATAATTTCTTTTCTGTCCCTGGAACCAAATAAACAATATATTTATAACAAGCCACAATCGTGGCTGTTATAAATATACTAGCAAGGACCCATGGAAGTTCCACGTAATGTAAAATGTGACCAAGTCCTCAACTCTCTCCCACCTCACAAACCCCAAGTCCTCAACAACCCCCTCCCAACCTTAAGGGGTCAATCCCCTCCCCACTCCAAGCCTTCAACCCTCCCCCTTCCCACCACAATTCCTCAACTCCGCACCTCTCCCCCCCCCCCCCCCCACAAAGCGTCGACATCCCCTCCCAACTCTCCCATCTTTTCCCATATCCCCCCCCCCCCCAAACAGAAGTCCTCACCCTAGCCCTCCCAACCCTAAGGCGTCCATCCCCTCCCCACTCCAAGCCTTAAACCCTCCCCCTCCCCACCTTAAAATACACATGAATATATATCTATATACACGACCGGTCAAAGGTTTTAGAACACCTCAATTTTCCCAGTTTTTAATTGAAATTTACGCAGTTTAATGTCCAGTGAATAACCTGAAATGGTACTAAGGTAAGCAGTAAACTGCTCGAGGTTAAAAAAAAAAGTTTAGGTTCGCAAAAACGGGAAAATAATGTAATTTGCACAGTTATATTGTAAAAAAGGCCTTCTTCAGGGAACAAGTCATGGGTTAACAACTTACAGTTGTTCTGCAGAAATGTAAGTAAATTAAGCCTTGAAAGTTGATGCAAACAATTCCGACAGGTGTCCCAACCTCTGCTGATTACTTGATTACAAACCCCCTGTCTGTATATAAGCAGTATTGGAACAGACTATTATTACACCCTCTGAAACATTATTTGGACAATATTGCACTGCAGGGAGTAGTATATTGGAAACTGGAGGAAACTCTGACAGGAAGAGGTCTGCCAGACCCAAAGCCACAACAGAATCAGAAGACAAGTTTCTGAGAGTCAACAGCTTGCGTGATAGGCGGCTCACAGGACAACAGCTTCAAGCACAGGTTAACACTGGTCGAAGTAAGCAAGCCTCAGTTTCAACTCTGAAGAGAAGACGTTGAGCTGCAGGTTTGACAGGTCGAGTGGCAGTAAGAAAGCCATTGCTAAGATGGCAAAATAAGAAAAAGAGGCTTGCCTGGGCCATGAAGCACCGCCAGTGGACTTCTGCAAACTGGAAGAAGGTCTTATGGACCGATGAATCAAAATTTGAAATCTTTGGTTCATCACGCAGGGTTTTTGTACGCCGTCGAGTAGGCGAAAGCATGGTTCCTCAGTGTGTGACACCAACTGTCAAACATGGAGGAGGAAGCGTGATGGTCTGGGCTCTTTTGCTGGATCCAGAGTCTGCGATTTGCAAAGAACGACTGGCACCCTGAACCAAAAGGGCGACCACAACATTTTGCAGCGCCATGCAATACCCTCTGGTATACGCCTGGCTGGTCAGGGGTTCATCCTACAGACGGTAGGCTTCAAATCATGGAATGGCCAGCACAGTCTCCAGACTTAAACCCCATCGAGCTGGTTTGGGATGAACTGCACAGAAGGGTGAAAGCAAAGCAACCTACAAGTGCAACACATTTGTGGGAGCTTCTGCAACAGTGTTGGGAAGAACTTCCTGAACAATATTTGATTTCCATTGTAGAAAGAATGCCACGAGTGTGTTCGGCGGTTATAACCGTACTATCGGACCTCATCTGTGGTGTGTTTCACCGAGACATGGCTTGGTGAAGGGGATGACGTGTCCTTCGATGGATTCGAGATGATCAGGGCAGGGTCTTTCCGATCATAGTTGTGACGACCCTGATGAACTTACTGAGACGATCACAGATTATGTGAAGTTCTGTGAGGACCTCATGACCACAGAGAGAACCATTCACATGTTTCCCAATAACAAACCTTGGGTTACCGCTGAAGTGAAGGTGTGTTTGATGAAGAAGAAGCGTGAATTCCTGAAGAAGAAGCGTGCATTCCTGAAGAAGGTTGACTCCGTCCTCAGGGAGGCGAAGAAATAATTGCGCTCTGTCATCGCCAGGTGTAAACGGTCGTTCAAGGATAAGATTGAAGAACAACTACACGATGGTGATGCTCGTAACGCTTGGAGGGGACTCAGGCATATGATGGGCATGGATGAGAGGCTCAAGGATGGTAGATTTCCCATCAATGTTTCAGATTCCAAATTTGTGGTTGAATTAAGTGACTTTTACGCAAGATTTGATGTTCCAGGAAACCGAGTAAAACGTGAAGCTCCCGGGAGGGTCTAGATGCTGGAGCGTGTCCCACACCTGTAATTTGTGAACCTGATGTCGTGAGGTGTTTTCGGGCGTTTAGTAAAAGGCTTGTGGTCCACATGGCAGTAAGTCTGGTATTCTGAAAGAGTTCTGTTTCGAACTTAGTAATGTTTTTACTCGATTGTTTCAGTTACTTTTAACTGTTCATACTGTTCCTATTTGTTGGAAAAAGTCCATTATTATTCCCGTGCCAAAAAAGTTCACCCAAGGCAGCTCAATGATTATGGACCTGTTGCCCTCACCTCCATCTTGTGTAAATGTATGGAGAAATTGATGGGGAAGTTTGTAACATCAGATGTAACTCCGAAACTGGATCCTTTACAATTTGCCTACAAAGCAAGACGAGGTGTTGAAGATACCTGGCTCAGTTTACTTCATCTAATCACAAGTCACCTTGACCAGAATGGAACCTATGTCCGTGTGTTATTTATTGATTTCTCGTCAGCCTTTATCACTCTGCAGCCATTTACCCTTCTGAAGTTGTTGAGTGACCTGTGCCTGAACCCCCATTTCATACTCTGGGTGGAAAGTTTTTTACGAGGCCGTCCTCCGCAGGTGAGGGTGAATGGTAGCTTATCAAAGTTATCAATCTTGAATACTGGTGCTCCACAAGGCTGTGTATTGTCACCTCCACTGCGCACTTTGTCCACCAATGAATGCGTGGCTCGAAAAGAAGGTAAGCAGTAATCACAATCATCAGTGTTTTTGAGCCGGCCATCTCTCAATGGTGAAAAATCAATGAAAATTGTAAAAATTCTCCGGATTCGTCCTTGTCACTCACTCAGCCATTGTGACGTCACTAAGGTTGGGCATGGTCACAATGACAGAGAGAGCCGTACATTGTTCGGGCTCATTTGGTTATCGACTAGCAGCAGACAAGATGTGGATTCTCATCGCGGTCTTCATCCTGGTGCTAAATTGTGGAATATCGCGACCAACACAGCAGGTAACGGGTTTGTAAGAGATAACGTACTCAGGGAAGGTACACCACACGACAGGAGATTCTTAGTTACAGTTTGTCAAATACTTTTGCGGTTTAAACCGGTAACGATGGAGACGACGAAAATGCAAATTGCGTCTCCTGTCACGGAGCCGGTAATCTGGGCCTGAGAGAAACGATTGGTGGGTCTTCGCAGAGAGTTGTGATCTTGGCATTGAATGGTGTTTTCAGAATTAAGGAAAAGAAAAAACGAGGTTTCAAATTTCAAATTGAAATTCCTCGACATTTTGCTGTTTGGACAACCTTCCATATTTTATATCTTTTTATTTTGTTTTCTTATTCCCTTTGTGTTTTATGTTTTAATGATGGTTAACTTACGGTGTCACCAAAGAATAATTTCCCTGAATATGGGACAATAAAGATTTATTATTATTATTATTGAAGAACAAGAACGGCACTCAGTAGAGAGTATATCTCCGCCTGGTTGGCCATATCACTTACAAACTTCTACTAGCTGGATCAGGATCCGGATCATCACCAAAATGTAAGCATTTCTTCCTCGTCACACACCCAACCTGTCCACCAAGTTTCGTCCAAATCCATCCACAACTTTTTGAGATATCCTGCGATGTTTCGTTTTTAGCCCGAACTCCAACTGGTGAAGAATCACTTTGAAATTCTAGTCGCCGGATCTGAATCCGAATCCGGATCTTCACCAAAATATAATCATGTCGTCCTTGTCACATGCGATACATCTCTGCTAAATTTCGTCCGAATCCGTCCACAACTTTTTGAGATATTTTGTTCACATACAAACAAACAAACACAAACGGACAGACGGGGGTGAAAACATAACCTCCATCCACCTGGCGGATGATAACACCGATTGCTGGTAAATGCTGATTGCTGGTAAATTGCTGGTAAATCCCTCATCGTCGAGAGGATGTGATGAGGAATATAAAGAGAGTTTATCTTTGGTTGGAAACTGCAGGTTTTCGGGTTAAGTTTCCCCAACAAGCAAAGTTGGAATTTGTCCGTTCAAGGAAAACGCTTCTTCCTGGTCGTGTCCATGGAGGAATGTTCACGGTATACTTTTTATGTAACTGGTACCACACATTGCACTCGTTTGTAAGGTGCAAATTGATAACCGATAAAATACATCTCGGGATTGGCAAGGCTTAGCAGGTTGCGCACTCACCTTGAGCTTTCCTACCTGGGTTTGAATCTTGATCCATGTATAAACTGCCACCCTGGTGTTTCACGTGCAGAGTGGTACATCACTGTGTGTACCAACCATCGGAGGAACGTTAAGCCAGAGGACCCGTCTGCCAGCACTCGTTGGTGGACGTGAAAGATCCCACGGTGTTTCTCGCAAAGAGGAGGCGAGTTATCACCAGCATTCTGAACAAATCACAAATTGCTTCCCAAACCCTCTTGCAAAACTGCCCTTGATCACCAAAACATTATGACCAGTGGGAGTTCAATGAGGGCTTCATCCTGTGTCCAGTGGATTGAAAGCGGGCTCATGGATGATGGATGATGGTGATGAAATGCATCTTGAAAAGTTGGGTCTAAACCCTTTTCTAAAACAGATGATAAAGTTTCCCCTAAAATAAAAATTCACAAACATCTTGTTTTTTTATGTCACCAAGTTTTGGATTTTGTAAGCGAATTGTAAAAATATTTGTTTAGTTTAATTTCAAATGTAATAAACGTTTCTCCTGTCCCTACCCTTGTCCATGTCCATAGATGTTCCAGAATGATGCTGTGGAGGGAGCAATGACGTCCCAAGTTTGGGTTGTCCTGGTGGTCGCAATTGCGATCATTTTATTTGTCGTGGTACAATCATTTGAACCATTGGCCTGGTTCAAGAGGAAGAGCCACAAAACAAAGCCCCGCACTCGGTGGTGAGGAACACAAGCGACGTTTACATCAATATTTTACTTTCTATCAACATCAATATTTTCATCCAAGGGGACAAGATAGCTCAGGAATTTAAAATGAATTCACGTTGAATTTTTACAAATAACCAGCAGAGGATCGACCCTCTGGGTGTGTCGAGTTTGCACATTACTTGCTGAAAAAGAACAGTCGGTGTTTTCCAAGAAAACTATAGATCTGTTTGTGTGGTCTGTCTGAGGGGACTTCAAAAGGGTTAAGGGGGTCTAAAGTGTGTCAGGGTTGCAGGAGTTCTAAATGGTCTTTGGGGTCGTCAATGTTCTTAAAGGGTTTTGGGTTCCAAAGGGTCTTAAGGGGTGAAAAGCGAGAAAGAGGTCTAAGGGTTCTAAACAAAGATGCAAATGTCTAAAGGGTCTAAAAGGTCTTCAAAGGTCTAAGACGGTTACAGTCCTGCAGGATATCATGGGCTCTTTAGGATCTCAGGGGTCTAAGTTCTAACGGGGTCCATAAGGTCTTAATAGTTAGTCTCCTCTAAGGATTCTAAAGGGTCTAATGGGGTCTACAGGATATACCCGCATGCACATTGGGTCAACAAACCTATAGGGTCTACAACCATGCACCCGCTCTAACCCGCACGCGTGAACAAGTTACGTCATCAAGTCTACGATAGTTAAATTTAAGCTTATTTTGGACTCTTTTGTACTTTATTATTAAATGTTATTTTTAGGTCACGATGCTAAATATAGGTCTTACTTCCACCACCGAAGGAGGCCACAGGTTACTTTTTCACCCTCTCGGTTTGTTTGTCTGTCTCTCTGTGAACAGGATATCTCAAAAATTTTGTGGACGGAAACGGACGAAATTTGGTGGAGAGGTTGGGAATGTGACAAGGAAGAAATTATTTGATTTTGGTGAAGATTCCGATCAGGATCCGAGAATATTTTAAATTTAAAAATGGATTCATTACCATTGAGAGACGTGGCCGAAAACGATGCATAATATGATATTTGAAAACGTTGTGGATGATTTAGGACAAAACTTGGTGGATGAGTTGGGAAGGCCTGAACATAAAATGGATTTGATTTTGGTTCAGGTCCAAATCCAGATCCGGCCTATCATTGGGAAACAAAACGTAAACTATTCAGCCAGGTGGAGGTATGCACTCCACCGAGTACCTGTTCTAGGTTTTTCATTCAATGGTTAACACTGCAACCTTTGTACAAAGACTTTCACGATACGCTACTGTTATTAACAACGCTGACATGAGTAGGGGGGAAATGGGGGTTCTGAGGCGCATGAAATTTAACATTGAAGCCAATGGGGGAAATTAAGGAAAAACTTATTGACTCACACCTCCTCTCTCATAAAATTACACCCCCTTTTTCTCTCAAAAAATTGCGTCCACTTTTTGCGAAGCTAATTTACCAACTACTAAAACACAGCATTTAAACTTGAAGTCAATGGGGAAGGAGCTAAAAACTTAATAACCCTCTGGATTTTCAACCAGATTTCACCCTCTTTTGGGACAACCTATTTCCAAATATTTAATCCTCATTCGACCTAACTACTACTGATAGGTTCTAGCTCACCTCAAATTTAACATTGAAGCCAATGGGGAAAAGTATGGAAACTTATTGACTCAAACCACCTATCTTGAAAAATTACACCCCTTTTTTTCTCTCATTAAATTACGCCCCCTTTTCTCCTGCCTAAGTCCCACACACTTTTTGCTAAGCCCCGCCCACTTTCCCTAAACCTTGCCCATGGCTTGAAATGCCAGGCATGCCAGGCTTGAAAAATGACACCCTTTTTCTCCCTGCATTTAACTTATTAACTCCCCCCATTTTTCATTATACTCATGCAGAGACCCAACGAATATTTGTGTTTCATTTTTAGGTAATAATTTAATTCTCTTAGAAGAACAATCACCATCTAGAATATTGACAAATGTTATATTAGAATTTAAGTCTCGGTTTAGGTATCGCCGTTGAGCTGATATGAAATGATAAACTTCTCTTAATGACCTCGTCTGACCCCCTCCCGAACCACATACCATTTTGAGATTTCAGTAAATTATTTTCGCCTCGATCTCTTGGCAATCACTTTTTTGTCTAATAAATACAATATTTCAAAACACAAAAGACAAATTTCAATCAATCTCCTCATTTAAAAAGGATACTGAAATATATTGCATTGATGTAAAATTGAACAAAGATGATTTCAATAACTTTTGGACCTATTATGAAGGATAATATGAGCTACTCAATACCTTTTAAAGGAAGATCATTCTCTGTCTTTGGGAAGTCGTCAATTAAAGTAATTATAACAAAAGTTTCACCACTATTTATGGAGATTTATAATAAACTAGAGGAGGTAATGAAACATGTAAAAGTATCAAAAAAGAAAACTCTTTTTACTGAAGCTATCGAAAAGGAAGATAAAACTATTAGCTCTAAAGACGGTGAAATTGCTATATTCTTTAATAATCCCAAAGATGTCAATCTTGATGAAATGAAAGATGTTAATATATCAGGAGAAATGTCATTTCGCTCAATAGTAGTTAGGAACCATTTTAAAATTACCTTTAATATAAAATATGTTGTAGTTGAATCTGTTAAAGAAAAAAAAGTATATGGATATAGACGGTAATGTTTTTTCTTCTAATTAAATATGAGTCATTAGTCACGTGAAGATTTTGTTGATTTTAAAAGTGATGATAGTGGTAGTGAGACTTTGTCTTCGCAAGACAGTTATGATACTGAGAGTTTGTGTTCTAACGATAGCTATGAAAGTAGTTTTATAGATGATGATGATTATGAAAGCACCGATTATAGTGAAGATGATTTTTAGTTTAAGTAATCTTTTACTATATAAACATGATAAATCCAAACGACATACCAGATATTGAGCCTCTTGAATTCCCTGATTCTCCATATGATAAATTAGAGAATTGTCCGGCTTGTGATAGAGTGGGATTAAATACAGAGTCAAAAGCCCATAAACAATGTTTTTCAGTGATTATCTTTTAATTAATGATGATAAAAAAATAAAATATATATTGTTACGGACCGCGGATAAGATTTTGTGTTTGCCGAGCGGATGGCCCCGCAGCCATACAGTTACCCCGACTAACCCGATTCCCGAACGTTGGCTGGATCGCGCCACAGATATTCAATGGGGAAAAGACAAAGGCGACACGGATGTGAAGAAGAAGAAAAAGACAAAAAAAGTTTGCAATACGAATATAATTTATTTGCTATTTACAGGACCAAAGAAACCAAGGAAGAAGGAAGGATAATAAAATAATATACAGAAGATATTAGAGACACAGTGCAATTATTTACTTATACAAGCTTAATTAAATACCCAGGGACAAGACACACAGAACAAACTCACGTACACAAAAGGATGGAAAGGCAGGAGGTGGATGGCTGGAGGGAAAGGAAGGTCCAAGGATGCTGCCGCACGATCGGCGCGTTTGGCAGCCGCCGTTCCTTCGTGGCCCCGCTCAAACTGCCGTCCAGGCCCCAAGCTGCTGTTACTGAAGCTGCTGTTGTTGTTGCTGCTGTGTTGCTGCGTGGACGTCGCGTGCTTTCTCCAGGCTTCTTGCTGTTAACTCCTTTTCTTGGTCCAACTTTGGCGAGCAAGGCGACGAATAGCAGGCTTTGTGCTTCCCTGGATATCCTCTGGCAGTACCTTGCGCGCGCGCTTTTATAGCACCTCCGGCGATCAAGCCGCCGGCCTTTAGGACACGCCCATCGGTCAGCTCGCCTCGGCCCTGATTGGTGGGCAAAGGCCCTCTGACCCCGAGCTGAGCACATGCTTAATGGCGGCTATTGGGGTGAAATCAGCAACCCACCGCTGTAACAAACCTGTGCTCCGTGCAGTTGGCAATGGAGGCTTGGAGGGGATGTAATTGGCAATCGAGGCTTGGCAATGATGAAAGGGGAATGTGAAAGGAATCTACTCTATTTCACTTGGTGCAATGGAGTGTCATCTTAATGGAAGACAAGGCCTTACCCTAATACACATAATAAAGATATATCTATTAACCAGGGGGAAATCTATGATTGGCTGACGTGATTGTTTATGACCTAATTATGGGACGCCCTTTGACCTTTATACATAACTGGAGTAAGGAGGGTCCAGAATAAAGCAATATTTCACAACAATTTACTATACAATACAACACAATAAAAAAACACAATCCTCATATCCGCAACAATATATAACTTTTAAATTAGAACTAAAAATGAATTACTTCACAAGATTAATAAGAGAGATGAATGTTAAGTATTTTGATGAGATTACACCATTTCTTACAAGGGAAGAGGCTATTGTATTGAGGAAATGTATGGGGGTTTAATGATATTTATTATTCAAAATAATTTTAATGGAAATGTTAACACAAGATACTAGGAACAACAATTGTTTTAATGAAGCCTCAGCCATTTTAGACCAGTTGATGAATATGAAAATAATTAATAAATGTCAATACAAAGATATTTTATTACATATTAAATAAGATGAGAAGCACAATTCTTCGTTTTAATTTCACGACAAGTGATTACACAGCTTCATTCCCTTACCCACTACAACTTGACCCCGCAAAAGAATATGAAGCATCTTTATTGTCAATGGCAACTTACAATACCCTTTTTAATATCACAGAGAAAAATAACAAGTTTAGTTATGATTCAGGAAGTGGATATAAAACTATAACAGTTTCATCTGGAGCTTACGAGATTTCTCAAATATCTTCTGAAATTTCTCGCCTTATGAAAGAACAAGGTGATGAACCAAAAAATATTGTTATAGATATTCAAAAACATACTTCAAAATCAACTATGAGACTCAAAAATAATTATAAAGTTGATTTCACAATTGATAATTCATTTAGACAACTATTGGGTTTCTCTTCAAAAAAGATTGAGACAAACGGGACGTTTTACAGTGATGATGTTATTCAAATATCCTCCGGTATAAATTCGGTATTAATTCATTGTGATTTGATTGATGGTGCTTATAACGATGGAATAAGAACAAATACAATATTTTCATTCAGCGCATACTCAACCCCGATTTGTTATAAATTCAATATGGAATCAAAAAAATCTTGTCTATTTACCTGTGTCAGGAAAAACCATATACAGAGTAAATTTTAGGATAACCGATCAAGATAATCATACGATTTCCTTTAATGAAGAAATTATATCTATCAGAATTCACCTACGTGAAATTTTCCAATAAATAAATAATGGTTATTGTGAGGAAACACGAGTTGGGAAAATATAAAATAATTACAGGCTCAGGCATGTTCCTTTCACCATACTATAAGGGTGAAGGTATGTTTCTTGGTAGAGGATACTATAAACCGAAGAGACAACAGGGTGTAGGGCATCAATTAAGAAATAAAGGAGATGGGATAATTGATACTCTAATGGGTATTGGGTCAACCATTCTTAATCATAAAGACCTAATTGGTTCAACTGCTTCTGCTGTGGGAAATGTAGCAGGTGCTATAAAGAGTATAAAAGATGCTCAAAAGGAGTCTCATAAATTACAAGCAATGAAAGAAATTTAAAAAAGCAAAACTCAACTATCTGCACAAGAACGTCAAAAAATCATTAAAATACTTGGGTCAGGGTTTCAACGATTTTAATGCTATATAAATACAAGTGTGGAAGCGATTGATAGTATCTATGATTTGGATGGTATGATTATCATTTCAAACTCCACTAAAAAAGAAGACTATTTCAAGGTAAATGCTATAACAGGAACAGACTGGAATTCAAACGGAACAAAAAGTTTTGAAATAAATAATCAACAAACTTACTTGAATCTAGCTGATAGTTTCTTGCTGTGTAAATTTAAATTCACTAAGGCTGGGAATAATACTAATGCTACACTCGTAAATGATTTCTTCTAGAAAATGTTTGATAGTGTCCGCTTGTATATTGGAACACAAAAGGTTGAAGCGGTTGATTATGTCTCTGCTACATCTGAAATGATGAAATTTACACTACTAGGGCGTGCCCGCACGTACGTGCTTGCCCGTACGTGCGTGCAAAAAAACATGCGTGCAAACAACAACAACAAAAAAAAACTTTGAAACCACGTGGCAGTAACGACCACAGAACCCCCCCCTCTATTTACATGAAATGGTTTGGTCCATTCGCAAAGCCAAAGCGAACGGCTTGCGAGTACGGTAGAACCCCCCCCCCCCCTCTATTTACATGAAATGGTTTGGTTCATTCGCAAAGCCAAAGCGAACGGCTTGCGAGTACGGTGACCATACCTTGGGAACCACTTGTCCGATTAATTTCAAACCTTGAAAAGGCACATCCTCGGGTCCCCAGCAATATACCTGGCAAGTTTCAATTAGATCGGACCCGTGGTTGTCGAGAAACAGCGGTCACAGACAAACAAACACACACACACACACACAGACACACAGAGATTACTGGAATTATAGATAGATATCCGTTTAGTGATAGAATGGGTAAGGGAGCTGTTGAAGGTTTTATTCCTGATATGACAACGGGAACAAACGCAGACCCTGGTTATAGTCAAAGGAAGGTAATGTATAATGATGAAACAAAAGCAGAGAATAGTTTTACCTTAGCACTACCCCTTAAGGATATATTTGGATTTTGTGATGATGATTAAGTTTTGTATGGTCTTAAAATTAGATTTCAACTACAAAGGAATGATAATGTAAATAGACTGCTTTTTGGGACTGCTAATGCTTTTGGTGCTAATAATAAATTTGTTATTAATGATTTGTGTTGGTATATTAGTGAATATACTCCTAATCTTAAAACGGAAGAGATGTTGAATAGTAGACTTAACTCAAATAAACCGCTAAATGTATCATACCATAAAAGAAGATGTCAACACGTTAAACTGGAACACACTACCGACACTTGGAATTTAGGTGTTCTTCAAGGAAAGCCATGCTACCTATGGCTCATTTTTAAGAAACCAGATGGAGATAGTGCTACTGATAAAAATAATGCGTTGAGTGATAATGCTGAGGTGAAACAACTTTGGGTTTCTCTGGATGGCAAATTTTACCCGCAAGATAGATTGGAAATTGATTGGAAAAAAAATGATTATGCGGAAGCCTACAAGTCTTACCAAATGGTGTGTGAAAGCAACGGTAATAAAGAACCTATTGTGGATATGGTTGCGTTTCAAAAACTTTATACAATCTACGCAATTGACCTGAGTTCTCAAAAGGAAACTATAAAGTCTATTCGAGTGGATACTTCTCTATACATTGAAAGAGGGGAGAATGAAGAAGTTGATACATATTGTTTGCTTTTGGAAAAAACAGAATTGCAGATTAATACAGATAATGGTGTTATGATTAATATCACGTAGATTTTTCTAATAAATAAATGAGTAGGAAAGAACCAACTGGGGTATATATTAATCAAATCAATCTTGATAAACTATTGTCTTGTATTCAAAATCAAAAGCCTTGTATTATTAATGTTAATACAATTCAAAGAAAAGGAGCAAAAAAAATTGATGTTTTGCTCACAAGAGAGCAGGTGAAAACACTAAATGATGCTGGCTCACTTAAATTTAAAATATCAAAACCTATGTTAAAGAAATATTCAATAATAGAGATGAGAGGAGGATTTCTTCCATTTCTAATTCCTTTATTTGCTCGTTTAAGTGCGGCGGGAGCATTGACAGGTGGTATTTCAGCAGCGGTAAAAACTGCTAACGAAAGGAACAACACAACAACAACAGGCATTTTAAGGCCATTTTCCCTGCTAGAGCGGGGGTTAGCCTTGCGGTCCCCATGACAATCTTCTCCATATTGCCCTATTTTCTGCATCTCCCCTTGTTAACCCCCTTGCCCGCATTTCTTCTTCGACGATTTTCAGCCAAGTCTTTCTTGGTCTTCCCCGTCCTCTACTTCCTTCTACATTCATTTCCATCACTCTTCTCAACCAGTCACTTTCATCCTTCCTCAACACATGACCAAACCATCTCAACCTGTTTCTCTTCACAGCATCCATCACAGGCTCTATTCCCATCATCTTTCGCAATTCATCATTTGTCTTCCTCTCTCTCAACGATACTCCACACATCCACCGAACCATTCGCATTTCCACCCTTTCCAGCCTTCGTTGCTGCTCTATGTTCATTACCCATGTCTCGCTCCCATAAATCATAACACTTCTCACACATGCAGCATACAGCTTTCCCCTCAGCTTCAACGACACTCCCCTCCTCGTCAGCACGCCACTCAGTTCCCGAAAATTCTTCCATGCACATCTCACTCGAACAACCGCTGCCGAGTCTGATCCACCTTCTCCATTCAGCATGTCTCCTAGGTAACAAAATGTTTTCACACCTTCCAGCTTCACGCCGTCTCCAAGATCCAACTCAACATTTCCTCCATCTGCAGCTCCCTCTGTGCACACCTGACACTTGAATGTGGCTGCCACACTGGTTAATGACCCTCTCAGACCACTACATTTTTGATGAACCCACTCAGCGCACATTGTACATTGAATGGAGTTCACTCCGACACCCTTCCTGCACACAGCACACGGCCACTTCCCAGTTCTTTCCACCTCACCACTTGCCATCACCTTCGTTTTTCCGATATTCACCTTCAGACCTTTTGTCTCCATACATTCCTTCCACTTGTTCATCTTCTCCTTCAGTCCATCCATACTTTCCGCAATCAACACCAGATCATCTGCATACAACAACTCCCACGGTCACGGCTTCTAATATGTATACATAATTATAATACAAATAGGGTTAACAACACGCAGGATGAATGATTACCCGCCATATATTTTCAGCCTTATATAAAATGGATGATTTTTTACCCGTGTGGGAAAGTAAGATCAAATTTAATAATCATAAGAACCTCCCAAATTCATTAAGATGCCTAATAGTCGGGTCAAGTGGCTGTGGAAAAACCTGTTTGCTTTTAAAGATGCTCCTTACTCCAAAAGTTTTAGATTATGAAAATTTAATAATTTTTACAAAGTCAAGTTTTCAATCAGAGTACCAACTACTATCACAAGGTTTTAATGCGGGTCTTCAAAAAGAAGATATAATCGGGTTATTTAAGCTCCAACACAAACTAAATGAGCTCAACATTGAAGACTAGCAGAAGTACCCGGCATTGCCGGGCGGGGGAGGGGAGGGGAACGGGGGGAGGGGAGGAGAGGGGGGAGGGGAGGGGGGGGGGAAGGGGGAAGGGGAGGGGAAGGGGGAGGGGGAAAAAGAGGGGGGAGGGGAGGGGGGAGGAGAGGGGGAGGGAAGAAGGGGAAGGGGTAGGGGGGAAGGGGAAGGGGAGAGGGAAGGGGAGGGGAAGGGGGAGGGGGAAAAGGGAGGGGGAGGGGAGAGGGGAGGGGGAGGGGTGAAGGGGAGGGGGTAGGGGGGAGGAGGAAGGGAGGGGGGAGGGGAAGGAGGGAAGGGGAGGATGGAGGGGGGGGAGGATGGAGGGGGGAGGGGGAAGGGGGAGGGAAGGGGAGGGCCAGTCAACAATGACGTTGCAGTTCTCATGGTAGGAGAGCAGCACAACAATCGCGACATCGTCCTGCATCTTCGCAACAACAGCACGAAGCAGAATTTTGGGGACTCACCGATCCTGTGACGCCCTCCAGTGCCACCGCTGAAGCAGCTTCCTGAGCCAGGCTTGTACTGGGTGGTTTGCCATTGCCTTCCCAGCAGTATTTCAGGCAGGAATTTGTAATTTGGCCATTGTCCCACCGATAACTCGCCTCCTCTGTTTGCGAAGAACACAGTGAGGATCTTTAACATCCACCAACTCCTGTTGGGAGACAGGATGCCGAGTTTTTCCTTTTTTTTTTTTTTTAATACACAAGATCGAGGCTCGTGCAAGAGCTAACATTAATAACAAAAAGACAAACTGACACATAAAACATGAGATAAAGGAAGTGGGAGAGAACATGGGGAGAGAGAGGGAAGCACACAAGTACAACATTTGAGAGCAGTGACATCGGGAGATCTGTAGGGGGGGGGGGGAGTTTTTTTTTTTGTTTTTTTTTGTATACTGAATCGAGGCTCGTGAAAGAGCTAACATTTACTTCACAAACAAATCGACCAGACAAACAAAATACACAAAAAGAGGGAGCGGAAGACAAGATGGGGTGAAAAGGGGAAGCACACAAACACAACATCCGAGAGCAGGGAGATGTGTGGAAGGGAGAGGGCCCGGGGGGAGGAGGCATGGGAAGGGGGGGGGGGGGAGGGAGAAGTATAAAGCACAAGGACACCAAGGACTTCCAGGACAGAAGTTGGTATTTCAAATTTCAAAAAGGGGAATTGGGGTGAAATTAGCGGGGGTAGAAAAGATCAAGGTTTTGGATGGGGGAAGATAAGAGATGGTGGTGAACAGCTGTTTTAAAGACTTGGAGGGTGGAGTGGGATTGAAGAGAGTGAGGGAGTTTGTTCCAGAGGCGGGAGAAAAGAGGAATGAAGGAGTGAAGGTGAGCAGAGAGTCTTGATTTTGGCAGTTTAACCAAAAGAGGGTTGCAGGCAGATCTTGTGCGACCTGTAGGAATATTTGCGGGACAGAGCCCAGAGAGAGCTGGGGGGGCAAGGCCAGAGAGGAGTCGGTAGAAGACGGAAAGACCACCAACCTGCCTGCGGCGAGTGAAGGGCCTCTCACTCAGCCTAGTATAGCTTAGTATAACATCCATTGGAGGAATGGCCCACACAGTGATGATCCACACAGTCTGCGAAACAACGGGAAGAGTGTATTTCTTCGTCGGGATTCAAACCCAGGCAAGACAGCGTCGGTTTAGTCACTGATAACCTGACCATGCGGCAGGGAGCACTGGCTTACATGTTACCAGTGGCAGTCCCAAAAGACTGACGTGACCGAAACCTGATTTCCGTTCCAATAGGACAATGACCCCAAACATATAGCAACACTGGAATGGCTTTAGAACAAGAATGTGAAAGTCATTGAGTGGCCCAGCCAAAGCCCAGTTGGGGGGGAGAGGGCTTGGGGGGAGGAGACATGGGAAGGGGGGTGAGTGGGAGAGGTAAAAAAAAACACATGGACACAGCTTGGCCTTCCATGAAATAAGTCGGTATTTCAAAAAAGTGGATCTGGGGTAAATAAACGGGCGTAGAAATGATCAAGGTTTTGGATGGGGGAGGATAAGAGATGGTGGTGAACAGCTGTTTTAAAGACCTGAAGGGAGGAGTGGGATTGAAGGGAGTGGGGGAGTTTGTTCCAGAGGCGGGAGAAAAGAGGAATGAAGGAGTGAAGGTGAGCAGAGAGTCTTGATTTTGGCAGTTTAACCATAAGAGGGTTGCTGGCAGATCTTGTGCAACCTGGAGGAATATTTGTGGGACAGAGCACAGAGAGAGCTTGGGGAGCAAGGCCGGAGAGGAGTCGGTAGAAGACAGAAAGACCACCAACCTGCCTGCGGTGTGAGTGAAACGTCGTCGGAGTTAGCTTCATCGCGGGAGATTCATCGCCTAGTATAACATCCATTGGAGGAATGGCCCACACAGTGATGATTCACACAGTCTGCGAAACAACGGGAAGAGTGTATTTCTTCGTCGGGATTCAAACCCAGGCAAGACAGCGTCGGTTTAGTCACTGATAACCTGACTATGCGGCAGGGAGCACTGGCTTACATGTTACTAGTGGCAGTCCCAAAAGACTGACGTGACCGAAACCTGATTTCCGTTCCAATAGGACAATGACCCCAAACATATAGCAACACTGGAATGGCTTTAGAACAAGAATGTGAAAGTCATTGAGTGGCCCAGCCAAAGCCCAGACATGAATCCCATTGAGAATCTGTGGAATGACTTGAAGATCGCTGTTCACTGACGCTCTCCATCCCACTTGGCAGAGCTTGAGCAAATCTTCAAGGAAGAATGGGAGAAACTCCACAAATCCAGATGTGCAAAGCTGATACAGACATACGCAAGAAGACTTGAATCTGTATTCACTGCCAAAGGAGCTTCTACTAAGTAGTGACTCAGTTGAATAATTATGTAAATTAGATATTTCTGTATTTCGTTTTAAATTATTTTGTAGACTATTTTTAAAATGACACTGATATTATGGGGTATTATGTGTAGATCAGTGATTTAATCCATTTTGAATTCAGGCTGCAATATAAAATGTGAAAAAAGTCAAGGGGTGTGAATACTTTCTGAAGGTAATGTATCTCGTTTGGTATCATGCATTTCTTCTGGTTGAATGTTGAACTTTGCCTGCATGCGGAGCTTTTCAAACGCAGCGTGGAAAGCCACCGCCGGAAACGGGGGACAGTTGAACGTGCGACCATATAAATACATGAGCAGACGCCACACTTCACATTATATTAATAGATACCGCACTTGATTTTAGCTCAAACTAACAAGTACCGTCTTTGTTTCTTGCAGTTTTCGACGTGGCCGGAGACATTTGCAGAAAAAAATGGGGAAGAAAGAGCAGCCATTGCCTGAGGAGGTTCAAGAAAAGGAAGTAATGGAGATGCAGGAAGTAAAGAAACAGCTGGATCGAATAATAAAAGAAAGAAATGCATTGTTATCTAAACAAGAATTGCAGGAACAACAATTAGAGCGAAAAAAGTTGTGGCTGAGAGAGAAAGAAAAAGTGCAAGAAATGCGTGAAAAGTTGTCACGAAAAGAACATGTGGAATTTGAACAATGGAAGGAATCGGTATGTCAGGAGCATACACGAAGAATGCTTGAGATCCGACAAAAAGAGCAAGAAGTTCTAAAGAGCGAGTGCATGGTGGAGGAATTAGAGAAACAGATTTGGAAAAAGGGAATGGAGCGCGAACAACTGCAGGCTCAATTCGAAAAAATGAAGGCGTTAAAAGAAGCGGAGATAAAGCACAGAGAGCTTGAGACACGCCGACAAGAGGAAGAGGTTAGCGAACGAGAACGGGAAGTTGAGAGAAGGGAGAAAGCGGTACACCGAAGAGTAGAAGAGGACCGTGTGCGGCAAGAACAATTTGTAGAGACAAAGACAAGAAAAGAGGAAGAGTTGTTGTGCAGAGAGCAAGAGGCACATCGACTGGAGCAAGAGATTTGTAAAATGGAAAACGATGCGCTTGCACGGGAACACGAGGTTTGGCAAAGTAAGCAAAAGCGAAGAGAACAGGAAAAACACACGGTGACGGATCAGGGAATAAAAGATCCGTTTGAGAAATTTCATGAGATGCAAGAGAAGGTAGAAGCAAGTGTGAGTGCAGAGGGAGAAGCAAGTGTTAGTGTAGAGGAGGTAGAAGCAAGTGTTAGTGTAGAGGAGGTAGAAGCAAGTGTTAGTGTGGAGGAAGTAGAAGCAAGTGTTTGTGTGGAGGCAGAAGCACGTGTTAGTGTAGAGGCAGAAGCAAGTGTTAGTGTAGAGGCAGAAGCAAGTGTTAGTGTAGAGGAGGTAGAAGCAAGTGTTGGTGTAGAGGAGTTAGAAGCAAGTGTTGGTGTAGAGGAGTTGGAAGCAAGTGTTTGTGTAGAAGCGGGAGAAGCAAGTGTTAGTGTAGAGGAGGTAGAAGCAAGTGTTGGTGTAGAGGAGTTAGAAGCAAGTGTTGGTGTAGAGGAGTTAGAAGCAAGTGTTAGTGTGGAGGAAGTAGAAGCAAGTGTTTGTGTGGAGGAGGAGGAATCAAATGTTGGGGTAGAGGAGGAAGAAGCAATGATTGTGCAAAAGGTTGGTGAATGGAAACTGCGTCGGCAGCAACTACGAAATGAGAATGCCAATGAGTTGTTGCGGAATTGGGATGAGAGTCAACGGCTGAAGCAGGAAGAAGAACAGCTGGTGAAAACAAAGGAAAAACTCTTCTTGAAAAAACAAAGAAAGAAGCAAAGGCAGGCAGCAAATAAAAGTGTGGGAATTGAACAGAAACCCCACGGTGTTGGCAGGATTCATCAGCAACAAAAGAAGCCTCACCGTGAAAATGGGCTGCAACAGCAGCAACCGAAACAGCATGTTGTTGAAGGGCTGCAACAGCAGCAACCGAAACAGCATGTTGTTGAAGGGCTGCAACAGCAGCAACCGAAACAGCATGTTGTTGAAGGGCTGCAGCAGCAGCAACCGAAACAGCATGTTGTTGAAGGGCTGCAGCAGCAGGCACAGACACCTCGCCGTGATTATGGGCAGCGACAGCAACACCGTGAACAGAAACATGGTGTTCAGGGATTTCACCAGGAGCAGAGGCCTCTCGGTGATCAAGGGCTGCAACAGCAGCAGCATGGTGCTGAGGTGCCCTACCATATTCATGACCTTCAACAGGTAAGCATTCTTCAGGACTTTGGATAAGTTGGAGTGAACATACAGGTGACAAACACAGCCAACCGAAGATGAACATGATAAGTTGAAATAAATTTGGCACTTCGTCTTTGACAGACATTGCTGTTAATTCTTCCTTTGATGAAGAGGAATATCCTTAATTGTGGAAATAATTGTAATTATAATTTTGCTGGGAAAGTAACTTATTGGATCAGCCATTCCCCATGTAGGATCATTCCCAAGAATTTTAACTCCCCTCGATTGGATTGGATCAGCTAATTGAAGCTTTTCTCGATTACATGTTCCATCAGTGCATTTTCTGATGTGTCCTTTCCTGAACAAGTTATCAAACTGATGAAGACATCAATGTATTTAATCATTCATATTTTGTTTTTCCAAAGGCCCCCCAGAAGAGGCGCCCGTTCCCTCCTCCACCACCCTCCTACATGAAACCAGCTCACAAGTTAGAACGTAAGTTGACAAGAATCTTGCCTTACATTACCAATTATTCCAAACTTTGTCGAAGCTCCACGTTCTTCACCTCCATCGTGTCCCATTTTCTTTGTGCCTCAGAAGTGTTGAAAACAAACCAATATTTTGCTGCACTCAAAGCCATCCAAGCACCAAACAAATCTTCCAATGTGGTGGAAGTCTGGCATGAGTGTTGATGTATCCATACAGAAGTCAAGTGTGCACCTGGATGATCATTAAAATTAATTTTTTCACAATTCCACTTTCAATCAGTGACAGGTGACTCAAGGCTCCTTCTCCGGAGGAGTTCATCATGGTTCGCTTCTCGGCCATCAGATGAGGTTTTATTATATAAAAATTCCTACACTAAGTGGGGATGTGTGGGCTCGGCATGAGGCACAGGAATGATGGATCAACTCGCTTAAATTCCCTTGTGAAGTGACAGAACGTAAACATTCTTGCTCGTACATTGGGAGTTGGTGATTAAGAAAATCCAGATGTGAAACTGCAGAGAAAAGTGAAATAAAACATGAACTCAAATACAGAAAACGAGGGAGAGGGGAGGCGCAGAAAAAGAAATCGACAGATATTCATTCCAGGATTCCAGGATTGTGTTGCGAGGCAGCAGAATGATGGAGATTATGGTGACGACGCTATTGAGTGCTTGTGCTGATGTGTGTGCAGCGAAAGAAGTCATCGTAATGGCCGCTGGAGACGAAGATGAAATGCTTGGCAGTGACTCTGTCATCTTTCCGCCGTGCAAGCGCTCCAAGAACACAAAAAGAAATGCCAGGTTGTTGATGATGGCGAATTCAAAATTTTTTAATTGAACATCAGTCTCCAGAACTAAGGTACGATAAACACTCGATGGACTTTATATAATCACTCGCGTCCTTTTTGTGACTTTGTTACTGTGCATAATGTGTGACTTATGACTGTAGGCCGACCTCATGTGTGACTTCGTTACTGCACATCATGCGTGACATTGCTGTACATCATGCATGACTTTGTTACTGCATATCACATATGACTGTTACTGTATTTCATCGACGACTTCATTACTGTACATTATGTGTGACTTCATTGCTTTAGTTGTGTGTTTTAATTACTGGACATCATGCATGACTTTGTGACTGTACATCGTGCATCACTTCATTAATCTAAACGAGGCGTGACTTCGTTACTACTGTCGTATGATGGACATGATGATGACAATGCTATTGAGTGGTTTTCATTTGCTTTTGTTGATGTGTTGCAGAGGAAAAAGTCATAGGAATACCCAATGGAGAGGAGGATGCAATGTTTGGCAATGGGTCTCTCATCACTCCACCGCACAAGTGCACCAGGACTAAAAAAAACAACGTGAAAAAACACGCAGGTTCATTCAAAAAAATTGGGGATCCATCCAAAAGCATCTTTCATGTTTCTCTCACCTTGGTTTTCATTTCAGCTCTTCCTGAATCACAATCCTGTTCTGTTTGCTTGAAACTGCTCAAAATATTTCCTGGACGTCAAGTCCAGCTCTTCTCATCAGCGGTCAATATCCTGGGTACCCATCTCACTGAGAACTTTCTCATGCCAGATAAAATTCTAGTATCCGGATCCGATTCTCGGTGAGGATGCACTGATCCATTACTGAGTCTCACCAACGTATCAGCTCATCTTCAGTCATTGGTCAAAAGCTTGTGGACGACGTCAACCTCTTCTGGTGTGGCGGCTTCTTTGGGACATCGAGATCTTGGCTCAGACTCAGTGCTGTTTCTCTCTCACATAAATTCAGCTGCCCAGTTGTTGTTTTTCAGCGGCAAATGAAGGAAGGGGCATCATCTGCCAGTGTTGCCACCATGTCCTGATGGATTTCCTTTGGACCTTTCGTATGGAGTTACAATGTTTGATTAATTGCTCTGATTTAACACTTTTCCATTGACCGACTCATGTTGACACTTCTGGTCCAGCGAAAATAAACAAAAGTCTGTTTTAAAATAAACTAGAACTGCCACTTCCTAACTGCTGGCAGTGATGACCGGTTTACTCCGCCTTCAGCCTTCAGACAATCCCACTTTCATTGGACATGCTTTGATACAACTCCCCTTCCATACAACTCAGATACACACACACACACACACACACACACACACACACACACCCCCCCCCCCACACACACACCCCCCCACACACACACCCCCCCACACACACACACACCCACACCCCCCCACACACACACCCCCCCCTCCCACACCCCCCCCCCCTCCCACACCCCCGCTCCCACACACCCACAGGATATTTCCCGGTTATTTTACCTCCAGGAACATCACACACTGAAGTCATGTATAACCTGTGGCTTTGGTGATTATCCAAATGAATCCCTCCTCAGTCGAGAGGAATAGGGCTGTGGTGGGGTTATGTGCTCATTAATTATAGAGAGCGGTCCCATGAGTAATGTAACACCTCATTGGTAACTCGCAGCCCTGCGTTTACCTCCCAAGTTAATTAAAACCACAGGGATTCCCACAGGAATTTGTAATTTGTTCATGGTGCCGGCGATAACTCGCCCACTCACCAACTTATGCCGGCAGACGGTACTGTAGTTTAACGTCCATCCGAGGGCCGGCACAGACATTGTTGAATCACATGACCTGTGGAACACCAGGACGACGGTTTATCGCTGGTTCAGGATTCAAACCCAGGGTAGGCAGCTTGGAGGAGAGCGTGCGTATCTCCAAGCCATCCCGTCAGCCCATGTTCAGTCCTTACAACTACCTTCTCAGATTTGACTGAAAACCTGATCATGAATCCACAAAGACAAATTTGAGACAGAGAGTCAAAGAAAAAGAAGGTTCTGAGATTGCTCGTTATTCCACACGTGCTTCTCTGGTTATTTACCCATTCTGAACAAGAGTAAAACGCCAAACTTTCACAATGCACCGCAGATTGCGATGGGACTTTACTCTTTTCTCCAATATTCACCAAGACAATCCAGAAAACATAGAGCTGTGACGAAGTATAAAATAAAAAAAATTAATATCATAACAGGAATATAATAACTCTTGATTAATTTAGCATCTCAGTGTGAGTGCATTCTATTGATCTCAAAAAAAATAGGGGCAATACCCCTGGTCCTCACCTGGTGGAATAAAGCAGTATGCTACCTGGAAGGTATCTCGACAGACTACGATCGATTGAAGCACACGGTTATTGACTCTTCCGATCCCGGCCCGATTCACCGCAGCGCCATCCGAGCTGGGCCGCAACTTCCGGAAAAAAGGAAATAAACCCGCGGTCGCGATGTAGGGATACAACGGTGAATATTTGCAGCTTCATACATGACATCCTCCCCTTCCAGTCCAAAATTACCAAGAGCAACACGTGCTGGACTTCCAAAATTGACATTTCAAAAGCAACATTTCCAAAACATGTGAAAATGTGTGCAAACAATGATGAGAATAATGAAAATACGTGAAAATAGAACATGTGTCACCATGAAAATAGAACATGTGTCACGGTGAAAATAGTACACGTGTCACGGTGAAAATAGAACATGTGTCACGGTGAAAATAGAACATGTCTCACCATGAAAATAGAACATGTGTCACGGTGAAAATAGAGCATGTGTCACCATGAAAATAGAACATGTGTCACGGTGAAAATAGTACACGTGTCACGGTGAAAATAGAACATGTGTCACGGTGAAAATAGAACATGTCTCACCATGAAAATAGAACATGTGTCACGGTGAAAATAGAGCATGTCTCACCATGAAAATAGAACATGTGTCACGGTGAAAATAGAACATGTGTCACGGTGAAAATAGACCATGTGTCACGGTGAAAATAGAACATGTCTCACCATGAAAATAGAACATGTGTCACGGTGAAAATAGAGCATGTGTCACCATGAAAATAGAACATGTGCCACGGTGAAAATAGAGCATGTTCAAAGATTCAACCGGTCGGGTGCTTTTCTCTCACGCATTGAGCGTCGCGGTGTACCAGTGGATACAGAGTCCGAGGTGATCCCTTTGGGTCGCGGTGTACCAGTGGATACAGAGTCCGAGGTGATCCCTTTGGGTCGCGGTGTACCAGTGGATACAGAGTGCGAGGTGATCCCTTTCGGTCGCGGTGTACCAGTGGATACAGAGTCCGAGGTGATCCCTTTGGGTCGCGGTGTACCAGTGGATACAGAGTCCGAGGTGATGCCTTTGGGTCGTGGTGTACCAGTGGATACAGAGTCCGAGGTGATCCCTTTGGGTCGCGGTGTACCAGTGGATACAAAGTCCGAGGTGATCCCTTTGGGTCGCGGTGTACCAGTGGATACAGAGTCCGAGGTGATCCCTTTGGGTCGCGGTGTACCAGTGGATACAGAGTCCGAGGTGATCCCTTTGGGTCGCGGTGTACCAGTGGATACAGAGTCCGAGGTGATCCCTTTGGGTCGCGGTGTACCAGTGGATACAGAGTCCGAGGTGATCCCTTTGGGTCGCGGTGTACCAGTGGATACAGAGTCCGAGGTGATCCCTTTGGGTCGCGGTGTACCAGTGGATACAGAGTCCGAGGTGATCCCTTTGGGTCGCGGTGTACCAGTGGATACAGAGTCCGAGGTGATCCCTTTGGGTTTTTTTTTTGTTTTTTTGTATACAAGATCGAGGCTCGTGAAAGAGCGAACATTAATCACACAGAAAGACAAACCGACACATAAAACATATAACATGGGGAGCGGTAGACAAGACGGGGCGAGAGGGGGAGGAACACAAACACAACATCTGAGAGCAGGGACATCGAGAGATCTGTGGGAGGGAGAGGGCTTTGGGGGGGGGGGGTGGGGGGGGTGGGAGAGGTATAAAACATATGGACACTGCCGGGACTTCCAGGAAAGAAGTTGGAATTTCAAACAAGGTGGATCTGTGGTGAATTAGCGGGGGTAGAAAAGATCAAGGTTTTGGTTGGGAAAGATAAGAGATGGTGGTGAACAGCTGTTTTAAAGACCTGGAGGGAGGAGTGGGATTCAAGGGAGTGTGGGAGTTTGTTCCAGAGGCGGGAGAAAAGAGGAATGAAAGAGTGAAGGTGAACAGAGAGCCGAGATTTCGGCAGTTTAACCATCAGAGGGTTGCTGGCAGATCTTGTGCGACCTGTAGGAATATTTGGGGGCCAAAGCACAGAGAGAGCTGGGGGAGCAAGGCCGGAGAGGAGTCGGTAGAAGACAGAAAGGCCACCAACCTGCCTGCGGTGAGTAAGTGAAAGGCCCTCGGAGATAGCTTCATCGCGGGAGATTCCAATGATTCTGAAAGCTTTGGTTTCAACAGCGTGAAGCCGAGCTAGGTGTGAGGCAGGAGCACCGGCCCATAGGGGAGAACAGTATTCCATTGAGCTGCGGATGAAAGCCTTGTATGTGGTGAGGAGCTCAGGTGTGCCGAGGAAGGACTTCGCACGACGGAGGATGCCCAGTCGGCGACTGGCTTTGTAGGCCAGCTTGTAAATGTGGTTTTCCCAAGAAAGATCATGGCAGATAGTGAGACCCAAAAGCTTGAGCGACAGAACTTCTTGGAGAGGATTGTTGAGAAAGTAGATGGGAGGGTTGTCCAGTCGATCTTTTCGGAGAGACATTGTAAGAGTGTGAGATTTGTCAGGATTGAAAGACATGTTCCACTTGTTTGACCAGTTTGTGATTTTGTCCAGGTCTTCAGAGAGTTATTATTTTATTCCCGTGCCAAAAAAGTTCACCCAAGGCAGCTCAATGATTATGGACCTGTTGCCCTCACCTCCATCTTGTGTAAATGTATGGAGAAATTGAAGGTGAAGTTTGTAACATCAGATGTAACTCCTAAACTGGATCCTTTACAATTTGCCTGCAAAGCAAGACGAGGTGTTGAAGATACCTGGCTCAGTTTACTTCATCTAATCACAAGTCACCTTGACCAGAATGGAACCGATGTCCGTGTGTTATTTATTGATTTCTCGTCAGCCTTTATCACTCTGCAGCCATTTACCTTTCTGAAGGTGTTGAGTGACCTGTGCCTGAACCCCCATTTCATACTCTGGGTGGAAAGTTTTTTACGAGGCCGTCCTCAGCAGGTGAGGGTGAATGGTAGCTTACCAAAGTTATCAATCTTGAATACTGGTGCTCCACAAGGCTGTGTATTGTCACCTCCACTGTGCACTTTGTCCACCAATGAATGCGTGGCTCGAAAAGAAGCACAGACGATACCGCCATTGTTGGATGTCTTTCCGATCAATCATCCTTTGTATCTTTACCTCGACGAGATTGACAAATTGAACAAGTGGTGTGGGGACTTTTGTCTCACTCTGAATGTGGACAAAACTAAAGAGATGATTTTGGACTTTCGGAAAGTCACCATCATGAGCCTGGAACCATAAATGGTGATAAGGTGAAATCGCTAGCAAATTTAAATACCTGGGCACCTTTATTGATAACAAGTTAACTTTTGATGGAAATACTGATGCTGTGCACAAGAAATCAATGCAAAGATTGTATCTTCTCACCAAGTTGAATTCATTTGGTGTTCGCTCCCATGTGATGCGGATGTTGACAAATTCCTTACTGATCAGTGTTTTTGAGCCGGCCATCTCTCAATGGTGAAAAATCAATGAAAATTGTAAAAGTTCTCCGAATTCGTCCTTGTCACTCACTCAGCCATTGTGACGTCACTAAGGTTGGACATGGTCACAATGACAGAGAGGCCGTACATTGTTCGGGCTCATTTGGTTATCGACTAGCAGCAGACACGATGTGGATTCTCATCGCGGTCTTCATCCTGGTGCTAAATTGTGGAATATCGCGACCAACACAGCAGGTAACGGGTTTGTAAGAGATAACGTACTCGGGGAAGGTACACCACACGACAGGAGATTCTTAGTTACAGTTTGTCAAATACTTTTGCGGTTAAACCCGTAACTATGGAGACGACGAAAATGCAAATTGCGTCTCCTGTCACGGAGCCGGTAATCTGGGCCTGAGAGAAACGATTGGTGGGTCTTCGCAGAGAGTTGTGATCTTGGCATTGAATGGTGTTTTCAGAATTAAGGAAAAGAAAAAACGATGATGGATTCGAGATGATCAGGGCCGACAGAGTCGCGTCATCAGGCAAGGCCAAAGATGGCGGTTTGTGTTTGCTGGTGAATTTGAATTGGGCCAAACATTTTACGGTACGTGAACGGTCCTGTTCCGAGGACGTGGAGACACTGACGGTCTCTTTCCGATCATACTTGTGACGACCCTGATGAACTTACTGAAAATATCAGATTATGTGAAGTTCTGTGAGGACCTCGTGACCACAGAGAGAACCATTCGCATGTTTCCCAATAACAAACCTTGGGTTACCGCTGAAGTGAAGGTGTGTTTGATGAAGAAGAAGCGTGCATTCCTTAAGAAGGATGACTCCGCCCTCAGGGAGGCGAAGAAAGAATTGCGCTCTGTCATCGGCAGGTGTAAACGGTCGTACAAGGATAAGATTGAAGAACAACTCCACGATGGTGATGCTCGTAACGCTTGGAGGGGACTCAGGCATATGATGGGAATGAATGAGAGGCTCAAAGATGGTAGATTGGGTCTTCGACCAGTCTGGAGTCTCGATACTTGCGAGCATTGAAAAGGAAGGCGGTGCAGGTGTGTACTGATGAGTCATTTCTTGAACAGACTTTTTGAAAAACTGCCATCAGGGAGACGCTTTCGTGTAGGAGGATGAAGAAGAACATTTTCAAAATGTCATTTGTACCACGTGCAATTCAAATGCTAAATTCAAATTCCTCGACATTTTGCTGTTTTGTCATTCTTCCATATTTTATATTTATTTTATATTTTATATCTTTTTATTTTGTTTTCTTATTCCCTTTGTGTTTTATGTTTTAATGATGGTTAACTTTCGGTGTCACCAAAGAATAATTTCCCTGAATATGGGACAATAAAGATTTATTATTATTATTATTGAAGAACAAGAACGGCACTCAGTAGAGAGCATATCTCCGCCTGGTTGGCACTTACAAACTTCTACGAGCTGGATCAGGATCCGGATCATCACCAAAATGTAATCATTTCTTCCTCGTCACACATCCAACCGGTCCACCAGGTTTCGTCCAAATCCATGCATAACTTTTTGAGATATCCTGCTCTGTATCGTTTTTAGCCCGATCTCCAAATGGTTAAGAATCACTTAAAAATTAAATAATTCTCATATCCGAATCCATGTTTAGATTTTCACCAAAATCGAAAGGAATCGTCCGTGTCAGACACCCAACCGGTCCACCAAGTTTCGTCCAAGTCCGTCCATAAATTTTTGAGATATCCTGCTATATGTTGGTTTTAGTCCTATCTCCCACTGGTGAAGAATCACTTAAAATTTTAAATAATTCTCATATCCGAATCCATATTTAGATCTTCACCAAAATTGAATCGATTCCTCCTTGTAGGACACCCAACCGGTCCACCAAGTTTCGTTCAAATCTATGCACAACTTTTTGAGATATCCTGCTCTGTATCGTTTTTAGTCCAGTCTCCAAATGGTTAAGAATCACTTAAAAATTAAATAATTCTCATATCCGAATCCATATTTATATCTTCATCAAAATCGAATGGAATCGTCCTTGTCAGACACCCAACTTGTCCACCAAGTTTCGTCCAAATCCATCCACAACTTTTTGAGATATCCTGCTATATGTTGGTTTTAGTCCGATCTCCCACTGGTGAAGAATCACTTAAAGTTTTGCATAATTCTCATATCCGAATCCATGTTCAGATTTTCACCAAAATCGAATGGAATCGTCCTTGTCAGACACCCAACCGGTCCACCAGGTTTCGTCCAAATCCGTCCATAACGTTTTGAGATATCCTGCTATGTATCGTTTTTGGCCCAATCTCCAAATGGTTAAGAATCACTTAAAAATTAAATAATTCTCATATCCGAATCCATATTCAGATTTTCACCAAAATCGAATCGAATCGTTCTTGTCAGACACCCAACCGGTCCACCAAGTTTCGTCCAAATCCGCCATAACCTTTTTCGAGATCCTGCGATGTTTCGTTTTTAACCCGATCTCCAAATGGTTAAGAATCACTTAAAAATTAAATAATTCTCATATGCGAATCCATATTCAGATTTTCACCAAAATCGAATGGAATCGTCCTTGTCAGACACCCAACCGGTCCACCAAGTTTCGTCCAAATCCATCCACAACTTTTTGAGATATCCTGCTATGTATTGTTTTTGGCCCTATCTCCCAATGGTTAAGAATCACTTACAATTTTAAATAATTCTCATATCCGAATACATATTTATATCTTCACCAAAATCGAATGGAATCGTCCTTGTCAGACACCCAACCGCTCCACCAAGTTTCGTCCAAATCCATCCACAACTTTTTGAGATACCCTGCTCTGTATCGTTTTTAGCCCGATCTCCAAATGGTTAAGAATCACTTAAAAATTAAATAATTCTCATATCCGAATCCATGTTTAGATTTTCACCAAAATCGAAAGAATCGTCCGTGTCAGACACCCAACCGGTCCACCAAGTTTCGTCCAAGTCCGTCCATAACTTTTTGAGATATCCTGCTATATGTTGGTTTTAGCCCTATCTCCCACTGGTGAAGAATCACTTAAAATTTTAAATAATTCTCATATCCGAATCAATATTTAGATCTTCACCAAAATCGAATGGAATCGTTCTTGTCAGACACCCAACTGGTCCACCAAGTTTCGTCCAAATCCGTCAATCACCTTTTTCGAGATCCTGCGATGTTTCGTTTTTAGCCCTAACTCCAAATGGTTAAGAATCACTTAAAAATTAAATAATTCTCACATGCGAATCAATATTCAGATTTTCACCAAAATCGAATGGAATCGTCCTTGTAAGACACCCAACCTGTCCACCAAGTTTTGTCCAAATCCATCCACAACTTTTTGAGATATCCTGCTATGTATTGTTTTTGGCCCTGTCTCCAATGGTTAAGAATCACTTAAAAATTAAATAATTCTCATATCCGAATCCATATTCAGATTTTCACCAAAATCGAATCGAATCGTTCTTGTCAGACACCCAACCGGTCCACCAGGTTTCGTCCAAATCCGCCATAACCTTTTTCGAGATCCTGCGATGTTTCGTTTTTAACCCGATCTCCAAATGGTTAAGAATCACTTAAAAATTAAATAATTCTCATATGCGAATCCATATTCAGATTTTCACCAAAGTCGAATGGAATCGTCCTTGTCAGACACCCAACCTGTCTACCAAGTTTCGTCCAAATCCGTCCATAACGTTTTGAGATATCCTGCTATGTATCGTTTTTGGCCCAATCTCCAAATGGTTAAGAATCACTTTTTTTTATTTTTTTTATTTTTTTTTATTTTTTTTTGTATACAAGATCGAGGCTCGTGAAAGAGCTAACATTAATCACACAAAAAGACAAACCGACACACAAAACACAAAAAACAAGGGGGGCGGTAGACAAGATGAGGAGAGAGGGGGAAGGACACAAAAGAGAGGGGGAAGGACACAAACACAACATTTGAGAGCAGGGACATCGGGAGGACTTGGGGGGAGGTGGGAGAGGATTAAAACATATGAACACTGCAAGGACTCTGGGGTGAATTACCGGGGGTAGAAAAGATCAAGGTTTTCGATGGGGGAAGATAAGAGATGGTGGTGAACAGCCGTTTTAAAGACCTGGAGGGAGGAGTGGGATTGAAGGGAGTGGGGGAGTTTGTTCCAGAGGCGGGAGAAAAGGGGAATGAAAGAGTGAAGGTGAGCAGAGAGCCTAGACTTTGGCAGTTTAACCAGAAGAGGGTTGCAGGCAGATCTTGTGCGAACTGAAGGAATATTGGGGGGACAGAGCACAGAGAGAGCTGGGGGAGCAAGGCCGGAGAGGAGTCGGTAGAAGACAGAAAGACCACCAACCTGCCTGCGGTGAGTGAGTGAAAGGCCCTCGGCGTTGACTACATCGCAGGAGATTCCAATGATTCTGAAAGCTTTGGCCTCAACAGCGTGAAGCCGAGCAAGGTGTGAGGCAGGAGCACCAGCCCAGAGGGGGGAACAGTATTCCATTGAGCTGCGGATGAAAGCCTTGTATGTGGTGAGGAGCTCAGGTGTGCCAAGGAAGGACTTCGCACGACGGAGGATGCCCAGTCGGTGACTGGCTTTGGAGGCCAGCTTGGAAATGTGGTTTTCCCAAGAAAGATCATGGCAGATAGTGAGACCCAAAAGCTTGAGCGACAGAACTTCTTGGAGAGGATTGTTGAGAAAGTAGATGGGAGGGTTGTTCAGTCGATCCTTTCGGAGAGACATTGTAAGAGTGTGAGATTTGTCAGGATTGAAAGACATGTTCCACTTGTTTGACCAGTCTGTGATTTTGTCCAGGTCTGCAGAGAGTGAGGAGGCTGCAGACTGCCGATCTGAGGGATGAGGAATGGAGCGACAGAGAGTAGAGTCGTCAGCAAAGAGATAGAGAGGATTTTCAAGAGAGTCAGAGAGATCATTGATGAAGACCAGAAAAAGCACAGGGCCCAGAACACTACCTTGGGGAACTCCAGCCTGAACAGGAAGAAGAGATGAGAGAAACCCATTCAGGGCCACACGTTGACTACGACCAGAGAGGAAGTCCGCCAGCCATGCGTGGAGATTTCCATGGATACCAAAGGAGGAGAGTTTGGAGAGCAGAGCAGGGTGCCAGACCGTATCGAAGGCACGTGAAATGTCAAGGGAGACAGCTCTAATTTCCTGTTTGGCGTTGAGGACCTCCATCCATTGTTGAGAAAGCAGAAGCAGCATGTCCAGAGTAGAGTGACCAGGTCTGAAACCAAATTGATGATCAGAGATCAAGCCATTGGAGAAGAGGAAAGATTTAATATCTGAAGCAATGATGGATTCCATGACTTTGCTGATAATTGGGAGAAGGCTGATTGGTCTGTAGTTGCTGGGATCTGGTTTTGCACCTTTTTTGTGCAAAGCGGTGATGTTGGCTGATTTCCAAGCAGATGGCAGATGACCTTGAGCAAAAGAGAGGGTGAAGAGAACAGAAAGAGGGAGTGAAAGTGCAGAAGAACATGATTTTAGGACCCGTGGGCTGATGCCGTCAGGACCAGTTGCAGAATCAGAGTCGAGGGTTGCCAGAAACTTTTCCACCTTGTCAGGAGGAAAGGACACAGAGTCCAGGAGCAGCTGGGTACGACTGGGTACGGTGGGTACAGAGAGGGATGGGTTTGGGACACAAGATTTAGAGGCAAACACAGAGTTGAGGCATTCAGCTTTTTCACGTGCGGAGTCAGCCGTTAAGTCGTTTGAGGTGAGGGAGGGGATGGAGGGGGAACAAACACCAGAAACAGATTTGACCAGACGCCACCAGGATTTGGAAGAGGGAGACAGATAAGAGAGTTCGGTCTTGAGAATGGTGAGATATTGTTTTCTGGCTCTCCTGAGGGTGGACACACACTTGTTTCGGGCTTTGTGAAAGGAAATGAGATTTCCTTCCGTTGGATTTGCTTTCCAGGAGACGAAAGCAAGTTGTTTCAGGGCAACAGCCTCACCACAAGATTCCGTGTACCATGGACGGGAGGAAGGGTATGACAACTGAAGACGAGATGGTATAAATCTGTGCATGAGAGAGAGCAATTTACTTTGAAAGAATTCCCAGGATGAGTTGATGTCAGAGGCGGTAGAGATGGGAGACCAGTCCAGATGATTGATGGCTGCTTGAAGACCGTGCCAGTTGGCCTGAGTGAAATGCCAGACTCGTCGACGCTGAGGAGGCTCTCTGAGAATGGTCAGAGAGATGTCCACTTTGACAAGCACATGATCAGATGAGCCGATTGGAGCAGAAGAAGAGCAGCAGACATTTTCAGGGAAGTTTGTCATAACCAAATCCAGAAGAGAAGATGCTCCGTTGACTGAGATCCGGGTCGGGAAATTGACAGATTGTGTCAGTCCCAGTGAGTCGCAGAAGTCCTTTGCTGAAGAGCCATGGCTGGTGAGAGAGGTACCCACACCCAGCCAACTGGCATGGTGACAATTGAAATCACCACATATGAGGAAGAGAGAGTTGGGATGGGTAGATAGAAGTTGGTCCATATTATCAGACAGTGAGATGTAGATGGAGTCATCGCTGATTGGTGGACGGTACAACACACATATGAACAAAAGGTGGGAGCGAAGGGGAAGCCGTAGCCAAAGGTATTCCTGGGGGTGAGGTGGAGAGAGGGCAGTGGAGGGCGAGTGAGGAAGAGAGTTTTTTATAAAGATAGCAACCCCACCTCCAGGACGAGGCTCAGGTCTATCATACCGGAGGAGGGAGTAACCTGGGAGAGATACCAAGGCATCAGAGACATCATGAAGGAGGAAAGTTTCTGTTAAGCAGATCACATCTGTTTTGTCAGAAGCAACTTGTATGGAGAGGTCAGTCAAGTTTGAGCGAAGGCCCCGGATGTTTGAGGTCCATACCGTTAATGAAGAGGAAGGGGGAGCATCGGGTCCAGAACAGGGGGGGGGGAGGGGTAGGGTAAGATGTGGAAGAGGAGGAAGAGGTAGGGAGAGCTGTTGAAGGTGTGTCAGAGATTTCAAAATAGCTTGGAGAAAGGGAAGAATGGGGCGGACAAAAGGTTTGATGGAGATTGGGTGAGGCACAGTGAGGTGTTATTTGAGGAGGGGGAAGAGCAAGGCAGAAGGTTTGGGGAGATGAAGGTGAAAGTTGGAAGGAGGAAGAAGCAGGGAGGATGCTTTGAGGTGGAGGGGTGAGAGGAGAGTCTAGGAGGGGAGGAGCGAGGGAGAGTCTCGGAGGGGAGGGGTGTGGGGGGAGTTTAGGAGGGAGGGGAGGGAAGGGGCAAGGGGGGAGATTTGAAAGGGATGGGTGATGGGGAGGATTTGGAGGGGAGGGGTGAGATTGGATTTTGAAAAGTGTACGATTCATGGGAAACGAACATTTTTTGCAAAATGAGTTTGAGACCTTCGAGTCAAAAATACGTTTGAGGACACTGGAGGAGGGATGGAGTTCTGGATAGTTTAGGGAATGTAGAAAGGAGGAACTGTAAGAGATGGTATTATATATATTTTTTGGAATGAATAGATTTGGTGAGCAAGACGAAAGCATCCTTTTGTAGGAAAAGTAGAAAAGGGTGTTATAATATATGAGAGAAAATAGTTGTTCAGGGGAGAGATTATACATTTCTAACCGCATGATCGCGAACGAAGAACGAACGAACAAAAAGAACAAATAAACGAATAAGACCTGGGAAGGAAATAGTTTTTTTGGGGGGTTTTTTTTTTTTTTTTTTTTTGTGAGTACAGATATTAAACAAGGAGGTACGGGGTGAACGACTGGGACGAAACAGTGAACGAAAATAATTTCAGCACATTCGACGAATCGCTGAGAGGAAAACAAACCACAAGGTCGGAGACGGTACGGTAGTCCAAGCCTACGAGTACTAGGCCGCAGAATACTCGATACCATTAACCGACGATTGTGTATACATGTACGAAAAATTAGCACCGAAAATTTTCCAAAAGATACGCTATAGGTACATACACCGAAAGATAGATACAGTCTCGACAAAAACACGATTGAGAAATATCACTTAGCTTCGAGAGCGTGAGCGCATGGAGCAGCTTCCTTAAAGTGGAGCAGCTTCCACTTAAAAATTAAATAATTCTCATATCCGAATCCATATTCAGATTTTCACCAAAATCGAATCGAATCGTTCTTGTCAGACACGCAACCGGTCCACCAAGTTTCGTCCAAATCCGCCATAACCTTTTTCGAGATCCTGCGATGTTTCGTTTTTAACCCGATCTCCAAATAGTTAAGAATCACTTAAAAATTAAATAATTCTCATATGCGAATCCATATTCATATCGCCATTGTTGGATGTCTTTCCGATCAAGCACAAACGATACCGCCATTGTTGGATGTCTTTCCGATCAATCATCCTTTGTATCTTTACCTCGACGAGATTGACAAATTGAACAAGTGGTGTGGGGACTTTTGTCTCACTCTGAATGTGGACAAAACTAAAGAGATGATTTTGGACTTTCGGAAAGGTGACCATCATGAGCCTGGAACCATAAATGGTGATAAGGTGAAATTGCTAGCAAATTTAAATACCTGGGCACCTTTATTGATAACAAGTTAACTTTTGATGGAAATACTGATGCTGTGCACAAGAAATCAATGCAAAGATTGTATCTTCTCACCAAGTTGAATTCATTTGGTGTTCGCTCTCATGTGATGCGGATGTTGACAAATTCCTTACTGATCAGCGTTTTTGAGCCGGCCATCTCTCAATGGTGAAAAATCAATGAAAATTGTAAACATTCTCCGGATTCGTCGTCGTCACACACTCGGCCATTGTGACGTCACTAAGATTGGGCATTGTCACAATGACAGAGAGAGACGCACATTGTTACGGCTCATTTCTTGATCGACTAGCAGCAGACAAGATGTGGATTCTCATCGCGGTCTTCATCCTGGTGCTCAGTTGTGGAATATCGCGACCAACACAGCAGGTAACGGGTTTGTAAGAGATAACGTACTCGGGGAAGGTACACCACACGACAGGAGATTCTTAGTTACAGTTTGTCAAATACTTTTGCGGTTTAAACCCGTAACTATGGAGACGACGAAAATGCAAATTGCGTCTCCTGTCACGGAGCCGGTAATCTGGGCCTGAGAGAAACGATTGGTGGGTCTTCGCAGAGAGTTGTGATCTTGGCATTGAATGGTGTTTTCAGAATTAAGGAAAAGAAAAAACGACGATGGATTCGAGATGATCAGGGCCGACAGAGTCGCGTCATCAGGCAAGGCCAAAGATGGCGGTTTGTGTTTGCTGGTGAATTTGAATTGGGCCAAACATTTTACGGTACGTGAACGGTCCTGTTCCGAGGACGTGGAGACACTGACGGTCTCTTTCCGATCATACTTGTGCCGACCCTGATGAACTTACTGAGACTATCAGATTATGTGAAGTTCTGTAAGGACCTCGTGACCACAGAGAGAACCATTCGCATGTTTCCCAATAACAAACCTTGGGTTACCGCTGAAGTGAAGGTTGGCCTATGTTTGATGAAGAAGAAGCGTGCATTTCTGAAGAAGGATGACTCGGCCCTCAGGGAGGCGAAGAAAGAATTGCGCTCTGTCATCGGCAGGTGTAAACGGTCGTACAAGGATAAGATTGAAGAACAACTACACGATGGTGATGCTCGTAACGCTTGGAGGGGACTCAGGCATATGATGGGAATGAATGAGAGGCTCAAAGATGGTAGATTGGGCCTTCGACCAGTCTGGAGTCTCGATACTTGCGAGCATTGAAAAGGAAGGCGGTGCAGGTGTGTACTGATGAGTCATTTCTTGAACAGACTTTTTGAAAAACTGCCATCAGGGAGACGCTTTCGTGTAAGGAGGATGAAGAAGAACATTTTCAAAAGGTCATTTGTACCACGTGCAATTCAAATGCTAAATTCAAATTCCTATACATTTTGCTGTTTATTCATTCTTCCATATTTTATATTTATTTTATATCTATTTATTTTGTTTCCTTATTCCCTTTGTGTTTTATGTTTTAATGATGGTTAACTTACGGTGTCACCAAAGAATAATTTCCCTGAATATGGGACAATAAAGATTTATTATTATTATTATTGAAGAACAAGAACGGCACTCAGTTGAGAGCATATCTCCGCCTGGTTGGCACTTACAAACTTCTACGAGCTGGATCAGGATCCGGATCATCACCAAAATTTAATCAATTCTTCCTCGTCACACACCCAACCGGTCCACCAAGTTTGGTCCAAATCCATCCACAACCTTTTAAGATACCCTGCTCTGTATTGTTTTTGGCCCTATCTCCTAATGGATAAGAATCACTTAAAAATTAAATAATTCTCATATCCGAATCCATATTCAGATTTTCACCAAAATCGAATCGAATCGTCCGTGTCAGACACCCAATCGGTCCACCAAGTTTCGTCCAAATCCGCCATAACCTTTTTCGAGATCCTGCGATGTTTCGTTTTTAACCCGATCTCCAAATAGTTAAGAATCACTTAAAAATTAAATAATTCTCATATGCGAATCCATATTCATATCGCCATTGTTGGATGTCTTTCCGATCAAGCACAGACGATACCGCCATTGTTGGATGTCTTTCCGATCAATCATCCTTTGTATCTTTACCTCGACGAGATTGACACATTGAATGAGTGGTGTGGGGACGTTTGTCTTACTCTGAATGTGGACAAAACTAAAGAGATGATTTTGGACTTTCGGAAAGTCACCATCATGAGCCTGTAACCATAAATGGTGATAAGGTGAAATTGCTAGCAAATTTAAATACCTGGGCACCTTTATTGATAACAAGTTAACTTTTGATGGAAATACTGATGCTGTGCACAAGAAATCAATGCAAAGATTGTATCTTCTCACCAAGTTGAATTCATTTGGTGTTCGCTCTCATGTGATGCGGATGTTGACAAATTCCTTGCCGATCAGTGTTTTTGAGCCGGCCATCTCTCAATGGTGAAAAATCAATGAAAATTGGAAAAATTCTCCATATTCGTCCTCGTCACTCACTCAGCCATTGTGACGTCACTAAGGTTGCGCATGGTCACAATGACAGAGAGAGACGCACATTGTTACGGCTCATTTGGTTATCGACTAGCAGCAGACAAGATGTGGATTCTCATCGCGGTCTTCATCCTGGTGCTAAATTGTGGAATATCGCGACCAACACAGCAGGTAACGGGTTTGTAAGAGATAACGTACTCGGGGAAGGTACACCACACGACAGGAGATTCTTAGTTACAGTTTGTCAAATACTTTTGCGGTTTAAACCGGTAACGATGCAGACGACTAAAATGCAAATTGCGTCTCCTGTAACGGAGCCGGTAATCTGGGCCTGAGAGAAACGATTGGTGGGTCTTCGCAGAGAGTTGTGATCTTGGCATTGAATGGAGTTTTCAGAATTAAGGAAAAGAAAAAACGAGGTTTCAAATTTCAAATTGAAATTCCTCGACATTTTTCTGTTTGGACAACCTTCCATATTTTATATCTTTTTATTTTGTTTTCTTATTCCCTTTGTGTTTTATGTTTTAATGATGGTTAACTTACGGTGTCACCAAAGAATAATTTCCCTGAATATGGGACAATAAAGATTTATTATTATTATTATTGAAGAACAAGAACGGCACTCAGTAGAGAGCATATCTCCGCCTGGTTGGCCATATCACTTACAAACTCCTACTAGCTGGATCAGGATCCGGATCATCACCAAAATTTAATCATTTCTTCCTCGTCACACACCCAACCGGTCCACCAAGTTTCGTCCAAATCCATCCATAACTTTTTGAGATATCGTGCTATATGTTGGTTTTAGCCCAATCTCCCACTGGTTAAGAATCACTTAAAATTTTAAATAATTCTCATATCCGAATCCATATTCAGATTTTCACCAAAATCGAATCGAATCGTCCTTGTCAGACACCCAATCGGTCCACCAAGTTCCGTCCAAGTCCGCCCATAACCTTTTGAGATATCGTGCTATATGTTGGTTTTAGCCCAATCTCCCACTGGTTAAGAATCACTTAAAATTTTAAATAATTCTCATATGCGAATCCATATTCAGATTTTCACCAAAATCGAATGGAATCATCCTTGTCAAACACCCAACCGGTCCACCAAGTTTCGTCCAAATCCGTCCATAACGTTTTGAGATATCCTGCTATATGTTGGTTTTAGCCCAATCTCCCACTGGTGAAGAATCACTTAAAATTTTAAATAATTCTCATATCCGAATCCATATTTATATCTTCATCAAAATCGAATGGAATCGGCCGTGTCAGACACGCAACCGGTCCACCAAGTTTCGTCCAAATCCGTCCATAACGTTTTGAGATATCCTGCTATATGTTGGTTTTAGCCCAATCTCCCACTGTTGAAGAATCACTTAAAATTTTAAATAATTCTCATATCCGAATCCATATTTATATCTTCATCAAAATCGAATGGAATCGTCCGTGTCAGACACCCAACCAGGTCCACCAAGTTTCGTCCAAATCCGTCCATAACGTTTTGAGATATCCTGCTATGTATCGTTTTTGGCCCAATCTCCAAATGGTTAAGAATCACTTAAAAATTAAATAATTCTCATATCCGAATCCATATTCAGATTTTCACCAAAATCGAATCGAATCGGCCTTGTCAGACACCCAACCGGTCCACCAAGTTTCGTCCAAATCCGTCCATAACCTTTTTCGAGATCCTGCGATGTTTCGTTTTTAGCCCTATCTCCAAATGGTTGAGAATCACTTAAAAATTAAATAATTCTCATATGCGAATCCATATTCAGATTTTCACCAAAATCGAATCGAATCGTCCTTGTCAGACACCCAACCGGTCCACCAAGTTTCGTCCAAATCCATCCACAACTTTTTGAGATATCCTGCTATATGTTGGTTTTAGTCCGATCTCCCACTGGTGAAGAATCACTTAAAGTTTTGCATAATTCTCATCCGAATCCATGTTCAGATTTTCATCAAAATCGAATGGAATCGTCCTTGTCAGACACCCAACCGGTCCACCAAGTTTCGTCCAAATCCGTCCATAACGTTTTGAGATATCCTGCTATGTATCGTTTTTGGCCCAATCTCCAAATGGTTAAGAATCACTTAAAAATTAAATAATTCTCATATCCGAATCCATATTCAGATTTTCACCAAAATCGAATCGAATCGTTCTTGTCAGACACGCAACCGGTCCACGAAGTTTCGTCCAAATCCGCCATAACCTTTTTCGAGATCCTGCGATGTTTCGTTTTTAACCCGATCTCCAAATGGTTAAGAATCACTTAAAAATTACATAATTCTCATATCCGAATCCATGTTCAGATTTTCACCAAAATCGAATCGATTCCTCCTTGTCAGATACTCAAACGGTCCACCAAGTTTCGTCCAAATCCGCCATAACCTTTTTCTAGATCCTGCTCTGTATCGTTTTTCGCCCCATCTCCAAATGGTTAAGAATCACTTAAAAATTAAATAATTCTCATATGCGAATCCATATTCAGATTTTCACCAAAATCGAATGGAATCATCCTTGTCAGACACCCAACCGGTCCACCAGGTTTCGTCCAAATCCATCCACAACTTTTTGAGATATCCTGCTATGTATTGTTTTTGGCCCTATCTCCCAATGGTGAAGAATCACTAAAAAATTAAATAATTCTCATATCCGAATCCATATTCAGATTTTCACCAAAATCGAATCGAATCGTCCTTGTCAGACACCCAATCGGTCCACCAAGTTTCGTCCAAGTCCGCCCATAACCTTTTGAGATATCCTGCTATATGTTGGTTTTAGCCCAATCTCCCACTGGTGAAGAATCACTTAAAATTTTAAATAATTCTCATATCCGAATCCACATTTATATCTTCATCAAAATCGAATGGAATCGTCCTTGTCAGACACCCAACCGGTCCACCAAGTTTCGTCCAAATCCGTCCATAACGTTTTGAGATATCCTGCTATATGTTGGTTTTAGCCCAATCTCCCACTGTTGAAGAATCACTTAAAATTTTAAATAATTCTCATATCCGAATCCATATTTATATCTTCATCAAAATCGAATGGAATCGTCCGTGTCAGACACCCAACCAGGTCCACCAAGTTTCGTCCAAATCCGTCCATAACGTTTTGAGATATCCTGCTATGTATCGTTTTTGGCCCAATCTCCAAATGGTTAAGAATCACTTAAAAATTAAATAATTCTCATATCCGAATCCATATTCAGATTTTCACCAAAATCGAATCGAATCGTTCTTGTCAGACACGCAACCGGTCCACCAAGTTTCGTCCAAATCCGCCATAACCTTTTTCGAGATCCTGCGATGTTTCGTTTTTAACCCGATCTCCAAATGGTTAAGAATCACTTAAAAATTAAATAATTCTCATATGCGAATCCATATTCAGATTTTCACCAAAATCGAATGCAATCGTCCTTGTCAGACACCCAACCGGTCCACCAAGTTTCGTTCAAATCCATCCACAACTTTTTGAGATATCCTGCTCTGTATCGTTTTTGGCCCAATCTCCAAATGGTTAAGAATCACTTAAAAATTAAATAATTCTCATATCCGAATCCATGTTTAGATTTTCACCAAAATCGAAAGGAATCGTCCGTGTCAGACACCCAACCGGTCCACCAAGTTTCGTCCAAGTCCGTCCATAACTTTTTGAGATATCCTGCTATATGTTGGTTTTAGCCATATCTCCCACTGGTGAAGAATCACTTAAAATTTTAAATAATTCTCATATCCGAATCCATATTTAGATCTTCACCAAAATCGAATGGAATCGTTCTTGTCAGACACCCAATCGGTCCACCAAGTTTCGTCCAAATCCGCCATAACCTTTTTCATGATCCTGCGATGTTTCGTTTTTAGCCCTAACTCCAAATGGTTAAGAATCACTTAAAAATTAAATAATTCTCATATGCGAATCAATATTCAGATTTTCACCAAAATCGAATGGAATCGTCCTTGTAAGACACCCAACCTGTCCACCAAGTTTTGTCCAAATCCATCCACAACTTTTTGAGATATCCTGCTATGTATTGTTTTTGGCCCTGTCTCCCAATGGTTAAGAATCACTTAAAAATTAAATAATTCTCATATCCGAATCCATGTTCAGATTTTCACCAAAGTCGAATGGAATCGTCCTTGTCAGACACCCAACCTGTCCACCAAGATTCGTCCAAATCCATCCACAACTTTTTGAGATATCCTGCTATGTATTGTTTTTGGCCCTGTCTCCCAATGGTGAAGAGTCACTTAAAAATTAAGTAATTCTCATATCCGAATCCATGTTCAGATTTTCACCAAAATCGAAGGGAATCGTCCTTGTCAGACACCCAACCGGTCCACCAAGTTTCGTCCAGGTCCGTCCATAACTTTTTGAGATATCCTGCTATATGTTGGTTTTAGCCCCATCTCCCACTGGTGAAGAATCACTTAAAAATTAAATAATTCTCATATCCGAATCCATGTTCAGATTGTCACCAAAATCGAATGGAATCGTCCTTGTCAGATACCCAACCTGTCCACCAAGATTCGTCCAAATCCATCCACAACTTTTTGAGATATCCTGCTATGTATTGTTTTTGGCCCTATCTCCCAATGGTGAAGAATCACTAAAAAATTAAATAATTCTCATATCCGAATCCATATTCAGATTTTCACCAAAGTCGAATGGAATCGTCCTTGTCAGACACCCAACCTGTCCACCAAGATTCGTCCAAATCCATCCACAACTTTTTGAGATATCCTGCTATGTATTGTTTTTGGCCCTATCTCCCAATGGTGAAGAATCACTAAAAAATTAAATAATTCTCATATCCGAATCCATATTCAGATTTTCACCAAAATCGAATCGAATCGTCCTTGTCAGACACCCAATCGGTCCACCAAGTTTCGTCCAAGTCCGCCCATAACCTTTTGAGATATCCTGCTATATGTTGGTTTTAGCCCAATCTCCCACTGGTGAAGAATCACTTAAAATTTTAAATAATTCTCATATCCGAATCCACATTTATATCTTCATCAAAATCGAATGGAATCGTCCTTGTCAGACACCCAACCGGTCCACCAAGTTTCGTCCAAATCCGTCCATAACGTTTTGAGATATCCTGCTATATGTTGGTTTTAGCCCAATCTCCCACTGTTGAAGAATCACTTAAAATTTTAAATAATTCTCATATCCGAATCCATATTTATATCTTCATCAAAATCGAATGGAATCGGCCGTGTCAGACACCCAACCAGGTCCACCAAGTTTCGTCCAAATCCGTCCATAACGTTTTGAGATATCCTGCTATGTATCGTTTTTGGCCCAATCTCCAAATGGTTAAGAATCACTTAAAAATTAAATAATTCTCATATCCGAATCCATATTCAGATTTTCACCAAAATAGAATCGAATCGTTCTTGTCAGACACGCAACCGGTCCACCAAGTTTCGTCCAAATCCATCCACAACTTTTTGAGATATCCTGCTATATGTTGGTTTTAGTCCGATCTCCCACTGGTGAAGAATCACTTAAAGTTTTGCATAATTCTCATATCCGAATCCATCTTCAGATTTTCATCAAAATCGAATGGAATCGTCCTTGTCAGACACCCAACCGGTCCACCAAGTTTCGTCCAAATCCGTCCATAACGTTTTGAGATATCCTGCTATGTATCGTTTTTGGCCCAATCTCCAAATGGTTAAGAATCACTTAAAAATTAAATAATTCTCATATCCGAATCCATATTCAGATTTTCACCAAAATCGAATCGAATCGTTCTTGTCAGACACGCAACCGGTCCACCAAGTTTCGTCCAAATCCGCCATAACCTTTTTCGAGATCCTGCGATGTTTCGTTTTTAACCCGATCTCCAAATGGTTAAGAATCACTTAAAAATTAAATAATTCTCATGTGCGAATCCATATTCAGATTTTCACCAAAATCGAATGCAATCGTCCTTGTCAGACACCCAACCGGTCCACCAAGTTTCGTTCAAATCCATCCACAACTTTTTGAGATATCCTGCTATGTATTGTTTTTGGCCCTATCTCCCAATGGTTAAGAATCACTTACAATTTTAAATAATTCTCATATCCGAATACATATTTATATCTTCACCAAAATCGAATGGAATCGTCCTTGTCAGACACCCAACCGCTCCACCAAGTTTCGTCCAAATCCATCCACAACTTTTTGAGATACCCTGCTCTGTATCGTTTTTAGCCCGATCTCCAAATGGTTAAGAATCACTTAAAAATTAAATAATTCTCATATCCGAATCCATGTTTAGATTTTCACCAAAATCGAAAGGAATCGTCCGTGTCAGACACCCAACCGGTCCACCAAGTTTCGTCCAAGTCCGTCCATAACTTTTTGAGATATCCTGCTATATGTTGGTTTTAGCCATATCTCCCACTGGTGAAGAATCACTTAAAATTTTAAATAATTCTCATATCCGAATCAATATTTAGATCTTCACCAAAATCGAATGGAATCGTTCTTGTCAGACACCAAATCGGTCCACCAAGTTTCGTCCAAGTCCGTCCATAACTTTTTGAGATATCCTGCTATATGTTGGTTTTAGCCCGAACTCCAAATGGTTAAGAATCACTTAAAAATTAAATAATTCTCATATGCGAATCAATATTCAGATTTTCACCAAAATCGAATGGAATCGTCCTTGTAAGACACCCAACCGGTCCACCAAGTTTTGTCCAAATCCATCCACAACTTTTTGAGATATCCTGCTATGTATTGTTTTTGGCCCTGTCTCCCAATGGTTAAGAATCACTTAAAAATTAAATAATTCTCATATCCGAATCCATATTCAGATTTTCACCAAAATCGAATCGAATCGTTCTTGTCAGACACCCAACCGGTCCACCAGGTTTCGTCCAAATTCGCCATAACCTTTTTCGAGATCCTGCGATGTTTCGTTTTTAACCCGATCTCCAAATGGTTAAGAATCACTTAAAAATTAAATAATTCTCATATGCGAATCCATATTCAGATTTTCACCAAAGTCGAATGGAATCGTCCTTGTCAGACACCCAACCTGTCCACCAAGATTCGTCCAAATCCATCCACAACTTTTTGAGATATCCTGCTATGTATTGTTTTTGGCCCTATCTCCCAATGGTGAAGAGTCACTTAAAAATTAAGTAATTCTCATATGCGAATCCACGTTCAGAGTTTCACCAAAATCGAAAGAAATCGTCCTTGTCAGACACTCAACCGGTCCACCAAGTTTCGTCCAAATCCATCCACAACTTTTTGAGATATCCTGCTATGTATTGTTTTTGGCCCTGGCTCCCAATGGTGAAGAATCACTTAAAATTTTGCATAATTCTCATATCCGAATCCATGTTCAGATTTTCACCAAAATCGAATGGAATCGTCCTTGTCAGACACCCAACCTGTACACCAAGTTTTGTCCAAATCCATCCACAACTTTTTGAGATATCCTGCGATGTTTCGTTTTTAGCCCAATCTCCCACTGGTGAAGAATCATTTATAAATTAAATAATTCTCATATCCGAATCCATATTCAGGTTTTCACCAAAATCGAATCGAATCGTTCTTGTCAGACACCCAACCGGTCCACCAAGTTTCGTCCAAATCCGTCCATAACCTTTTTCGAGATCCTGCGATGTTTCGTTTTTAGCCCGATCTCCAAATGGTTAAGAATCACTTCAAAATTAAATAATTCTCATATGCGAATCCTTATTCAGATTTTCACCAAAATCGAAGGGAATCGTCCTTGTCAGACACCCAACTTGTCCACCAAGTTTCGTCCAAATCCATCCACAACTTTTTGAGATATCCTGCTATGTATTGTTTTTGGCCCTATCTCCCAATGGTGAAGAATCACTTAAAATTTTAAATAATTCTCATATCCGAATCCATATTTAGATCTTCACCAAAATTGAATCGATTCCTCCTTGTCAGACACCCAACCGGTCCACCAAGTTTCGTTCAAATCCATCTACAACTTTTTGAGATACCCTGCTCTGTATCGTTTTTAGCCCGATCTCCAATGGTTAAGAATCACTTAAAAATTAAATAATTCTCATAGGCGAATCCATATTCAGATTTTCACCAAAATCGAATGGAATCGTCCTTGTCAGACACCCAACCAATCCAACAAGTTTCGTCCAAATCCATCCACAACTTTTTGAGATATCCTGCTATATGTTGGTTTTAGTCCTCTCTCCCGCTGGTGAAGAATCACTTAAAATTTTAAATAATTCTCATATCCGAATCCACATTGAGATATTCACCAAAATTGAATCGATTCCTCCTTGTCAGACACCCAACCGGTCCACCAAGTGTCGTCCAAATCCATCCATAACTTTTTGAGATACCCTGCTCTGTATAGTTTTTAGCCCGATCTCCAAAGGTTAAGAATCACTTAAAAATTAAATAATTCTCATATGCGAATCCATATTCAGATTTTCACCAAAATCGAAAGAAATCGTCCTTGTCAGACACTCAACCGGTCCACCAAGTTTCGTCCAAATCCATCCACAACTTTTTGAGATATCCTGCTATGTATTGTTTTTGGCCCTGTCTCCCAATGGTGAAGAATCACTTAAAATTTTGCATAATTCTCATATCCGAATCCATGTTCAGATTTTCACCAAAATCGAATCGATTCCTCCTTGTCAGACACCCAACCGGTCCACAAAGTTTCGTCCAAATCCATCCACAACTTTTTGAGATACCGTGCTCTGTATTGTTTTTAGCCCTATCTCCAAATGATTAAGAATCACTTAAAAATTAAATAATTCTCATATCCGAATCCATGTTCAGATTTTCACCAAAATCGAATCGATTCCTCCTTGTCAGACACTCAAACGGTCCACCAAGTTTTGTCCAAATCCGCCATAACCTTTTTCGAGATCCTGCGATGTTTCGTTTTTCGCCCTATCTCCAAATGGTTAAGAATCACTTCAAAATTAAATAATTCTCATATGCGAATCCATATTCAGATTTTCACCAAAATCGAATGGAATCATCCTTGTCAGACACCCAACCTGTCCACCAAGTTTCGTCCAAATCTATCTTCAACTTTTTGAGATATCCTGCTATGTATTGTTTTTGGCCCTATCTCCCAATGGTGAAGAATCACTAAAAAATTAAATAATTCTCATATGCGAATCCATATTTATATCTTCATCAAAATCGAATGGAATCGGCCGTGTCAGACACCCAACCAGGTCCACCAAGTTTCGTCCAAATCCGTCCATAACGTTTTGAGATATCCTGCTATGTATCGTTTTTGGCCCAATCTCCAAATGGTTAAGAATCACTTAAAAATTAAATAATTCTCATATCCGAATCCATATTCAGATTTTCACCAAAATAGAATCGAATCGTTCTTGTCAGACACGCAACCGGTCCACCAAGTTTCGTCCAAATCCATCCACAACTTTTTGAGATATCCTGCTATATGTTGGTTTTAGTCCGATCTCCCACTGGTGAAGAATCACTTAAAGTTTTGCATAATTCTCATATCCGAATCCATCTTCAGATTTTCATCAAAATCGAATGGAATCGTCCTTGTCAGACACCCAACCGGTCCACCAAGTTTCGTCCAAATCCGTCCATAACGTTTTGAGATATCCTGCTATGTATCGTTTTTGGCCCAATCTCCAAATGGTTAAGAATCACTTAAAAATTAAATAATTCTCATATCCGAATCCATATTCAGATTTTCACCAAAATCGAATCGAATCGTTCTTGTCAGACACGCAACCGGTCCACCAAGTTTCGTCCAAATCCGCCATAACCTTTTTCGAGATCCTGCGATGTTTCGTTTTTAACCCGATCTCCAAATGGTTAAGAATCACTTAAAAATTAAATAATTCTCATGTGCGAATCCATATTCAGATTTTCACCAAAATCGAATGCAATCGTCCTTGTCAGACACCCAACCGGTCCACCAAGTTTCGTTCAAATCCATCCACAACTTTTTGAGATATCCTGCTATGTATTGTTTTTGGCCCTATCTCCCAATGGTTAAGAATCACTTACAATTTTAAATAATTCTCATATCCGAATACATATTTATATCTTCACCAAAATCGAATGGAATCGTCCTTGTCAGACACCCAACCGCTCCACCAAGTTTCGTCCAAATCCATCCACAACTTTTTGAGATACCCTGCTCTGTATCGTTTTTAGCCCGATCTCCAAATGGTTAAGAATCACTTAAAAATTAAATAATTCTCATATCCGAATCCATGTTTAGATTTTCATCAAAATCGAATGGAATCGTCCTTGTCAGACACCCAACCGGTCCACCAAGTTTCGTCCAAATCCGTCCATAACGTTTTGAGATATCCTGCTATATGTTGGTTTTAGCCCAATCTCCCACTGTTGAAGAATCACTTAAAATTTTAAATAATTCTCATATCCGAATCCATATTTATATCTTCATCAAAATCGAATGGAATCGTCCGTGTCAGACACCCAACCAGGTCCACCAAGTTTCGTCCAAATCCGTCCATAACGTTTTGAGATATCCTGCTATGTATCGTTTTTGGCCCAATCTCCAAATGGTTAAGAATCACTTAAAAATTAAATAATTCTCATATCCGAATCCATATTCAGATTTTCACCAAAATCGAATCGAATCGTTCTTGTCAGACACGCAACCGGTCCACCAAGTTTCGTCCAAATCCGCCATAACCTTTTTCGAGATCCTGCGATGTTTCGTTTTTAACCCGATCTCCAAATGGTTAAGAATCACTTAAAAATTAAATAATTCTCATATGCGAATCCATATTCAGATTTTCACCAAAATCGAATGCAATCGTCCTTGTCAGACACCCAACCGGTCCACCAAGTTTCGTTCAAATCCATCCACAACTTTTTGAGATATCCTGCTATGTATCGTTTTTGGCCCAATCTCCAAATGGTTAAGAATCACTTAAAAATTAAATAATTCTCATATCCGAATCCATGTTTAGATTTTCACCAAAATCGAAAGGAATCGTCCGTGTCAGACACCCAACCGGTCCACCAAGTTTCGTCCAAGTCCGTCCATAACTTTTTGAGATATCCTGCTATATGTTGGTTTTAGCCATATCTCCCACTGGTGAAGAATCACTTAAAATTTTAAATAATTCTCATATCCGAATCCATATTTAGATCTTCACCAAAATCGAATGGAATCGTTCTTGTCAGACACCCAATCGGTCCACCAAGTTTCGTCCAAATCCGCCATAACCTTTTTCGAGATCCTGCGATGTTTCGTTTTTAGCCCTAACTCCAAATGGTTAAGAATCACTTAAAAATTAAATAATTCTCATATGCGAATCAATATTCAGATTTTCACCAAAATCGAATGGAATCGTCCTTGTAAGACACCCAACCTGTCCACCAAGTTTTGTCCAAATCCATCCACAACTTTTTGAGATATCCTGCTATGTATTGTTTTTGGCCCTGTCTCCCAATGGTTAAGAATCACTTAAAAATTAAATAATTCTCATATCCGAATCCATGTTCAGATTTTCACCAAAGTCGAATGGAATCGTCCTTGTCAGACACCCAACCTGTCCACCAAGATTCGTCCAAATCCATCCACAACTTTTTGAGATATCCTGCTATGTATTGTTTTTGGCCCTATCTCCCAATGGTGAAGAGTCACTTAAAAATTAAGTAATTCTCATATCCGAATCCATGTTCAGATTTTCACCAAAATCGAAGGGAATCGTCCTTGTCAGACACCCAACCGGTCCACCAAGTTTCGTCCAGGTCCGTCCATAACTTTTTGAGATATCCTGCTATATGTTGGTTTTAGCCCCATCTCCCACTGGTGAAGAATCACTTAAAAATTAAATAATTCTCATATCCGAATCCATGTTCAGATTGTCACCAAAATCGAATGGAATCGTCCTTGTCAGATACCCAACCTGTCCACCAAGATTCGTCCAAATCCATCCACAACTTTTTGAGATATCCTGCTATGTATTGTTTTTGGACCTATCTCCCAATGGTGAAGAATCACTAAAAAATTAAATAATTCTCATATCCGAATCCATATTCAGATTTTCACCAAAATCGAATCGAATCGTCCTTGTCAGACACCCAATCGGTCCACCAAGTTTCGTCCAAGTCCGCCCATAACCTTTTGAGATATCCTGCTATATGTTGGTTTTAGCCCAATCTCCCACTGGTGAAGAATCACTTAAAATTTTAAATAATTCTCATATCCGAATCCACATTTATATCTTCATCAAAATCGAATGGAATCGTCCTTGTCAGACACCCAACCGGTCCACCAAGTTTCGTCCAAATCCGTCCATAACGTTTTGAGATATCCTGCTATATGTTGGTTTTAGCCCAATCTCCCACTGTTGAAGAATCACTTAAAATTTTAAATAATTCTCATATCCGAATCCATATTTATATCTTCATCAAAATCGAATGGAATCGGCCGTGTCAGACACCCAACCAGGTCCACCAAGTTTCGTCCAAATCCGTCCATAACGTTTTGAGATATCCTGCTATGTATCGTTTTTGGCCCAATCTCCAAATGGTTAAGAATCACTTAAAAATTAAATAATTCTCATATCCGAATCCATATTCAGATTTTCACCAAAATAGAATCGAATCGTTCTTGTCAGACACGCAACCGGTCCACCAAGTTTCGTCCAATCCATCCACAACTTTTTGAGATATCCTGCTATATGTTGGTTTTAGTCCGATCTCCCACTGGTGAAGAATCACTTAAAGTTTTGCATAATTCTCATATCCGAATCCATCTTCAGATTTTCATCAAAATCGAATGGAATCGTCCTTGTCAGACACCCAACCGGTCCACCAAGTTTCGTCCAAATCCGTCCATAACGTTTTGAGATATCCTGCTATGTATCGTTTTTGGCCCAATCTCCAAATGGTTAAGAATCACTTAAAAATTAAATAATTCTCATATCCGAATCCATATTCAGATTTTCACCAAAATCGAATCGAATCGTTCTTGTCAGACACGCAACCGGTCCACCAAGTTTCGTCCAAATCCGCCATAACCTTTTTCGAGATCCTGCGATGTTTCGTTTTTAACCCGATCTCCAAATGGTTAAGAATCACTTAAAAATTAAATAATTCTCATGTGCGAATCCATATTCAGATTTTCACCAAAATCGAATGCAATCGTCCTTGTCAGACACCCAACCGGTCCACCAAGTTTCGTTCAAATCCATCCACAACTTTTTGAGATATCCTGCTATGTATTGTTTTTGGCCCTATCTCCCAATGGTTAAGAATCACTTACAATTTTAAATAATTCTCATATCCGAATACATATTTATATCTTCACCAAAATCGAATGGAATCGTCCTTGTCAGACACCCAACCGCTCCACCAAGTTTCGTCCAAATCCATCCACAACTTTTTGAGATACCCTGCTCTGTATCGTTTTTAGCCCGATCTCCAAATGGTTAAGAATCACTTAAAAATTAAATAATTCTCATATCCGAATCCATGTTTAGATTTTCACCAAAATCGAAAGGAATCGTCCGTGTCAGACACCCAACCGGTCCACCAAGTTTCGTCCAAGTCCGTCCATAACTTTTTGAGATATCCTGCTATATGTTGGTTTTAGCCATATCTCCCACTGGTGAAGAATCACTTAAAATTTTAAATAATTCTCATATCCGAATCAATATTTAGATCTTCACCAAAATCGAATGGAATCGTTCTTGTCAGACACCAAATCGGTCCACCAAGTTTCGTCCAAGTCCGTCCATAACTTTTTGAGATATCCTGCTATATGTTGGTTTTAGCCCGAACTCCAAATGGTTAAGAATCACTTAAAAATTAAATAATTCTCATATGCGAATCAATATTCAGATTTTCACCAAAATCGAATGGAATCGTCCTTGTAAGACACCCAACCGGTCCACCAAGTTTTGTCCAAATCCATCCACAACTTTTTGAGATATCCTGCTATGTATTGTTTTTGGCCCTGTCTCCCAATGGTTAAGAATCACTTAAAAATTAAATAATTCTCATATCCGAATCCATATTCAGATTTTCACCAAAATCGAATCGAATCGTTCTTGTCAGACACCCAACCGGTCCACCAGGTTTCGTCCAAATTCGCCATAACCTTTTTCGAGATCCTGCGATGTTTCGTTTTTAACCCGATCTCCAAATGGTTAAGAATCACTTAAAAATTAAATAATTCTCATATGCGAATCCATATTCAGATTTTCACCAAAGTCGAATGGAATCGTCCTTGTCAGACACCCAACCTGTCCACCAAGATTCGTCCAAATCCATCCACAACTTTTTGAGATATCCTGCTATGTATTGTTTTTGGCCCTATCTCCCAATGGTGAAGAGTCACTTAAAAATTAAGTAATTCTCATATGCGAATCCACGTTCAGAGTTTCACCAAAATCGAAAGAAATCGTCCTTGTCAGACACTCAACCGGTCCACCAAGTTTCGTCCAAATCCATCCACAACTTTTTGAGATATCCTGCTATGTATTGTTTTTGGCCCTGGCTCCCAATGGTGAAGAATCACTTAAAATTTTGCATAATTCTCATATCCGAATCCATGTTCAGATTTTCACCAAAATCGAATGGAATCGTCCTTGTCAGACACCCAACCTGTACACCAAGTTTTGTCCAAATCCATCCACAACTTTTTGAGATATCCTGCGATGTTTCGTTTTTAGCCCAATCTCCCACTGGTGAAGAATCATTTATAAATTAAATAATTCTCATATCCGAATCCATGTTCAGATTTTCACCAAAATCGAATGGAATCGTCCTTGTCAGACACCCAACCTGTACACCAAGTTTTGTCCAAATCCATCCACAACTTTTTGAGATATCCTGCGATGTTTCGTTTTTAGCCCAATCTCCCACTGGTGAAGAATCATTTATAAATTAAATAATTCTCATATCCGAATCCATATTCAGGTTTTCACCAAAATCGAATCGAATCGTTCTTGTCAGACACCCAACCGGTCCACCAAGTTTCGTCCAAATCCGTCCATAACCTTTTTCGAGATCCTGCGATGTTTCGTTTTTAGCCCGATCTCCAAATGGTTAAGAATCACTTCAAAATTAAATAATTCTCATATGCGAATCCTTATTCAGATTTTCACCAAAATCGAATGGAATCGTCCTTGTCAGACACCCAACCGGTCCACCAAGTTTTGTCCAAATCCATCCACAACTTTTTGAGATATCCTGCTATGTATTGTTTTTGGCCCTGTCTCCCAATGGTTAAGAATCACTTAAAAATTAAATAATTCTCATATCCGAATCCATATTCAGATTTTCACCAAAATCGAATCGAATCGTTCTTGTCAGACACCCAACCGGTCCACCAGGTTTCGTCCAAATTCGCCATAACCTTTTTCGAGATCCTGCGATGTTTCGTTTTTAACCCGATCTCCAAATGGTTAAGAATCACTTAAAAATTAAATAATTCTCATATGCGAATCCATATTCAGATTTTCACCAAAGTCGAATGGAATCGTCCTTGTCAGACACCCAACCTGTCCACCAAGATTCGTCCAAATCCATCCACAACTTTTTGAGATATCCTGCTATGTATTGTTTTTGGCCCTATCTCCCAATGGTGAAGAGTCACTTAAAAATTAAGTAATTCTCATATGCGAATCCACGTTCAGAGTTTCACCAAAATCGAAAGAAATCGTCCTTGTCAGACACTCAACCGGTCCACCAAGTTTCGTCCAAATCCATCCACAACTTTTTGAGATATCCTGCTATGTATTGTTTTTGGCCCTGGCTCCCAATGGTGAAGAATCACTTAAAATTTTGCATAATTCTCATATCCGAATCCATGTTCAGATTTTCACCAAAATCGAATGGAATCGTCCTTGTCAGACACCCAACCTGTACACCAAGTTTTGTCCAAATCCATCCACAACTTTTTGAGATATCCTGCGATGTTTCGTTTTTAGCCCAATCTCCCACTGGTGAAGAATCATTTATAAATTAAATAATTCTCATATCCGAATCCATATTCAGGTTTTCACCAAAATCGAATCGAATCGTTCTTGTCAGACACCCAACCGGTCCACCAAGTTTCGTCCAAATCCGTCCATAACCTTTTTCGAGATCCTGCGATGTTTCGTTTTTAGCCCGATCTCCAAATGGTTAAGAATCACTTCAAAATTAAATAATTCTCATATGCGAATCCTTATTCAGATTTTCACCAAAATCGAAGGGAATCGTCCTTGTCAGACACCCAACTTGTCCACCAAGTTTCGTCCAAATCCATCCAAAACTTTTTGAGATATCCTGCTATGTATTGTTTTTGGCCCTATCTCCCAATGGTGAAGAATCACTTAAAATTTTAAATAATTCTCATATCCGAATCCATATTTAGATCTTCACCAAAATTGAATCGATTCCTCCTTGTCAGACACCCAACCGGTCCAGCAAGTTTCGTTCAAATCCATCTACAACTTTTTGAGATACCCTGCTCTGTATCGTTTTTAGCCCGATCTCCAATGGTTAAGAATCACTTAAAAATTAAATAATTCTCATAGGCGAATCCATATTCAGATTTTCACCAAAATCGAATGGAATCGTCCTTGTCAGACACCCAACCAATCCAACAAGTTTCGTCCAAATCCATCCACAACTTTTTGAGATATCCTGCTATATGTTGGTTTTAGTCCTCTCTCCCGCTGGTGAAGAATCACTTAAAATTTTAAATAATTCTCATATCCGAATCCACATTGAGATATTCACCAAAATTGAATCGATTCCTCCTTGTCAGACACCCAACCGGTCCACCAAGTGTCGTCCAAATCCATCCATAACTTTTTGAGATACCCTGCTCTGTATAGTTTTTAGCCCGATCTCCAAAGGTTAAGAATCACTTAAAAATTAAATAATTCTCATATGCGAATCCATATTCAGATTTTCACCAAAATCGAAAGAAATCGTCCTTGTCAGACACTCAACCGGTCCACCAAGTTTCGTCCAAATCCATCCACAACTTTTTGAGATATCCTGCTATGTATTGTTTTTGGCCCTGTCTCCCAATGGTGAAGAATCACTTAAAATTTTGCATAATTCTCATATCCGAATCCATGTTCAGATTTTCACCAAAATCGAATCGATTCCTCCTTGTCAGACACCCAACCGGTCCACAAAGTTTCGTCCAAATCCATCCACAACTTTTTGAGATACCGTGCTCTGTATTGTTTTTAGCCCTATCTCCACATGATTAAGAATCACTTAAAAATTAAATAATTCTCATATCCGAATCCATGTTCAGATTTTCACCAAAATCGAATCGATTCCTCCTTGTCAGACACTCAAACGGTCCACCAAGTTTTGTCCAAATCCGCCATAACCTTTTTCGAGATCCTGCGATGTTTCGTTTTTCGCCCGATCTCCAAATGGTTAAGAATCACTTCAAAATTAAATAATTCTCATATGCGAATCCATATTCAGATTTTCACCAAAATCGAATGGAATCATCCTTGTCAGACACCCAACCTGTCCACCAAGTTTCGTCCAAATCTATCTTCAACTTTTTGAGATATCCTGCTATGTATTGTTTTTGGCCCTATCTCCCAATGGTGAAGAATCACTAAAAAATTAAATAATTCTCATATGCGAATCCATATTTATATCTTCATCAAAATCGAATGGAATCGGCCGTGTCAGACACCCAACCAGGTCCACCAAGTTTCGTCCAAATCCGTCCATAACGTTTTGAGATATCCTGCTATGTATCGTTTTTGGCCCAATCTCCAAATGGTTAAGAATCACTTAAAAATTAAATAATTCTCATATCCGAATCCATATTCAGATTTTCACCAAAATCGAATCGATTCCTCCTTGTCAGACACCCAACCGGTCCACAAAGTTTCGTCCAAATCCATCCACAACTTTTTGAGATACCGTGCTCTGTATTGTTTTTAGCCCTATCTCCAAATGATTAAGAATCACTTAAAAATTAAATAATTCTCATATCCGAATCCATGTTCAGATTTTCACCAAAATCGAATCGATTCCTCCTTGTCAGACACTCAAACGGTCCACCAAGTTTTGTCCAAATCCGCCATAACCTTTTTCGAGATCCTGCGATGTTTCGTTTTTCGCCCTATCTCCAAATGGTTAAGAATCACTTCAAAATTAAATAATTCTCATATGCGAATCCATATTCAGATTTTCACCAAAATCGAATGGAATCATCCTTGTCAGACACCCAACCTGTCCACCAAGTTTCGTCCAAATCTATCTTCAACTTTTTGAGATATCCTGCTATGTATTGTTTTTGGCCCTATCTCCCAATGGTGAAGAATCACTAAAAAATTAAATAATTCTCATATGCGAATCCATATTTATATCTTCATCAAAATCGAATGGAATCGGCCGTGTCAGACACCCAACCAGGTCCACCAAGTTTCGTCCAAATCCGTCCATAACGTTTTGAGATATCCTGCTATGTATCGTTTTTGGCCCAATCTCCAAATGGTTAAGAATCACTTAAAAATTAAATAATTCTCATATCCGAATCCATATTCAGATTTTCACCAAAATAGAATCGAATCGTTCTTGTCAGACACGCAACCGGTCCACCAAGTTTCGTCCAAATCCATCCACAACTTTTTGAGATATCCTGCTATATGTTGGTTTTAGTCCGATCTCCCACTGGTGAAGAATCACTTAAAGTTTTGCATAATTCTCATATCCGAATCCATCTTCAGATTTTCATCAAAATCGAATGGAATCGTCCTTGTCAGACACCCAACCGGTCCACCAAGTTTCGTCCAAATCCGTCCATAACGTTTTGAGATATCCTGCTATGTATCGTTTTTGGCCCAATCTCCAAATGGTTAAGAATCACTTAAAAATTAAATAATTCTCATATCCGAATCCATATTCAGATTTTCACCAAAATCGAATCGAATCGTTCTTGTCAGACACGCAACCGGTCCACCAAGTTTCGTCCAAATCCGCCATAACCTTTTTCGAGATCCTGCGATGTTTCGTTTTTAACCCGATCTCCAAATGGTTAAGAATCACTTAAAAATTAAATAATTCTCATGTGCGAATCCATATTCAGATTTTCACCAAAATCGAATGCAATCGTCCTTGTCAGACACCCAACCGGTCCACCAAGTTTCGTTCAAATCCATCCACAACTTTTTGAGATATCCTGCTATGTATTGTTTTTGGCCCTATCTCCCAATGGTTAAGAATCACTTACAATTTTAAATAATTCTCATATCCGAATACATATTTATATCTTCACCAAAATCGAATGGAATCGTCCTTGTCAGACACCCAACCGCTCCACCAAGTTTCGTCCAAATCCATCCACAACTTTTTGAGATACCCTGCTCTGTATCGTTTTTAGCCCGATCTCCAAATGGTTAAGAATCACTTAAAAATTAAATAATTCTCATATCCGAATCCATGTTTAGATTTTCACCAAAATCGAAAGGAATCGTCCGTGTCAGACACCCAACCGGTCCACCAAGTTTCGTCCAAGTCCGTCCATAACTTTTTGAGATATCCTGCTATATGTTGGTTTTAGCCATATCTCCCACTGGTGAAGAATCACTTAAAATTTTAAATAATTCTCATATCCGAATCCATATTTAGATCTTCACCAAAATCGAATGGAATCGTTCTTGTCAGACACCAAATCGGTCCACCAAGTTTCGTCCAAGTCCGTCCATAACTTTTTGAGATATCCTGCTATATGTTGGTTTTAGCCCGAACTCCAAATGGTTAAGAATCACTTAAAAATTAAATAATTCTCATATGCGAATCAATATTCAGATTTTCACCAAAATCGAATGGAATCGTCCTTGTAAGACACCCAACCGGTCCACCAAGTTTTGTCCAAATCCATCCACAACTTTTTGAGATATCCTGCTATGTATTGTTTTTGGCCCTGTCTCCCAATGGTTAAGAATCACTTAAAAATTAAATAATTCTCATATCCGAATCCATATTCAGATTTTCACCAAAATCGAATCGAATCGTTCTTGTCAGACACCCAACCGGTCCACCAGGTTTCGTCCAAATTCGCCATAACCTTTTTCGAGATCCTGCGATGTTTCGTTTTTAACCCGATCTCCAAATGGTTAAGAATCACTTAAAAATTAAATAATTCTCATATGCGAATCCATATTCAGATTTTCACCAAAGTCGAATGGAATCGTCCTTGTCAGACACTCAACCGGTCCACCAAGTTTCGTCCAAATCCATCCACAACTTTTTGAGATATCCTGCTATGTATTGTTTTTGGCCCTGGCTCCCAATGGTGAAGAATCACTTAAAATTTTGCATAATTCTCATATCCGAATCCATGTTCAGATTTTCACCAAAATCGAATGGAATCGTCCTTGTCAGACACCCAACCTGTACACCAAGTTTTGTCCAAATCCATCCACAACTTTTTGAGATATCCTGCGATGTTTCGTTTTTAGCCCAATCTCCCACTGGTGAAGAATCATTTATAAATTAAATAATTCTCATATCCGAATCCATATTCAGGTTTTCACCAAAATCGAATCGAATCGTTCTTGTCAGACACCCAACCGGTCCACCAAGTTTCGTCCAAATCCGTCCATAACCTTTTTCGAGATCCTGCGATGTTTCGTTTTTAGCCCGATCTCCAAATGGTTAAGAATCACTTCAAAATTAAATAATTCTCATATGCGAATCCTTATTCAGATTTTCACCAAAATCGAAGGGAATCGTCCTTGTCAGACACCCAACTTGTCCACCAAGTTTCGTCCAAATCCATCCACAACTTTTTGAGATATCCTGCTATGTATTGTTTTGGCCCTATCTCCCAATGGTGAAGAATCACTTAAAATTTTAAATAATTCTCATATCCGAATCCATATTTAGATCTTCACCAAAATTGAATCGATTCCTCCTTGTCAGACACCCAACCGGTCCACCAAGTTTCGTTCAAATCCATCTACAACTTTTTGAGATACCCTGCTCTGTATCGTTTTTAGCCCGATCTCCAATGGTTAAGAATCACTTAAAAATTAAATAATTCTCATAGGCGAATCCATATTCAGATTTTCACCAAAATCGAATGGAATCGTCCTTGTCAGACACCCAACCAATCCAACAAGTTTCGTCCAAATCCATCCACAACTTTTTGAGATATCCTGCTATATGTTGGTTTTAGTCCTCTCTCCCGCTGGTGAAGAATCACTTAAAATTTTAAATAATTCTCATATCCGAATCCACATTGAGATATTCACCAAAATTGAATCGATTCCTCCTTGTCAGACACCCAACCGGTCCACCAAGTGTCGTCCAAATCCATCCATAACTTTTTGAGATACCCTGCTCTGTATAGTTTTTAGCCCGATCTCCAAAGGTTAAGAATCACTTAAAAATTAAATAATTCTCATATGCGAATCCATATTCAGATTTTCACCAAAATCGAAAGAAATCGTCCTTGTCAGACACTCAACCGGTCCACCAAGTTTCGTCCAAATCCATCCACAACTTTTTGAGATATCCTGCTATGTATTGTTTTTGGCCCTGTCTCCCAATGGTGAAGAATCACTTAAAATTTTGCATAATTCTCATATCCGAATCCATGTTCAGATTTTCACCAAAATCGAATCGATTCCTCCTTGTCAGACACCCAACCGGTCCACAAAGTTTCGTCCAAATCCATCCACAACTTTTTGAGATACCGTGCTCTGTATTGTTTTTAGCCCTATCTCCAAATGATTAAGAATCACTTAAAAATTAAATAATTCTCATATCCGAATCCATGTTCAGATTTTCACCAAAATCGAATCGATTCCTCCTTGTCAGACACTCAAACGGTCCACCAAGTTTTGTCCAAATCCGCCATAACCTTTTTCGAGATCCTGCGATGTTTCGTTTTTCGCCCTATCTCCAAATGGTTAAGAATCACTTCAAAATTAAATAATTCTCATATGCGAATCCATATTCAGATTTTCACCAAAATCGAATGGAATCATCCTTGTCAGACACCCAACCTGTCCACCAAGTTTCGTCCAAATCTATCTTCAACTTTTTGAGATATCCTGCTATGTATTGTTTTTGGCCCTATCTCCCAATGGTGAAGAATCACTAAAAAATTAAATAATTCTCATATGCGAATCCTTATTCAGATTTTCACCAAAATCGAATCGATTCCTCCTTGTCAGACACCCAACCGGTCCACCAAGTTTCGTCCAAATCCATCCACAACTTTTTGAGATATCCTGCTATGTATTGTTTTTGGCCCTATCTCCCACTGATGAAGAAGCACTTAAAAATTAAATAATTCTCATATCCGAATCCATGTTCAGATTTTCACCAAAATCGAATCGATTCCTCCATGTCAGACACCCAACCGGTCCACCAAGTTTCGTCAAAATCCATCCACAACTTTTTGAGATACCCTGCTCTGTATTGTTTTTAGCCCTATCTCCAAATGGTTAAGAATCACTTTAAAATTAAATATTTCTCATATCCGAATCCATATTCAGATTTTCACCAAAATCGAATCGAATCGTTCTTGTCAGACACCCAACCGGTCCACCAAGTTTCGTCCAAATCCGCCATAACCTTTTTCGAGATCCTGCTATATGTTGGTTTTAGCCCAATCTCCCACTGTTGAAGAATCACTTAAAATTTTAAATAATTCTCATATCCGAATCCATGTTCAGATTTTCACCATATCGAATGGAATCGTCCTTGTCAGACACCCAACCGGTCCACCAAGTTTCGTCCAAATCCGTCCATAACGTTTTGAGATATCCTGCTATGTATCGTTTTTGGCCCAATGTCCAAATGGTTAAGAATCACTTAAAAATTAAATAATTCTCATATCCGTATCCATAATCAGATTTTCACCAAAATCGAATCGAATCGTCCTTGTCAGACACCCAACCGGTCCACCAAGTTTCGTCCAAATCCGTCCATAACCTTTTTCGAGATCCTGCGATGTTTCGTTTTTGGCCCCATCTCCCACTGGTGAAGAATCACTTAAAAATTAAATAATTCTCATATCCGAATCCATGTTCAGATTTTCACCAAAATCGAATCGATTCCTCCTTGTCAGACACCCAACCGGTCCACCAAGTTTCGTCCAAATCCATCCACAACCTTTTGAGATACCCTGCTCTGTATTGTTTTTAGCCCTATCTCCAAATGGTTAAGAATCACTTAAAAATTAAATAAATCTCATATCCGAATCCATGTTCAGATTTTGACGAAAATCGAATCGATTCCTCCTTGTCAGACACCCAACCGGTCCACCAAGTTTCGTCCAAATCCATCCACAACCTTTTGAGATACCCTGCTCTGTATTGTTTTTAGCCCTATCTCCAAATGGTTAAGAATCACTTAAAAATTAAATAATTCTCATATCCGAATCCATGTTCAGATTTTGACGAAAATCGAATCGATTCCTCCTTGTCAGACACCCAACCGGTCCACCAAGTTTCGTCCAAATCCATTCACAACCTTTTGAGATATCCTGCTATGTATTGTTTTTGGCCCTGTCTCCCAATGGTTAAGAATCACTTAAAAATTAAATAATTCTCATATCCGAATCCATATTCAGATTTTCACCAAAATCGAATCGAATCGTTCTTGTCAGACACCCAACCGGTCCACCAGGTTTCGTCCAAATTCGCCATAACCTTTTTCGAGATCCTGCGATGTTTCGTTTTTAACCCGATCTCCAAATGGTTAAGAATCACTTAAAAATTAAATAATTCTCATATGCGAATCCATATTCAGATTTTCACCAAAGTCGAATGGAATCGTCCTTGTCAGACACCCAACCTGTCCACCAAGATTCGTCCAAATCCATCCACAACTTTTTGAGATATCCTGCTATGTATTGTTTTTGGCCCTATCTCCCAATGGTGAAGAGTCACTTAAAAATTAAGTAATTCTCATATGCGAATCCACGTTCAGAGTTTCACCAAAATCGAAAGAAATCGTCCTTGTCAGACACTCAACCGGTCCACCAAGTTTCGTCCAAATCCATCCACAACTTTTTGAGATATCCTGCTATGTATTGTTTTTGGCCCTGGCTCCCAATGGTGAAGAATCACTTAAAATTTTGCATAATTCTCATATCCGAATCCATGTTCAGATTTTCACCAAAATCGAATGGAATCGTCCTTGTCAGACACCCAACCTATCCACCAAGTTTCTTTCAAATCCATCCGTAACCTTTTTCGAGATCCTGCGATGTTTCGTTTTTAGCCCAATCTCCAAATGGTTAAGAATCACTTAAAAATTAAATAATTCTCATATAGGAATCCATGTTCAGATTTTCAGCAACATCGAATCGAATCGTTCTTGTCAGACACCCAATCGGTCCACCAAGTTTCGTCCAAGTCCGCCCATAACTTTTTGAGATATCCTGCTATATTGTTACAGACGTGGCTTAGATGTTATTTACCGAGCGGTTTTGGTATGACCACGTCTGCACAAGTTACCCGATTATACTCGAACGTTGACTAATCGCGCTACGCTAGGTCAATAAAGGCAATAAAGGAAAAGGACACACGGCTGGGTTTCAAATGACACGACACCCAGGGTTCAGTTCTCAAGACCTCCGGAGGAGGTTATATTAAGGCGGAAGGTTAGATTACAACTACAAGAGGTACAGCATAGAAAGACAAGCACTTAGACACACTCTTATATTATTCCCAACAGACGACAGATAAACGGGACAAAAGGCTGACTCACACGGGGTTTGATGGCAAGGAAAGGCAGAATCGATGGCTCCAGGTGCACCTGGGCTCGAGGCAGAATCGACTCGGTCCGGTCCAGAGATGCGGGAAGGTCACAGCGCTCGGAGATGGTGACTTGTCTGCTCAGGCTGGGGGCGCATCTGACGTCACGTCCGCTACGTGGCCGCGTATATCCGGCGGGGAGTGACACGCCCTCGGCTCGTTAGCTCCGCCTCGTAGAATCGGCACGTTGCTTCTCATTGGGTGCGTGCGGGGGGTTTACCAGGCTCCGCCCTTGACGAGGAGCTGACAGCCAGCCCCTTTGTGGTAACCCCGTGGAGCGCATGGTCTGGAGCGCATTGTCAATGGCGGCTAACCGAGCCGGTGTCAGGACGCACACTCCCCCCCGCGCAGCGCCGTGCCCCTCTGTTGTTGTTGTTGTTGTTTGGGGAAGAAGATGGGAGGAGGTATGGGAAAGGTCCTAAACTCACTACTGGTGCCATATAATCACATTCTGGTGCAACGAAGAGTCATAATTAATGGAAACGAGTCCTTAACTGACATAGACTAAGAATAACTAGCAAGATGTCCGAAAGTTGTCTACGTGTGATGCGGTGGACCTGGGCACGACATTTAATGGGGGAAAAAGGGGCAGGTCGGCTCTACTGATTGTTGTTTACAGACAATGGGACTAGGGAATGGGGGATTGGGGATAGTTGGGGAGTATTGGGGAAATAGGGGAATATTTACAAGCGGATATGGAGGCCAAATTCCATATTCGCAACATTGCACCCTTCTCTACCCTCGGGGCATCCCGACCCGATAAATTTTTACCTACTTTAGTGTGGCACGCAATGTAGTTCCCTCTACTATTAACTCTACCCTGAGTGCGACAGTTTTACAGATATTCACAAATGAGTAAGTATGTCCCCCTGCGACGTTGCACCCTTCTCCTCACAGAAACACACCCACAGGATAACCGAATCCGGAAAGAATCCTCAAACTAAACATACAGCCGGTAGGGAGCATTATTTACAAGACTACGCTGATATTTACACTACGATCCAGGACCTGTTTTTGGAGGAACACATGCAGATGTTATGCATAGAGAGAGCACGCATGCTAGCATCGATACACCAACCCACGAGTGCTCTGTGGCCTACGGCCTTTAATAATGTGCAGAGCACCCCTTCCAAGCATCAAGCACCACCCCATCACACAGTGAGCACCATCCGGTGCACCAATAAAGTGTTTACAAATCACCGGTGGTGTCGCAGCCGGCCGGTGTTCTGCCGCTGGTCTTGCCTTCATGTGGTGCACTTGGCCTTCTTACTTCTTTTAAACAAAATAAAGAAAGGCGCCAACCACGTCCATTTCTTTATTGTGGCCGTCAGGGGGCCAACTATAAGTGGTTCACCTGTATGGCATAGGTGCCACGTTGACCCATAGGTCCATCCACGGGTGGTGCTTGGCCGCAAAAGAGCTGCGGTCCATTGTGGGTGGCCACAAACATTGCGGTCCATATGGTGTATCGATCCAAGCAGCAAGCAGCGAAAGTGCAGGCCCACAACTGCGTAGCCAGCACCTCTCTCTCCTCTCTCTCTACCCCAAAGCCAGATCCTCGGAGGTGGGAGACAAAAGAAGCAGACAAGTGAGTAAGGTGGTAAGGGCGCAAAAGTGCACGCAATGCAAGGTAATGCACACTGGGGGCACATGGGAACCAGGTGAGACAGGTACGTTCCTACCGTACGCTCCCCCCCCCCCCCACCAGGTAACCTACATGGCCCCTCCCTTACCCCTTACTGTATCCACACAACACAACACGACCCATAAACATCTACTTTACAAATCAACAAACATCCCTACTGTCTTCCCCGTTCCTCCCATAAACCAAATTCGTCTTCTCTCCCTCCTAACCAATCAAATTTGCCATTTTCAACTTTCATCAAAATTTGCCATCTCCAACTCAACATCATAATTTGCCATCACCAATTCATCATCAGTCCCTCCTAAGGAGGGAGAGATGGAATCACCCCAATGTCTCATCCACGTCGTGATGCGTCTCACAATCCACACAGCAATTTCATTTCCTGCAACAAAACAAAGAAAACACAGGTGTGGAGTCATCATCATCACCACAGGCAAGTGGCTGCGTATGGTGCGACAGGTTCATCAATCCTAACTATTTCCTAAATGACTTTAACAACTTTACACTACCCGGGGTCTTTCGCCGGCCAACCCATTGGCCCTCTTACACTATGGGTTCTAAAAAACCAATTCCCATTGGCCAAACTGTGGTGCTCTTCAATTTGGGGTCTCACTCCCCCGATTCATCTCCCGGTGCCCTCGCACAATTTCTGGGCTGTGGCGTGTACCTCTCCCAGTGGGTCTACCCACCTGCACACCTCCACCACTGTAGTTGCCTCCGAGCTTACCTGCTCCTTACCCTAACCTAACTACCTGGGGAAGGCCCTCTGGCACTCTCCCCACTCGGTGCCCTCTCTGGCACTGGGCTACCCGGGTCCGTCCTCCGGATCCTCGGGCCCCATCCACAACTCTACCGGCTCCCAGAGCCCACCTGCGGCCTCACCTGGCCGACATCCTCACAGTGGTGGAGTGCCCAACCAACTACACACACTAACAGGCTACACGCCCAGCCATTTCCACAACACTAATGCACCCATCCACAACACCATTCTGCAACCGCACCACAGATGCCAATATCCAACCACAATTTACCTGTACCCTCTACCTAACACTTACACTACCCGCCCCGGGTACTCGTGAAAAGGGTCCACTCTTCCCCCATCCACACCTTCGCACCATGCACACCACTCCGTACCACTCACTCCAACTCTCTCCACACACCTGTACTGGCACACCTGTGCTCTCACACCTGGTGCCACCTGCACCCTTCTCTCCCCAAGCGCATTCGCGCTGATCCACAACACTCATTACTCACACACTGCTCCACACACCTGTCCAGTTGCACACCTGTGCAATCACACCTGTTCAATTCTCACACACGCACGGCATCATCTCAGCTAACTACTCCCTTCTGAAACTTGCGCTTCCCAGTCGTCCCTTTAAACTATTGCGCTCCCTCGTCATTATCATCCACACTAATCTACCTGCGTCCCCACTACAGGTATCAGTCACTAACTAAACTTAACGTTACCTAATGTCAATCTCTTCTAGATCCCTACAATATAACCTAACCCACCCGGGCTAGTTTTCACTGCCATACACCCCATAATCTAGTGCTCCTTTGCCCCCACCATGGGAAGGATGGTGGATTTGCCATCCCACCACATCGGGGGTCTCTCACTACCAATTTTGCACATCAAATTTCAATAAATCAAAAATTTGCCAATCACTACTGCCAATCCCTTGCCAATCATCAAATTTTGTTTTTCTCCAATTTTGGGTCCAAAACACTAACCTCATCACCCAGTCTACTCACTACTGTCTCTCGGTGCGCCAATTCACTTCTAAAGCTCGGCTTTGTAAAGCCAAGCCATGAATGCGGGTTGTTCTGTGCCAGCGGCTGGATGCGTCCGGCACTCGGTGCAGGGATGGGGGCTTACCCGTGCCGAGATCCCACGCACCACCTCGGCGTGGAGCCATCCAATGTCCCGATCTCGACCTGCCGGCACGTCTCAACAAAACGTGGTCGCCATAACGACCCTTCCTATCGGGCTGCCCGCTCCGCCTAGTGGAGCACGGACGCGGCCGTTCAAAGCGAGGCCCAGCACGCACCGAGGGCCCGATTCGGCTATAAGTCGTTCTAAACTCTATCCCGTCTAACGTCGATGCTTCACCTGCATGCTTACATCCCGCAGCCCGTTCCTTGCTCACACATCCAGCCGTGCCCATGCTCCTCGTACCTTTCCTTACACACCCAGGTACCCTCATTCCACTCACAGCCTTGGTCACACACCTGACCACCGAACACTGTGGCACACATTCGTTGCTCGCACACCTCACCAATACACCTCTTCGCGCCCCCTCCTCTGTCACCTCCTCTGTGACAATCACAGGTGTGCTCTCATTCGCACACCCAACCACGTGCCTCACTACCAATTCCAGCGTGCATTCCCACTCACGCTCTACCATTCCAGGTGTGCATCCTTCCATCCCAGGTGTACATCCTCGCTCACCTGTCACAACCAACTCACTCTCCTTGTCACTCTCACTACTCTCACCTCCATTCTTGACAGCGCACTCACCCTTACTCTTGACAGCGCACTCTCTCCTCATGCACCTGTCCGTCACACACCTTTCTCGCGCACACTCTCCCGTTACACCCTCTGTAACACTCACCACAGGTGGACACTCTTCCTTACTTCTGACCGCGCACTCTTTCCTCATGCACCTGTCCGTCACACACCTTTCTCGCGCACACTCTTGCGCACACTCTCCCGTCACACCCTCTGTAACACTCACCACCCCGCGCTTCCATGTGCCCCCTCGCACACGCGCTACGACCGACTCACTCTCGCCAGCACCCTCACTCCTTGGCACACACTTTTTCCTCACACACCCCAGAGTCGGACTTTCTTGCACACCTCCTTTTTCGCACACCAGACCTGTCGCACACTTCACCAACGGCCTCTCACGAACACCCGGGTCCATCTCGACCCCCAAGCTTCTTAAATCCCCCGGCGCATCATACGCACGACCATATTGGTCACCACTTACACCAGGTCCTCTTCCTCTTCGCTTCTCCTCCATCACCTGCGAATCCCTCATCCGGTTAATGAGCACATCATTACGATCCAAACACAGACTTTGGACCAATTCTTTTATCTCTTTCTTATCCTCTCTCCGTCGCTTCTTAATTTCGCTCACCCCTCCTTCCACTTCTTCTAATTTCTGCTTCACCTCTTTTATTCCCCGGTACGTCTCCTCAAGCTCATCCTCTAAGGCTACCTTGACCGTTTCCAGGTGCGTCCTCACCTGCCGGTCCTTCGTCTCCATTACCTCTATCACCTCGTCCAACCTCGTTGTCAGTCCCTCACGTACCATCTGACATTCCCTCTTCGTCGCTACCAAGTCATCTTTTAGTTCTTTCTGTGTCGCTTTTAAACCTCCTAATACCGCAGTGTTCCTTTGAACCTGCTCCACTAACTCCGTCTGTCCCACCGTCAGCTGCTCCACCTCCTGCGTCAGGTCCTCTATGCCCCCTTGTAATTTTACAGTCCCCTTTCTCACCTCCTTCTCCATGTGCTCCTTACAGTGCCTCACCTCCTCGCGCACTCCTCCGACCTCCTCACTCACTCCTCTTCTGATCTCCTCCCCCATCACTTGCATCTCCTGCCCAGATGCCACCCTCATCTGCTCCATTTCCTCCCTGTGAGCATCCAGTTTGGTTTCTACCCCCATTCTGACCCCCTCTATCTGCTGCTCCCTTTGTTTAACTTCCCTTTCCGCTTGGTCCCTCATGTCCCTCAATTTGCCTTCCATGGTGTTTTCTAACCCCTCTAACCCTTTTTGCATCCCTTCCATTTGATTCTCTTGAGCGGCCATTCTGTTTTCTACCCCCATTAACCCCTCCTGTATTTCCCCTAATCTATCGTCTAATTTCCCAAATTTCTCGTCTAATCCCTTAAAATTATTGTCTAATCCCTCACCAGTACCCCTCGCTTCGTCCCTCATTACCCCCATTTGGCCCTCTAATCGCTCACCCAATCGCTCACTATCAGCCCTCATTTGCTCACTCCGAGCCCTCGCTTCGTCCCTCAATTTCTCGCTATTGGACCCCATCTTTTGTTCTAACCGTTCGCTATTGGCCCCCATCTTTTGTTCTAACCGTTCGCTATTCTGGGCCATAAGGGCCTTCATTTGTATGAAAAACAAGTTCAAATCCACCGGCGGCGCTGCCACGGTCGCGGGCGCGGTGATCAGCGAGGCGCCATTTTGCGCTCCCGCAATGTCGGGCACAACGACGCTATTTTGTGCGTCTGCTACCCTCGCTGCTTCGCTCTCCTCCTGTCCCTCATGTCCCTCAATTTGGTCCTGGACCGACCCTGCCTCACTCTCCCCTACCGGACCCCAGCTGTCTTGGTCTGCCATAGCGCGACTTTCAAAATTCGGGTTTTTATACAACAAAACAAATTTCGGCCGTTATAATTTCGTCGAGCGCAGTAAACGCGCTCTGAATCGATTCTAATTGTTACAAATTTGGGCCTAATAAATTTAGTCCCGGGTTCGAATTCCACTCCTCGACACCAATTGTTACAGACGTGGCTTAGATGTTATTTACCGAGCGGTTTTGGTATGACCACGTCTGCACAAGTTACCCGATTATACTCGAACGTTGACTAATCGCGCTACGCTAGGTCAATAAAGGCAATAAAGGAAAAGGACACACGGCTGGGTTTCAAATGACACGACACCCAGGGTTCAGTTCTCAAGACCTCCGGAGGAGGTTATATTAAGGCGGAAGGTTAGATTACAACTACAAGAGGTACAGCATAGAAAGACAAGCACTTAGACACACTCTTATATTATTCCCAACAGACGACAGATAAACGGGACAAAAGGCTGACTCACACGGGGTTTGATGGCAAGGAAAGGCAGAATCGATGGCTCCAGGTGCACCTGGGCTCGAGGCAGAATCGACTCGGTCCGGTCCAGAGATGCGGGAAGGTCACAGCGCTCGGAGATGGTGACTTGTCTGCTCAGGCTGGGGGCGCATCTGACGTCACGTCCGCTACGTGGCCGCGTATATCCGGCGGGGAGTGACACGCCCTCGGCTCGTTAGCTCCGCATCGTAGAATCGGCACGTTGCTTCTCATTGGGTGCGTGCGGGGGGTTTACCAGGCTCCGCCCTTGACGAGGAGCTGACAGCCAGCCCCTTTGTGGTAACCCCGTGGAGCGCATGGTCTGGAGCGCATTGTCAATGGCGGCTAACCGAGCCGGTGTCAGGACGCACACTCCCCCCCGCGCAGCGCCGTGCCCCTCTGTTGTTGTTGTTGTTGTTTGGGGAAGAAGATGGGAGGAGGTATGGGAAAGGTCCTAAACTCACTACTGGTGCCATATAATCACATTCTGGTGCAACGAAGAGTCATAATTAATGGAAACGAGTCCTTAACTGACATAGACTAAGAATAACTAGCAAGATGTCCGAAAGTTGTCTACGTGTGATGCGGTGGACCTGGGCACGACATTTAATGGGGGAAAAAGGGGCAGGTCGGCTCTACTGATTGTTGTTTACAGACAATGGGACTAGGGAATGGGGGATTGGGGATAGTTGGGGAGTATTGGGGAAATAGGGGAATATTTACAAGCGGATATGGAGGCCAAATTCCATATTCGCAACAATATGTTGGTTTTAGCCCAATCTCCCACTGGTGAAGAATCACTTAAAATTTTAAATAATTGTCATATCCGAATCCATATTTATATCTTCATCAAAATCGAATGGAATCGTCCTTGTCAGACACCCAACTTGTCCACCAAGTTTCGTCCAAATCCATCCACAACTTTTTGAGATATCCTGCTATATGTTGGTTTTAGTCCGATCTCCCACTGGTGAAGAATCACTTAAAGATTTGCATAATTCTCATATCCGAATCCATGTTCAGATTTTCACCAAAATCGAATGGAATCGTCCTTGTCAGACACCCAACCGGTCCACCAAGTTTCGTCCAAATCCGTCCATAACGTTTTGAGATATCCTGCTATGTATCGTTTTTGGCCCAATGTCCAAATGGTTAAGAATCACTTAAAAATTAAATAATTCTCATATCCGAATCGATGTTCAGATTTTCACCAAAATCGAATGGAATCGTCCTTGTCAGACACCCAACCGGTCCACCAAGTTTCGTCCAAATCCGTCCATAACCTTTTCGAGATCCTGCGATGTTTCGTTTTTGGCCCCATCTCCCACTGGTGAAGAATCACTTAAAAATTAAATAATTCTCATATCCGAATCCATGTTCAGATTTTCACCAAAATCGAATCGATTCCTCATTGTCAGACACCCAACCGGTCCACCAAGTTTCGTCCAAATCCATCCACAACCTTTTGAGATACCCTGCTCTGTATTGTTTTTCGCCCCATCTCCAAATGGTTAAGAATCACTTAAAAATTAAATAATTCTCATATGCGAATCCATATTCAGATTTTCACCAAAATCGAATGGAATCATCCTTGTCAGACACCCAACCGGTCCACCAGGTTTCGTCCAAATCCATCCACAACTTTTTGAGATATCCTGCTATGTATTGTTTTTGGCCCTATCTCCCAATGGTGAAGAATCACTAAAAAATTAAATAATTCTCATATGTGAATCCTTATTCAGATTTTCACCAAAATCGAATGGAATCGTCCTTGTCAGATAGCCAACCTGTCCACCAAGTTTCGTCCAAATCCATCCACAACTTTTTGAGATATCCTGCTATGTATTGTTTTTGGCCCGAACTCCCACTGGTGAAGAATCATTTAAAAATTCTAGTAGCCGGATCTGAATCCGAATCTGGATCTTCACCAAAATATAATCATGTCGTCCTTGTCACATGCGATACATCTCTGCTAAATTTCGTCCGAATCCGTCCACAACTTTTTGAGATATTTTGTTCACATACAAACAAACAAACACAAACGGACAGACAGGGGTGAAAACATAACCTCCATCCACCTGGCGGATGATAACACCGATTGCTGGTAAATGCTGATTGCTGGTAAATTGCTGGTAAATCCCTCATCGTCGAGAGGATGTGATGAGGAATATAAAGAGAGTTTATCTTTGGTTGGAAACTGCAGGTTTTCGGGTTAAGTTTCCCCAACAAGCAAAGTTGGAATTTGTCCGTTCAAGGAAAACGCTTCTTCCTGGTCGTGTCCATGGAGGAATGTTCACGGTATACTTTTTATGTAACTGGTACCACACATTGCACTCGTTTGTAAGGTGCAAATTGATAACCGATAAAATACATCTCAGGATTGGCAAGGCTTAGCAGGTTGCGCACTCACCTTGAGCTTTCCTACCTGGGTTTGAATCTTGATCCATGTATAAACTGCCACCCTGGTGTTTCACGTGCAGAGTGGTACATCACTGTGTGTACCAACCATCGGAGGAACGTTAAGCCAGAGGACCCGTCTGCCAGCACTCGTTGGTGGACGTGAAAGATCCCACGGTGTTTCTCGCAAAGAGGAGGCGAGTTATCACCAGCATTCTGAACAAATCACAAATTGCTTCCCAAACCCTCTTGCAAAACTGCCCTTGGTCACCAAAACATTATGACCAGTGGGAGTTCAATGAGGGCTTCATCCTGTGTCCAGTGGATTGAAAGCGGGCTCATGGATGATGGATGATGGTGATGAAATGCATCTTGAAAAGTTGGGTCTAAACCCTTTTCTAAAACAGATGATAAAGTTTCCCCTAAAAAAAAAATTCACAAACATCTTGTTTTTTTATGTCACCAAGTTTTGGATTTTGTAAGCGAATTGTAAAAATATTTGTTTAGTTTAATTTCAAATGTAATAAACGTTTCTCCTGTCCCTACCCTTGTCCATGTCCATAGATGTTCCAGAATGATGCTGTGGAGGGAGCAATGACGTCCCAAGTTTGGGTTGTCCTGGTGGTCGCAATTGCGATCATTTTATTTGTCGTGGTACAATCATTTGAACCATTGGCCTGGTTCAAGAGGAAGAGCCACAAAACAAAGCCCCGCACTCGGTGGTGAGGAACACAAGCGACGTTTACATCAATATTTTACTTTCTATCAACATCAATATTTTCATCCAAGGGGACAAGATAGCTCAGGAATTTAAAATGAATTCACGTTGAATTTTTACAAATAACCAGCAGAGGATCGACCCTCTGGGTGTGTCGAGTTTGCACATTACTTGCTGAAAAAGAACAGTCGGTGTTTTCCAAGAAAACTATAGATCTGTTTGTGTGGTCTGTCTGAGGGGACTTCAAAAGGGTTAAGGGTCTTAAGTGTGTCAGGGTTGCAGGAGTTCTAAATGGTCTTTGGGGTCGTCAATGTTCTTAAAGGGTTTTGGGTTCCAAAGGGTCTAAAGGGGTGAAAAGCGAGAAAGAGGTCTAAGGGTTCTAAACAAAGATGCAAATGTCTAAAGGGTCTAAAAGGTCTTCAAAGGTCGAAGACGGTTACAGTCCTGCAGGATATCATGGGCTCTTTAGGATCTCAGGGGTCTAAGTTCTAACGGGGTCCATAGGGTCTTAATAGTTAGTCTCCTCTAAGGATTCTAAAGGGTCTAATGGGGTCTACAGGATATACCCGCATGCACATTGGGTCAACAAACCTATAGGGTCTACAACCATGCACCTGCTCTAACCCGCACGCGTGAACAAGTTACGTCATCAAGTCTACGATAGTTAAATTTAAGCTTATTTTGGACTCTTTTGTACTTTATTATTAAATGTTATTTTTAGGTCACGATGCTAAATATAGGTCTTACTTCCACCACCGAAGGGGGCCACAGGTTACTTTTTCACCCTCTCGGTTTGTTTGTCTGTCTCTCTGTGAACAGGATATCTCAAAAATGTTGTGGACGGAAACGGACGAAATTTGGTGGAGAGGTTGGGAATGTGACAAGGAAGAAATTATTTGATTTTGGTGAAGATTCCGATCAGGATCCGAGAATATTTTAAATTTAAAAATTGATTCGTTCCCATTGAGAGACGTGGCCAAAAACGATGCATAATGTGATATTTGAAAACGTTGTGGATGATTTAGGACAAAACTTGGTGGATGAGTTGGGAAGGCCTGAACATAAAATGGATTTGATTTTGGTTCAGGTCCAAATCCAGATCCGGCCTATCATTGGGAAACAAAACGTAAACTATTCAGCCAGGTGGAGGTATGCACTCCACCGAGTACCTGTTCTAGGTTTTTCATTCAATGGTTAACACTGCAACCTTTGTACAAAGACTTTCACGATACGCTACTGTTATTAACAACGCTGACATGAGTAGGGGGGAAATGGGGGTTCTGAGGCGCATTAAATTTAACATTGAAGTCAATGGGGGAAATTAAGGAAACTTATTGACTCACACCCCCTCTCTTGAAAAATTACACCCCTTTTTCTCTCATTAAATTGTGCCCCTTTTTACTCTCGCCTGAGGAGGGGTATTGCATTTGAGTCTGTTTGTCTGCTTGTCCGCACAGAATAAATATGACTTTCTCTGCAACTGTTAATCCGATTGACAGGAAATTTTCACCATAGGTGCAATTCCACCTGTATAATTTTAAATAATAATTATGACGTCATCGGCCACGTGGTTTGGCCGCCATATTTGTTTTAGCACAAAAACCTTTCCATGGGTGGGATTAAACTGGATTAAACTGGATTAAACTCCATACCTGGATGACCCGAAGATGACCTTTATTGAGTTTTCCCAATTAAGTTGGCTTGGGTTCTGAGGCACATTAAATTTAACATTGAAGTCAATGGGAAAAAAGGGAAAAACTTATTGACTCACACCTCCTCTCTCATAAAATTACACCCCCTTTTCTCTCAAAAAATTGCGTCCACTTTTTGCGAAGCTAATTTACCAACTACTAAAACACAGCATTTAAACTTGAAGTCAATGGGGAAGGAGCTAAAAACTTAATAACCCTCTGGATTTTCAACCAGATTTCACCCTCTTTTGGGACAACCTATTTCCAAATATTTAATCCTCATTCGACCTAACTACTACTGATAGGTTCTAGCTCACCTCAAATTTAACATTGAAGCCAATGGGGAAAAGTATGGAAACTTATTGACTCAAACCACCTATCGTGAAAAATTACACCCCTTTTTTTCTCTCATTAAATTACGCCCCCTTTTCTCCTGCCTAAGTCCCACACACTTTTTGCTAAGCCCCGCCCACTTTCCCTAAACCTTGCCCATGCCTTGAAATGCCAGGCATGCCAGGCTTGAAAAATGACACCCTTTTTCTCCCTGCATTTAACTTATTAACTCCCCCCATTTTTCATTATACTCATGCAGAGACCCAACGAATATTTGTGTTTCATTTTTAGGTAATAATTTAATTCTCTTCGAAGAACAATCACTATCTAGAATATTGACAAATGTTATATTAGAATTTAACTATATTGAGAGAGATCTCGCGAGATCACGGCGAGGTCACGTCTTTTCGAAGCTGCTCCATGCGCTCACGCTCTCGAAGCTAAGTGATCTATCACAATCGTGTTTTTGTCGAGACTGTATCTATCTTTCGGTGTGTGTACCTATAGCGTATCTTTTGGAAAATTTTCGGTGCTAATTTTTCGTACATGTATACACAATCGTCGGTTAATGGTATCGAGTATTCTGCGGCCTAGTACTCGTAGGCTTAGACTACCGTACCGTCTCCGACCTTGTGGTTTCGTTTTTCTCTCAGCGATTCGTCGAATGGGCTGAAATTATTTTTCGTTCTCTGTTTCGTACCAGTCGTTCACCCCGTACCTCCTTGTTTAATATCTGTACTCACAAAAAAAAAACAACCCCCCAAAAAAAACATTTCCTTCCCAGGTCTTATTCGTTTATTTGTTGTTCTTTTTGTTCGTTCGTTCTTCGTTCGCGATCACGCGGTTAGAAATGTATAATCTCTCCCCTGAACAACTATTTTCTCTCATATATTATAACACCCTTTTCTTCTTTTCCTACAAAAGGATGCTTTCGTCTTGCTCACCAAATCTATTCATTCCAAAAAATATATATAATACCATCTCTTACAGTTCCTCCTTTCTACATTCCCTAAACTATCCAGAACTCCACCCCTCCTCCAGTGTCCTCAAACGTATTTTTGACTCGAAGGTCTCAAACTCATTTTGCAAAAAATGTTCGTTTCCCATGAATCGTACACTTTTCAAAATCCAATCTCACCCCTCCCCTCCAAATCCTCCCCATCACCCATCCCTTTCAAATCTCCCCCCTTGCCCCTTCCCTCCCCTCCCTCCTAAACTCCCCCCACACCCCTCCCCTCCGAGACTCTCCCTCGCTCCTCCCCTCCTAGACTCCCCTCTCACCCCTCGTCCTCAAAGCATCCTCCCTGCTTCTTCCCCGTTCCAACTTTCACCTTCATCTCCCCAAACCTTCTGCCTCGCTCTTCCCCCTCCTCAAATAACACCTCACTGTGCCTCACCCAATCTCCATCAAACCTTTTGTCCGCCCTATTCTTCCCTTTCTCCAAGCTATTCTGAAATCTCTGAAATCTCTGACACACCTTCAACAGCTCTCCCTACCTCTTCCTCCTCTTCCACATCTTACCCTACCCCTCCCCCCCCCCCTGTTCTGGACCCGATGCTCCCCTTTCCTCTTCATTAACGGTATGGACCTCAAGCATCCGGGGCCTTCGCTCAAACTTGACTGACCTCTCCATACAGGTTGCTTCTGTCAAACCAGATGTGATCTGCTTAACAGAAACTTTCCTCCTTCATGATGTCTCTGATGCCTTGGTATCTCTCCCAGGTTACTCCCTCCTCCGGTATGATAGACCTGAGCCTCGTCCTGGAGGTGGGGTTGCTATCTTTATATAAAACTCTCTTCCTCACTCGCCCTCCACTGCCCTCTCTCCACCTCACCCCCAGGAATACCTTTGGCTACGGCTTCCCCTTCGCTCCCACCTTTTGTTCATATGTGTGTTGTACCGTCCACCAAACAGCGATGACTCCATCTACATCTCACTGTCTGATAATATGGACCAACTTCTATCTACCCATCCCAACTCTCTCTTCCTCATATGTGGTGATTTCAATTGTCACCATGCCAGTTGGCTGGGTGTGGGTACCTCTCTCACCAGCCATGGCTCTTCAGCAAAGGACTTCTGCGACTCACTGGGACTGACACAATCTGTCAATTTCCCGACCCGGATCTCAGTCAACGGAGCATCTTCTCTTCTGGATTTGGTTATGACAAACTTCCCTGAAAATGTCTGCTGCTCTTCTTCTGCTCCAATCGGCTCATCTGATCATGTGCTTGTCAAAGTGGACATCTCTCTGACCATTCTCAGAGAGCCTCCTCAGCGTCGACGAGTCTGGCATTTCACTCAGGCCAACTGGCACGGTCTTCAAGCAGCCATCAATCATCTGGACTGGTCTCCCATCTCTACCGCCTCTGACATCAACTCATCCTGGGAATTCTTTCAAAGTAAATTGCTCTCTCTCATGCACAGATTTATACCATCTCGTCTTCAGTTGTCATACCCTTCCTCCCATCCATGGTACACGGAATCTTGTGGTGAGGCTGTTGCCCTGAAACAACTTGCTTTCGTCTCCTGGAAAGCAAATCCAACGGAAGGAAATCTCATTTCCTTTCACAAAACCCGAAACAAGTGTGTGTCCACCCTCAGGAGAGCCAGGAAACAATATCTCACCATTCTCAAGACCGAACTCTCTTATCTGTCTCCCTCTTCCAAATCCTGGTGGCGTCTGGTCAAATCTGTTTCTGGTGTTTGTTCCCCCTCCATCCCCTCCCTCACCTCAAACGGCTTAACGGCTGACTCCGCACGTGAAAAAGCTGAATGCCTCAACTCTGTGTTTGCCTCTAAATCTTGTGTCCCAAACCCATCCCTCTCGGTACCCACCGTACCCAGTCGTACCCAGCTGCTCCTGGACTCTGTGTCCTTTCCTCCTGACAAGGTGGAAAAGTTTCTGTCAACCCTCGACTCTGATTCTGCAACTGGTCCTGACGGCATCAGCCCACGGGTCCTAAAATCATGTTCTTCTGCTCTTTCACTCCCTCTTTCTGTTCTCTTCACCCTCTCTTTTGCTCAAGGTCATCTGCCATCTGCTTGGAAATCAGCCAACATCACCGGTTTGCACAAAAAAGGTGCAAAAACAGATCCCAGCAACTATAGACCAATCAGCCTTCTCCCAATTATCAGCAAAGTCATGGAATCCATCATTGCTTCAGATATTAAATCTTTCCTCTTCTCCAATGGCTTGATCTCTGATCATCAATTTGGTTTCAGACCTGGTCACTCTACTCTGGACATGCTGCTTCTGCTTTCTCAACAATGGATGGAGGTCCTCAACGCCAAACAGGAAATTAGAGCTGTCTCCCCTGACATTTCACGTGCCTTCGATACGGACTGGTACCCTGCTCTGCTCACCAAGCTCTCCTCCTTTGGTATCCATGGAAATCTCCACGCATGGCTGGCGGACTTCCTCTCTGGTCGTAGTCAACGTGTGGCCCTGAATGGGTTTCTCTCATCTCCTCTTCCTGTTCAGGCCGGAGTTCCCCAAGGTAGTGTTCTGGGCCCTGTGCTTTTTCTGGTCTTCATCAATGATCTCTCTGACTCTCTTGAAAATCCTCTCTATCTCTTTGCTGACGACTCTACTCTCTGTCGCTCCATTCCTCATCCCTCAGATCGGCAGTCTGCAGCCTCCTCACTCTCTGCAGACCTGGACAAAATCACAGTCTGGTCAAACAAGTGGAACATGTCTTTCAATCCTGACAAATCTCACACTCTTACAATGTCTCTCCGAAAGGACCGACTGGACAACCCTCCCATCTACTTTCTCAACAATCCTCTCCAAGAAGTTCTGTCGCTCAAGCTTTTGGGTCTCACTATCTGCCATGATCTTTCTTGGGAAAACCACATTTCCAAGCTGGCCTCCAAAGCCAGTCGCCGACTGGGCATCCTCCGTCGTGCGAAGTCCTTCCTTGGCACACCTGAGCTCTTCACCACATACAAGGCTTTCATCCGCAGCTCAATGGAATACTGTTCCCCCCTCTGGGCTGGTGCTCCTGCCTCACACCTTGCTCGGCTTCACGCTGTTGAGGCCAAAGCTTTCAGAATCATTGGAATCTCCTGCGATGTAGTCAACACCGAGGGCCTTTCACTCACTCACCGCAGGCAGGTTGGTGGTCTTTCTGTCTTCTACCGACTCCTCTCCGGCCTTGCTCCCCCAGCTCTCTCTGTGCTCTGTCCCCCCAAAATTCCTTCAGGTCGCACAAGATCTGCCTGCAACCCTCTTATGGTTAAACTGCCAAAGTCTAGGCTCTCTGCTCACCTTCACTCTTTCATTCACCTTTTCTCCCGCCTCTGGAACAAACTCCCCCACTCCCTTCAATCCCACTCCTCCCTCCAGGTCTTTAAAACAGCTGTTCACCACCATCTCTTATCTTCCCCCATCGAAAACCTTGATCTTTTCTACCCCCGGTAATTCACCCCAGAGTCCTTGCAGTGTTCATATGTTTTATTCCTCTCCCACCTCTCCCCAAGTCCTCCCGATGTCCCTGCTCTCAAATGTTGTGTTTGTGTCCTTCCCCCTCTTCCCCCTCTCTTTTGTGTCCTTCCCCCTCTCTCCCCATCTTGTCTGCCGCTCCCCTTGTTTTTTGTGTTTTGTGTGTCGGTTTGTCTTTTTGTGTGATTAATGTTAGCTCTTTCACGAGCCTCGATCTTGTATACAAAAAAAAAAAAAAAAAAAAAAAAAAAAAAACTCGGTTTAGGTATCGCTTTTGAGCTGATATGAAATGATAAACTTCTCTTAATGACCTCGTCTGACCCCCTCCCGAACCACATACCATTTTGAGATTACAGTAAATTATTTTCGCCTCTCTCTTGGCAATCACTTTTTTGTCTAATAAATACAATATTTCAAAACACAAAAGACAAATTTCAATCAATCTCCTCATTTAAAAAGGATACTGAAATATATTGCATTGATGTAAAATTGAAGAAAGATGATTTCAATAACTTTTGGACCTATGATGAAGGATAATATGAGCTACTCAATACCTTTTACAGGAAGATCATTCTCAGTCTTTGGGAAGTCGTCAATTAAAGTAATTATAACAAAAGTTTCACAACTATTTATGGAGATTTATAATAAACTAGAGGAGGTAATGAAACATGTAAAAGTATCAAAAAAGAAAACTCTTTTTACTGAAGCTATCGAAAAGGAAGATAAAACTATTAGCTCTAAAGACGGTGAAATTGCTATATTCTTTAATAATCCCAAAGATGTCAATCTTGATGAAATGAAAGATGTTAATATATCAGGAGAAATGTCATTTCGCTCAATAGTAGTTAGGAACCATTTTAAAATTACCTTTAATATAAAATATGTTGTAGTTGAATCTGTTAAAGAAAAAAAAGTATATGGATATAGACGGTAATGTTTTTTCTTCTAATTAAATATGAGTCATTATTCACGTGAAGATTTTGTTGATTTTAAAAGTGATGATAGTGGTAGTGAGACTTTGTCTTCGCAAGACAGTTATGATACTGAGAGTTTGTGTTCTAACGATAGCTATGAAAGTAGTTTTATAGATGATGATGATTATGAAAGCACCGATTATAGTGAAGATGATTTTTAGTTTAAGTAATCTTTTACTATATAAACATGATAAATCCAAACGACACACCAGATATTGAGCCTCTTGAATTCCCTGATTCTCCATATGATAAATTAGAGAATTGTCCGGCTTGTGATAGAGTGGGATTAAATACAGAGTCAAAAGCCCATAAACAATGTTTTTCTGTGATTATCTTTTAATTAATGATGATAAAAAAATTAAAAAAATATATAACTCTTTTAAATTAGAACCAAAAATGAATTACTTCACAAGATTAATAAGAGAGATGAATGTTAAGTATTTTGATGAGATTACGCCATTTCTTACAAGGGAAGAGGCTATTGTATTGAGGAAATGTATGGGGGTTTAATGATATTTATTATTCAAAATAATTTTAATGGAAATGTTAACACAAGATACTAGGAACAACAATTGTTTTAATGAAGCCTCAGCCATTTTAGACCAGTTGATGAATATGAAAATAATTAATAAATGTCAATACAAAGATATTTTATTGCATATTAAATAAGATGAGAAGCACAATTCTTCGTTTTAATTTCACGACAAGTGATTACACAGCTTCATTCCCTTACCCACTACAACTTGACCCCGCAAAAGAATATGAAGCATCTTTATTGTCAATGGCAACTTACAATACCCGTTTTAATATCACAGAGAAAAATAACAAGTTTAGTTATGATTCAGGAAGTGGATATAAAACTATAACAGTTTCATCTGGAGCTTACGAGATTTCTCAAATATCTTCTGAAATTTCTCGCCTTATGAAAGAACAAGGTGATGAACCAAAAAATATTGTTATAGATATTCAAAAACACTTCAAAATCAACTCTGAGACTCAAAAATAATTATAAAGTTGATTTCACAATTGATAATTCATTTAGACAACTATTGGGTTTCTCTTCAAAAAAGATTGAGACAAACGGGACGTTTTGCAGTGATGATGTTATTCAAATATCCTCCGTTATAAATTCGGTATTAATTCATTGTGATTTGATTGATGGTGCTTATAACGATGGAATAAGAACAAATACAATATTTTCATTCAGCGCATACTCAACCCCGATTGGTTATAAATTCAATATGGAACCAAAAAAATCTTGTCTATTTACCTGTGTCAGGAAAAACCATATACAGAGTAAATTTTAGGATAACCGATCAAGATAATCATACGATTTCCTTTAATGAAGAAATTATATCTATCAGAATTCACCTACGTGAAATTTTCCAATAAATAAATAATGGTTATTGTGAGGAAACACGAGTTGGGAAAATTTAAAATAATTACAGACTCAGGCATGTTCCTTTCACCATACTATAAGGGTGAAGGTATGTTTCTTGGTAGAGGATACTATAAACCGAAGAGACAACAGGGTGTAGGGCATCAATTCAGAAATAAAGGAGATGGGATAATTGATACTCTAATGGGTATTGGTTCAACCATTCTTAATCATAAAGACCTAATTGGTTCAACTGCTTCTGCTGTGGGAAATGTAGCAGGTGCTATAAAGAGCATAAAAGATGCTCAAAAGGAGTCTCATAAATTACAAGCAATGAAAGAAATTAAAAAAGGCAAAACTCAACTATCTGCACAAGAACGTCAAAAAATCATTAAAATACTTGGGTCAGGGTTTCAACGATTTTAATGCTATATAAATACAAGTGTGGAAGCGATTGATAGTATTGTTACAGACGCGGTTTTAGATGTTATTTTACCGAGCAGTTGGTATTACCGCGTCCGAACAGTTACTCCCCGATTAGAACCCAATTCCACCCAAACGTTGGCCGGATCGCACCGCAGCTAGTCAATAGGGAAAAGACAAAGGCGACACAGATGTGAAGAAGAAGAAGAAGAAGACAAAAAGGTTGGAAATACCACTAAATTTATTCCTACTATTTACATGCTCAAAGTAACCAAGGAGAAGGAAAGATAATAAAATAATATACAGAAGGATCAGAGACACAGTGCAATTATTAACTTATACCAGCTTAATTAACCCAGGACAGAACAAACAGAACAAACTCACGTACACAAGAAGGATGGAATGGAAGGAGGTGGATGGCTGGAGGGAGAGGGAGGTCCAAAGGGGTCCTGCAGCTCAACCGGCGCGTTTAGCAGCCGCCGTTCCTTTACGGTCCTGCTCCAAACCGCCGTTCAGGCCCCCGAGCTGCTGTTGTGGCTGCTGTGGACGTCGCGTGCTTTGCCAGGCCTTGTCCGACTCGTCTGGTCCAAACCCTCAACTCGTTCTTGGTCCACTCACTCTTTACCACCGACTCCTCACCGCAACCAACGCAACCAACTGACCATCGACTCCACTGACTCCACTGACTGACTTCTCACGACTCTCTCCACGACCAACTCACTTGCTTCCTGCGTGCGCGCCTTTATAACGCCTCCGGCGATTAAGCCGCCGGCCTTTTGGACACGCCCATCGGGGTGCTCACCTCGGCCCTGGTTGGTCGCGCGACCCTCTGGCTCCGCCCTTGATGACGACGAGCGGGCACGCCCCTCTTCCCCTCTATGACGAGGTGGAGACACGCCTTTCTTCCCCGACTCGAGCACATGGTCAATGGTGGTTTTGGAGGGGATGTAATATGGGCAATCGAGGCTCGGCAATGACGAGAGGGGATGTAATATGGGCAATCGAGGCTCGGCAATGACGAGAGGGGATGTGAAGGAAATGGGGATTTTGGGGATGGGAATGAAAGGGGATCTATTCTCTTTCACTGGTGCAATGGAGTACTTCAATTAATGGGAGACACAGCCTTACCCTAAAACACAGAATAAGAGATAACTATCAACAGGGGTATTCTATTACTTGGCTGACGTGTATGCTTGTGGACTAATTATGGGATGCCCTTTCACCTTTACACAGCTCCGGAGGTAGGGGGGCGCAGAATAAACAATAATAATAATAATACAGCACACAATCAAAAAAAATACAGTCCTCATCTCCGCAACAGTATCTATGATTTGGATGGTATGATTTATCATTTCAAACTCCTCTAAAAAGGAAGACTATTTCAAGGTAAATGCTATAACAGGAACAGACTGGAATTCAAACGGAACAAAAAGTTTTGAAATAAATAATCAACAAACTTACTTGAATCTAGCTGATAGTTTCTTGCTGTGTAAATTTAAATTCACTAAGGCTGGGAATAATACTAATGCTACACTCGTAAATGATTTCTTCTAGAAAATGTTTGACCGTGTCCGCCTGTATATTGGAACACAAGAGGTTGAAGCGATTGATTATGTCTCTGCTACATCTGAAATGATGAAATTTACACTATATTCGTTTAGTGATAGAATGGGTAAGGGAGCTGTTGAAGGTTTTATTCCTGATATGACAACGGGAACAAACGCAGACCCTGGTTGTAGTCAAAGGAAGGCAATGTATAATGATGAAACAAAAGCAGAGAATAGTTTTACCGTAGCAGTACCTCTGAAAGGTATATTTGGATTTTGTGATAATGATTAAGTTTTGTATGGTCTTAAAATTAGATTTTTTTTTGTTTGTTTTTTTGTATACAAGATCGAGGCTCGTGAAAGAGCGAACGTTAATCACACAGAAAGACAAACAGACACATAAAACAAATAACATCGGGAGCGGTAGACAAGATGGGGAGAAAGGGGGCAGGACACAAACACAACATTTGAGAGCAGGGACCGAGAGACATGGAGACATCGAGAGATCTGTGGGAGGGAGAGGGCTTTGGGGGGGAGGCATGTGAAGGGGGGGGGGTGGGAGAGGTATAAACATATGGACACTGCCAGGACTTCCAGGAAAGAAGTTGGAATTTCAAACAAGGTGGATCTGGGGTGAATTAGTGGGGGTAGAAAAGATCAAGGTTTTGGATGGGGGAAGATAAGAGATGGTGGTGAACAGCTGTTTTAAAGACCTGGAGGGAGGAGTGGGATTGAAGGGAGTGTGGGAGTTTGTTCCAGAGGCGGGAGAAAAGAGGAATGAAAGAGTGAAGGTGAGCAGAAAGCCGAGATTTCGGCAGTTTAACCATCAGAGGGTTGCTGGCAGATCTTGTGCGACCTGTAGGAATATTTGGGGGACAGAGCACAGAGAGAGCTGGGCGAGCAAGGCCGGAGAGGAGTCGGTAGAAGACAGAAAGACCACCTACCTGCCTGCGGTGAGTGAGTGAAAGGCCCTCAGAGGTAGCTTCATCGCGGGAGATTCCAATGATTTTGAAAGCTTTGGATTCAACAGCGTGAAGCCGGGCCAGGTGTGAGGCAGGAGCACCAGCCCATAGGGGAGAACAGTATTCCATTGAGCTGCAGATGAAAGCCTTGTATGTGGTGAGGAGCTCAGGTGTGCCGAGGAAGGACTTCGCACGACGGAGGATGCCCAGTCGGCGACTGGCTTTGGAGGCTAGCTTGGAAATGTGGTTTTCCCAAGAAAGATCATGGCAGATAGTGAGACCCAAAAGCTTGAGCGACAGAACTTCTTGGAGAGGATTGTTGAGAAAGTAGATGGGAGGGTTGTCCAGTCGATCTTTTCGGAGAGACATAGTAAGAGAGTGAGATTTGTCAGGATTGAAAGACATGTTCCACTTGTTTGACCAGTCTGTGATTTTGTCCAGGTCTTCAGAGAGTGAGGAGGCTGCAGACTGCCGATCTGAGGAAAGAGGAATGGAGCGGCAGAGAGTGGAGTCATCAGCAAAGAGATAGAGAGGATTTTCCAGAGAGTCGGAGAGATCATTGATAAAGACCAGAAAAAGCACGGGGCCCAGAACACTGCCTTGGTGAACTCCAGCCAGAACAGAAAGGGGAATGAGAGAAACCCATTCAGGGCCACACGTTGCCTACGACCAGAGAGGAAGTCCGCAAGCCATGCATGGAGATTTCCATGGATACCATAGGAGGAGAGTTTGGTGAGCAGAGCTGGGTGCCAGACCGTATCAAAGGCACATGATATGTCAAGGGAGACAGCTCTGATTTCCTGTTTGGCATTGAGGACCTCCATCCATTGTTGAGAAAGCAGAAGCAGCATGTCCAGAGTAGAGTGACCTGGTCTGAAACCAAATTGATGATCAGAGATCAAGCCATTGGAGAAGAGGAAAGATTTCATATCCGAAGCAATGATGGATTCCATGACTTTGCTGATAATTGGGAGCAGGCTGATTGGTCTGTAGTTGCAAGGATCTGTTTTTGCACCTTTTTTGTGTAAAGCGGTAATGTTAGCTGATTTCCAGGATGCTGGCAGATGACCTTGAGCAAAAGATAGGGTGAAAAGAACAGAGAGAGGGTGAGATAGAGAGAGGGTGAGATAGAGCGGCAGAGCAGGATTTTAGGACCCGTGGGCTGATGCCGTCTGGTCCAGTTGCAGAATCAGAGTCGAGGTTTGACAAAAACTCCTCCACCTTGTCAGGAGAGAAGGACACAGAGTTCAGGAGCAGTCGGGTTCGACTGGGAAAGGTGGGAACAGAGAGAGATGGGTTTGGGACTAAGGATTTTGAGGCAAACACAGAGTTGAGGCATTCGGCTTTGTCACGTGCGATGTCAACTGTGTGGCCATTTGAGGTAAGGGAGGGGATGGAGGGGGAACAAACACCAGAAACGGATTTGACCAGACGCCACCAGGATTTGGAGGAAGGAGACAGGTTTGAGAGTTCATTCTTGAGTGAGGAGAGATAGTGCTTCCTGGCACTCCTGAGGGTAGACACACACTTGTTCCGAGCTTGGTGGAAGGAACTGAGATTGCCTTCAGTTGGATTAGCCTTCCAAGAGGCAAAGGCAAGTTGTTTCAGGGCAACTGCCTCCCCACAAGATTCAGTGTACCATGGACGGGAGGAAGGGTAAGACAACTGAAGGCGAGATGGGATAAATCTGTGCATGAGAGAGATCAGTTTGCTTTGGAAGAATTCCCAGGAAGAATTGATGTCAGAGGCAGTGGAGATGGGAGACCAATCCAGACGATTGATGGCTGCTTGAAGACCGTCCCAGTCGGCTTGAGTGACTGGGACGGTCACTTCTCCATGATAATGCTGAGATTTCAACTACAAAGGAATGATAATGTAAATAGACAGCTTTTTGGGACTGCTCATGCTTTTGGTGCTAATAATAAATTTGTTATTAATGATTTGTGTTGGTATATTAGTGAATATACTCCTAATCTTAAAACGGAAGAGATGTTGAATCGTAGACTTAACTCAAATAAACCGCTAAATGTATCATACCTTAAAAGAAGATGTCAACACGTTAAACTGGAACACACTAACGACACTTGGAATTTAGGTGTTCTTCAAGGAAAGCCACGCTACCTGTGGCTCATTTTTAAGAAACCAGATGGAGATAGTGCTACTGATAAAAATAATGCGTTGAGTGATAATGCTGAGGTGAAACAACTTTGGGTTTCTCTGGATGGCACATTTTACCCGCAAGATAGATTGGAAATTGATTGGGAAAAAAATGATTATGCGGAAGCCTACAAGTCTTACCAAATGGTGTGTGAAAGCAACGGTAATAAAGAACCTATTTTGGATATGGTTGCGTTTCAAAAACTTTATACAATCTACACAATTGACCTGAGTTCTCAAAAGGAAACTATAAAGTCTATTCGAGTGGATACTTCTCTATACATTGAAAGAGGGGAGAATGAAGAAGTTGATACATATTGTTTGCTTTTGGAAAAAACAGAATTGCAGATTAATACAGATAATGGTGTTATGATTAATATCACGTAGATTTTTCTAATAAATAAATGAGTAGGAAAGAACCAACTGGGGTATATATTAATCAAATCAATCTTGATAAACTATTGTCTTGTATTCAAAATCAAAAGCCTTGTATTATTAATGTTAATACAATTCAAAGAAAAGGAGCAAAAAAAATTGATGTTTTGCTCACAAGAGAGCAGGTGAAAACACTAAATGATGCTGGCTCACTTAAATTAAAAATATCAAAACCTATGTTAAAGAAATATTCAATAATAGAGATGAGAGGAGGATTTCTTCCATTTCTAATTCCTTTATTTGCTCGTTTAACTGCGGCGGGAGCATTGACAGGTGGTATTTCAGCAGCGGTAAAAACTGCTAACGAAAGGAACAACACAACAACAACAGGCATTTTAAGGCCATTTTCCCTGATAGAGCGGGGGTTAGCCTTGCGGTCCCCATGACAATCTTCTCCATATTGCCCTATTTTCTGCATCTCCCCTTGTTAACCCCCTTGCCCGCATTTCTTCTTCGACCATTTTCAGCCAAGTCTTTCTCGGTCTTCCCCGTCCTCTACTTCCTTCTACATTCATTTCCATCACTCTTCTCAACCAGTCACTTTCATCCTTCCTCAACACATGACCAAACCATCTCAACCTGTTTCTCTTCACAGCATCCATCACAGGCTCTATTCCCATCATCTTTCGCAATTCATCATTTGTCTTCCTCTCTCTCAACGATACTCCACACATCCACCGAACCATTCGCATTTCCACCCTTTCCAGCCTTCGTTGCTGCTCTACGTTCATTACCCATGTCTCGCTCCCATAAATCGTAACACTTCTCACACATGCAGCATACAGCTTTCCCCTCAGCTTCAACGACACTCCCCTCCTCGTCAGCACGCCACTCAGTTCCCGAAACTTCTTCCATGCACATCTCACTCGAGCAACCGCTGCCGAGTCTGATCCACCTTCTCCATTCAGCATGTCTCCTAGGTAACAAAATGTTTTCACACCTTCCAGCTTCACGCCGTCTCCAAGATCCAACTCAACATTTCCTCCATCTGCAGCTCCCTCTGTGCACACCTTACACTTGAATGTGGCTGCCACACTGGTTAATGACCCTCTCAGACCACTACATTTTTGATGAACCCACTCAGCGCACATTGTACATTGAATGGAGTTCACTCCGACACCCTTCCTGCACACAGCACACGGCCACTTCCCAGTTCTTTCCACCTCACCACTTGCCATCACCTTCGTTTTTCCGATATTCACCTTCAGACCTTTTGTCTCCATACATTCCTTCCACTTGTTCATCTTCTCCTTCAGTCCATCCATACTTTCCGCAATCAACACCAGATCATCTGCATACAACAACTCCCACGGTCACGGCTTCTAATATGTATACATAATTATAATACAAATAGGGTTATCAACACGCAGGATGAATGATTACCCGCCATATATTTTCAGCCTTATATAAAATGGATGATTTTTTACCCGTGTGGGAAAGTAAGATGAAATTTAATAATCATAAGAACCTCCCAAATTCATTAAGATGCCTAATAGTCGGGTCAAGTGGATGTGGAAAAACCTGTTTGCTTTTAAAGATGCTCCTTACTCCAAAAGTTTTAGATAATGAAAATTTAATAATTTTTACAAAGTCAAGTTTTCAACCAGAGTACCAACTACTATCACAAGGTTTTAATGCGGGTCTTCAAAAAGAAGATATAATCGGGTTATTTAAGCTCCAACACAAACTAAATGAGCTCAACATTGAAGACTAGCAGAAGTACCCGGCATTGCCGGGTGGGGGAGGGGAGGGGAACGGGGGGAGGGGAGGAGAGGGGGGAGGGGAGGGGGAGGAGGGAAGGGGGAAGGGGAGGGGGAGGAGGGAAGGGGGAAGGGGAGGGGAAGAGGGAGGGGGAAAAAGAGGGGGGAGGGGAAGGGGGAGGGGGAAAAAGAGGGGGGAGGGGAGGGGGGAGGAGAGGGGGAGGGAAGAAGGGGAAGGGGTAGGGGGGAATGGAAAGGGGAGAGGGAAGGGGAGGGGAAGGGGGAGGGGGAAAACGGAGGGGGAGTGGGGAGGGGAGGGGGAGGGGTGAAGGGGAGGGGGTAGGGGGGAGGGGGAAGGGAGGGGGGAGGGGAAGGAGGGAAGGGGAGGATGGAGGGGGGGGGAGGATGGAGGGGGGAGGAGGAAGGGGGAGGGAAGGGGAGGGCCAGTCAACAATGACGTTGCAGTTCTCATGGTAGGAGAGCAGCACAACAATCGCGACATCGTCCTGCATCTTCCAACAACAGCACGAAGCGGAGTTTTGGGGACTCACCGATCCTGTGACGCCCTCCAGTGCCACCGCTGAAGCAGCTTCCTGAGCCAGGCTTGTACTGGGTGGTTTGCCATTGCCTTCCCAGCAGTATTTCAGGCAGGAATTTGTAATTTGGCCATTGTCCCACCGATAACTCGCCTCCTCTGTTTGCGAAGAACACAGTGAGGATCTTTAACATCCACCAACTCATGTTGGGAGATGGGACTCCCAGTTTTTCCTTTTTTTTTTTTTTTTAATACACAAGATCGAGGCTCGTGCAAGAGCTAACATTAATAACAAAAAGACAAACTGACACATAAAACATGAGATAAAGGAAGTGGGAGAGAACATGGGGAGAGAGAGGGAAGCACACAAGTACAACATTTGAGAGCAGTGACATCGGGAGATCTGTGGGGGGTGGGGGGCGAGAGGGCTTGGGGGGAGGAGACATGGGAAGGGGGGTGAGTGGGAGATGTAAAAAAAAACACATGGACACAGCTTGGCTTTCCATGAAATAAGTCGGTATTTCAAAAAAGTGGATCTGGGGTAAATAAACGGGGGTAGAAATGATCAAGGTTTTGGATGGGGGAAGATAAGAGATGGTGGTGAACAGCTGTTTTAAAGACCTGAAGGGAGGAGTGGGATTGAAGGGAGTGGGGGAGTTTGTTCCAGAGGTGGGAGAAAAGAGGAATGAAGGAGTGAAGGTGAGCAGAGAGTCTTGATTTTGGCAGTTTAACCATAAGAGGGTTGCTGGCAGATCTTGTGCAACCTGGAGGAATATTTGTGGGACAGAGCACAGAGAGAGCTTGGGGAGCAAGGCCGGAGAGGAGTCGGTAGAAGACAGAAAGACCACCAACCTGCCCGCGGTGAGTGAGTGAAAAGTCGTCGGAGTTAGCTTCATCGCGGGAGATTCATCGCCTAGTATAACATCCATTGGAGGAATGGCCCACACAGTGATGATCCACACAGTCTGCGAAAAAACGGGAAGAGTGTATTTCTTGGTCGGGATTCAAATCCAGGCAAGACAGCGTCGGTTTAGTCACTGATAACCTGACCATGCGGCAGGGAGCACTGGCTTACATGTTACCAGTGGCAGTCCCAAAAGACTGACGTGACCGAAACCTGATTTCCGTTCCAATAGGACAATGACCCCAAACATATAGCAACACTGGAATGGCTTTAGAACAAGAATGTGAAAGTCATTGAGTGGCCCAGCCAAAGCCCAGACATGAATCCCATTGAGAATCTGTGGAATGACTTGAAGATCGCTGTTCACTGACGCTCTCCATCCCACTTGGCAGAGCTTGAGCAAATCTTCAAGGAAGAATGGGAGAAACTCCACAAATCCAGATGTGCAAAGCTGATACAGACATACGCAAGAAGACTTGAAGCTGTAATCACTGCCAAAGGAGCTTCTACTAAGTAGTGACTCAGTTGAATAATTATGTAAATTAGATATTTCTGTATTTCGTTTTAAATTATTTTGTAGACAATTTTAAAAATGACACTGATATTATGGGGTATTATGTGTAGATCAGTGATTTAATCCATTTTGAATTCAGGCTGCAATATAAAATGTGAAAAAAGTCAAGGGGTGTGAATAATTTGTGAAGGTAATGCATCTCGTTTGGTATCATGCATTTCTTCTGGTTGAATGTTGAACTTTGCCTGCATGCGGAGCTTTTCAAACGCAGCGTGGAAAGCTCCCGCCGGAAACGGGGGACAGTTGAACGTGCGACCATATAAATACATGAGCAGACGCCACACTTCACATTATATTAATAGATACCGCACTTGATTTAGGCTCAAACTGACAAGTACCGTCTTTGTTTCTTGCAGTTTTCGACGTGGCCGGAGACATTTGCAGAAAAAAATGGGGAAGAAAGAGCAGCCATTGCCTGAGGAGGTTCAAGAAACGGAAGTAATGGAGATGCAGGAAGTAAAGAAACAGCTGGATCGAATAATAAAAGAAAGAAATGCATTGTTAGCTAAACAAGAATTGCAGGAACAACAATTAGAGCGAAAAAAGTTGTGGCTGAGAGAGAAAGAAAAAGTGCAGGAAAGGCGTGAAAAGTTGTCACGAAAAGAAGAACAACTGAAAGAAAGAAAGCGATTAGTTCAGCTCAGAGAGCAAGATGTGCAGGCAAAGGATGTGCAACATAGATATGAGGAAGAGGTATGGATGAAAGAGAAAGAAAAGCAGAAGAAAATAGAGGAAGAACAGCAAATGAAAAGCAAGGAAGAGGAAATGAGGAAAACAGATGAGGAAGAGCAGATGCAAAGTCATGATGAAAAGCTAAAGGAAAGAAAGCTGGCAGAGCGGAGGCAAATCCAACTGGAAGATCAGAAAGAACATGCGGAATTTGTACAATGGAAGGAATCGGTATGTCAGGAGCATACACGAAGAATGCTTGAGATCCGACAAAAAGAGCAAGAAGTTCTAAAGAGTGAGTGCATGGTGGAGGAATTAGAGAAACAGATTTGGAAAAAGGGAATGGAGCGCGAACAACTGCAGGCTCAATTCGAAAAAATGAAGCCGTTAAAAGAAGCGGAGATAAAGCACAGAGAGCTTGAGACACGCCGACAAGAGGAAGAGGTTAGCGAACGAGAACGGGAAGTTGAGAGAAGGGAGAGAGCGGTACACCGAAGAGTAGAAGACGATCGTGTGTGGCAAGAACAATTTGTAGAGACAAAGACAAGAAAAGAGGAAGAGTTGTTGTGCAGAGAGCAAGAGGCACATCGACTGGAGCAAGAGATTTGTAAAATGGAAAACGATGCGCTTGCACGGGAACACGAGGTTTGGCAAAGTAAGCACAAGCGAAGAGAACAGGAAAAACACACGGTGACGGATCAGGGAATAAAAGATCCGTTTGAGAAATTTCATGAGATGAAAGAGGAGGTAGAAGTAAGTGTGAGTTCAGAGGGAGAAGCAAGTGTTAGTGTAGAGGAGGTAGAAGCAAGTGTTAGTGTAGAGGAGGTAGAAGCAAGTGTTAGTGTAGAGGAGGTAGAAGCAAGTGTTAGTGTAGAGGAGGTAGAAGCAAGTGTTAGTGTAGAGGAGGCAGAAGCAAGTGTTAGTGTAGAGGAGGTAGAAGCAAGTGTTAGTGTAGAGGAGGTAGAAGCAAGTGTTAGTGTAGAGGAGGTAGAAGCAAGTGTTAGTGTAGAGGCAGAAGCAAGTGTTAGTGTAGAGGCAGAAGCAAGTGTTGGTGTAGAGGAGTTAGAAGCAAGTGTTGGTGTAGAGGAGGTAGAAAGAAGTGTTAGTGTAGAGGCAGAAGCAAGTGTTAGGGAAGAGGAGGTAGAAGCAAGTGTTAGTGTAGAGGCAGAAGCAAGCGTTAGTGTAGAGGCAGAAGCAAGTGTTAGTGTAGAGGCAGAAGCAAGTGTTAGTGTAGAGGCAGAAGCAAGTGTTAGTGTAGAGGCAGAAGCAAGTGTTAGTGTGGAGGAAGTAGAAGCAAGTGTTTGTGTGGAGGAGGAGGAATCAAATGTTGGGGTAGAGGAGGAAGAAGCAATGATTGTGCAAAAGGTTGGTGAATGGAAACTGCGTCGGCAGCAACTACGGAATGAGAATTCCAATGAGTTGTTGCGGAATAGGGATGAGAGTCAACGGCTGAAGCAGGAAGAAGAACAGCTGGTGAAAACAAAGGAAAAACTCTTCTTGAAAAAACGAAGAAAGAAGCAAAGGCAGGCAGCAAATAAAAGTGTGGGAATTGAACAGAAACCCCACGGTGTTGGCAGGACTCATCAGCAACAAAAGAAGCCTCACCGTGAAAATGGGCTGCAACAGCAGCAACCGAAACAGCATGTTGTTGAAGGGCTGCAGCAGCAGCAACCGAAACAGCATGTTGTTGAAGGGCTGCAGCAGCAGCAACCGAAACAGCATGTTGTTGAAGGGCTGCAGCAGCAGCAACCGAAACAGCATGTTGTTGAAGGGCTGCAGCAGCAGCAACCGAAACAGCATGTTGTTGAAGGGCTGCAGCATCAGCAACCAAAACAGCATGTTGTTGAAGGGCTGCAGCAGCAGCAACCAAAACGGCATGTTGTTGAAGGGCTGCAGCAGCAGCAACCGAAACGGCATGTTGTTGAAGGGCTGCAGCAGCAGCAACCGAAACAGCATGTTGTTGAAGGGCTGCAGCAGCAGCAACCGAAACAGCATGTTGTTGAAGGGCTGCAGCAAGCACAAACACCTCGCCGTGATTATGGGCAGCAACAGCAACACCGTGAACAGAAACATGGTGTTCAGGGATTTCACCAGGAGCAGAGGCCTCTCGGTGATCAAGGGCTGCAACAGCAGCAGCATGGTGCTGAGGTGCCCTACCATATTCATGACCTTCAACAGGTAAGCATTCTTCAGGACTTTGGATAAGTTGGAGTGAAAATACAGGTGACAAACACAGCCAACTGAAGATGAACATAAGTTGAAATAAATTTGACACTTCGTCTTTGACAGACATTGCTGTTAATTCTTCCTTTGATGAAGAGGAATATCCTTAATTGTGGAAATAATTGTAATTATAATTTTGCTGGGAAAGTAACTTATTGGATCAGCCATTCCCCATGTAGGATCATTCCCAAGAATTTTAACTCCCCTCGATTGGATTGGATCAGCTAATTGAAGCTTTTCTCGATTACATGTTCCATCAGTGCATTTTCTGATGTGTCCTTTCCTGAACAAGTTATCAAACTGATGAAGACATCAATGTATTTAATCATTCATATTTTGTTTTTCCAAAGGCCCCCCAGAAGAGGCGCTCGTTCCCTCCTCCACCACCCTCCTACATGAAACCAGCTCACAAGTTACAACGTAAGTTGCCAAGAATCTTGCCTTACATTACCAATTATTCCAAACTTTGTCGAAGCTCCACGTTCTTCACCTCCATCGTGTCCCATTTTCTTTGTGCCTCAGAAGTGTTGAAAACAAACCAATATTTTGCTGCACTCAAAGCCATCCAAGCACCAAACAAATCTTCCAATGTGGTGGAAGTCCGGCATGAGTGTTAATGTATCCATACAGAAGTCAAGTGTGCACCTGGATGATCATTAAAATTAATTTTTTCACAATTCCACTTTCAATCAGTGACAGGTGACTCAAGCTTCCTTCTCCGGAGGAGTTCATCATGGTTCGCTTCTCGGCCATCAGATGAGGTTTTATTATATAAAAATTCGTGCACTAAGTGGGGATGTGTGGGCTCGGCATGAGGCACAGGAATGATGGATCAACTCGCTTAAATTCCCTTGTGAAGTGACAGAACGTAAACATTCTTGCTCTTCCAGTGGGAGTTGTTGATTAAGAAAATCCAGATGTGAAACTGCAGAGAAAAGTGAAATAAAACATGAACTCAAATACAGAAAACGAGGGAGAGGGGAGGCGCAGAAAAAGAGATCGATAGATATTCATTCCAGGATTCCAGGATTGTGTTGGGAGGCAGCAGAATGATGGAGATTATGGTGACGATGCTATTGAGTGCTTGTGCTGATGTGTGTGCAGCGAAAGATGTCATCGTAATGGCCGCTGGAGACGAAGATGAAATGCTTGGCAGTGACTCTGTCATCTTTCCGCCGTGCAAGCGCTCCAAGAACACAAAAAGAAATGCCAGGTTGTTGATGATGGCGAATTCAAAATTTTTTAATTGAACATCAGTCTCCAGAACTAAGGTGCGATAAACACTCGATGGACTTTATATAATCACTCGCGTCCTTTTTGTGACTTTGTTACTGTGCATGATGGGTGACTTATGACTGTACATCATGTGAGACTTATGACTGTAGGCCGACATCATGTGTGACTTCGTTACTGCACATCATGCGTGACATTGCTGTACATCATGTGTGACTTTGTTACTGCATATCACATGTGACTGTTACTGTATTTCATCGACGACTTCATTACTGAACATTATGTGTGACTTTGTGACTGTCGGCCCTACATCATGCATGACTGTTACTGTAGATCATGCATGACGTCGTTACTGTGCACATCACGTGTGACTGTTACTGTATTTCATCGACGACTTCATTACTGTACATTATGTGTGACTTCATTGCTTTAGTTGTGTGTTTTAATTACTGTACATCATGCATGACTTTGTGACTGTACATCGTGCATCACTTCATTAATCTAAACGAGGCGTGACTTCGTTACTACTGTCGTATGATGGAGATGATGATGACAATGCTATTGAGTGGTTTTCATTTGCTTTTGTTGATGTGTTGCAGAGGAAAAAGTCATAGGAATACCCAATGGAGAGGAAGATGCAATGTTTGGCAATGGGTCTCTCATCACTCCACCGCACAAGTGCACCAGGACTAAAAAAAACAACGAAAAAAAACACGCAGGTTCATTCAAAAAAATTGGGGATCCATCCAAAAGCATCTTTCATGTTTCTCTCACCTTGGTTTTCATTTCAGCTCTTCCTGAATCACAATCCTGTTCTGTTTGCTTGAAACTGCTCAAAATATTTCCTGGAGGTCAAGTCCAGCTCTCTTCTAATCAGCGGTCAATATCCTGGGTACCCATCTCACTGAGAACTTTCTCATGCCAGATAAAATTCTAGTATCCGGATCCGATTCTCGGTGAGGATGCACTGATCCATTACTGAGTCTCACCAACGTATCTGCTCATCTTCAGTCATTGGTCAAAAGCTTGTGGACGACGTCAACCTCTTCTGGTGTGGCGGCTTCTTTGGGACATCGAGATCTTGGCTCAGACTCAGTGCTGTTTCTCTCTCACATAAATTCAGCTGCCCAGTTGTTGTTTTTCAGCGGCAAATGAAGGAAGGGGCATTATCTGCCAGCGTTGCCACCATGTCCTGATGGATTTCCTTTGGACCTTTCGTATGGAGTTACAATGTTTGATTAATTGCTCTGATTTAACACTTTTCCATTGACCGACTCATGTTGACACTTCTGGTCCTGCGAAAATAAACAAAAGTCTGTTTTAAAATAAACTAGAACTGCCACTTCCTAACTGCTGGCAGTGATGACCGGTTTACTCCGCCTTCAGACAATCCCACTTTCATTGGACATGCTTTGATACAACTCCCCTTCCATACAACCCAGATACACACACACCCCCACACACACACCCCCACACACACACCCCCACACACACACACCCCCCCCCCACACACACACACACACACACACACACACACACACACACACACACACACACACACACACACCCCCACACCCCCCCTCCCACACCCCCCCTCTCACACACCCACAGGTTATTTCCCGGTTATTTTACCTCCAGGAACATCACACACTGAAGTCATGTATAACCTGTGGCTTTGGTGATTATCCAAATTAATCCCTCCTCAGTCGAGAGGAATAGGGCTGTGGTGGGGTTATGTGCTCATTAATTATAGAGAGCGGTCCCATGAGTGATGTAACACCTCATTGGTAACTCGCAGCCCTGCGTTTACCTCCCAAGTTAATTAAAACCACAGGAATTCCCACAGGAATTTGTAATTTGTTCATGGTGCCGGCGATAACTCGCCCACTCACCAACTTATCCCGGCAGACGGTACTGTAGTTTAACGTCCATCCGAGGGCCGGCACAGACATTGTTGAATCACATGACCTGTGGAACACCAGGACGACGGTTTATCGCTGGTTCAGGATTCAAACCCAGGGTAGGCAGCTTGGAGGAGAGCGTGCGTATCTCCAAGCCATCCCGTCAGCCCATGTTCAGTCCTCACAACTACCTTCTCAGATTTGACTGAAAACCTGATCATGAATCCACAAAGACAAATTTGAGACAGAGAGTCAAAGAAGAAGAAGGTTCTGAGATTGCTCGTTATTCCACACGTGCTTCTCTGGTTATTTACCCATTCTGAACAAGAGTAAAACGCCAAACTTTCACAATGCACCGCAGATTGCGATGGGACTTTACTCTTTTCTCCAATATTCACCAAGACAATCCAGAAAACATAGAGCTGTGACGAAGTATAAACTAAAAAATAAATTAATATCATAACAGGAATATAATAACTCTTGATTAATTTAGCATCTCAGTGTGAGTGCATTCTATTGATCTCAAAAAATAGGGGCAATACCCCTGGGCCTCACCTGGTGGAATAAAGCAGTATGCTACCTGCAAGGTATCTCGACAGACTACGATCGATTGAAGCACACGGTTATTGACTCTCCCGATCCCGGCCCGATTCACCGCAGCGCCATCCGAGCTGGGCCGCAACTTCCGGAAAAAAGGAAATAAACCCGCGGTCCCGGTGTAGGGATACAACGGTGAATATTTGCAGCTTCATACATGACATCCTCCCCTTCCAGTCCAAAATTACCAAGAGCAACACGTGCTGGACTTCCAAAATTGACATTTCAAAAGCAACATTTCCAAAACATGTGAAAATGTGTGCAAACAATGATGAGAATAATGAAAATACGTGAAAATAGAACATGTGTCAGCATGAAAATAGAACATGTGTCACGGTGAAAATAGAACATGTGTCACGGTGAAAATAGAACATGTGTCACGGTGAAAATAGAGCATGTTCAAAGATTCAACCGGTCGGGTGCTTTTCTCTCACGCATTGAGCGTCGCGTTGTACCAGTGGATACAGAGTCCGAGGTGATCCCTTTGGGTCGCGGTGTACCAGTGGATACAGAGTCCGAGGTGATGCCTTTGTGTTTTTTTTTTTTTGTATACAAGATCGAGGCTCGTGAAAGAGCGAACATTAATCACACAGAAAGACAAACCGACACATAAAACATATAACATGGGGAGCGGTAGACAAGACGGGGCGAGAGGGGAAGGAACACAAACACAACATCTGAGAGCAGGGACATCGAGAGATCTGTGGGAGGGAGAGGGCTTTGGGGGAGGTGGGGGGGGGGGGGGAGGGAGAGGTATAAAACATATGGACACTGCCGGGACTTCCAGGAAAGAAGTTGGAATTTCAAACAAGGTGGATCTGGGGGGAATTAGCGGGGGTAGAAAAGATCAGGTTTTGGTTGGGGAAAGATAAAGAGATGGTGGTGAACAGCTGTTTTAAAGACCTGGAGGGAGGACTGGGATTCAAGGGAGTGTGGGAGTTTGTTCCAGAGGCGGGAGAAAAGAGGAATGAAAGAGTGAAGGTGAACAGAGAGCCGAGATTTCGGCAGTTTAACCATCAGAGGGTTGCTGGCAGATCTTGTGCGACCTGTAGGAATATTTGGGGGCCAAAGCATAGAGAGAGCTGGGGGAACAAGGCCGGAGAGGAGTCGGTAGAAGACAGAAAGACCACCTACCTGTCTGCGGTGAGTGAGTGAAAGGCCCTCGGAGATAGCTTCATCACGGGAGATTCCAATGATTCTGAAAGCTTTGGTTTCAACAGCGTGAAGCCGAGCTAGGTGTGAGGTAGGAGCACCGGCCCATAGGGGAGAACAGTATTCCATTGAGCTGCGGATGAAAGCCTTGTATGTGGTGAGGAGCTCAGGTGTGCCGAGGAAGGACTTCGCACGACGGAGGATGCCCAGTCGGCGACTAGCTTTGGAGGCCAGCTTGGAAATGTGGTTTTCCCAAGAAAGATCATGGCAGTTAGTGAGACCCAAAAGCTTGAGCGACAGAACTTCTTGGAGAAGATTGTTGAGAAAGTAGATGGGAGGGTTGTCCAGTCGATTTTTTCGGAGAGACATTGTAAAAGTGTGAGATTTGTCAGGATTGAAAGACATGTTCCACTTGTTTGACCAGTCTGTGATTTTGTCCAGGTCTTCAGAGAGTGAGGAGGCTGCAGACTGCCGATCTGCGGGAAGAGGAATGGAGCGGCAGAGAGTGGAGTCATCAGCAAAGAGATAGAGAGGATTTTCCAGAGAGTCGGAGAGATCATTGATAAAGACCAGAAAAAGCACAGCGCCCAGAACACTGCCTTGGGGAACTCCAGCCTGAACAGGAAGGGGAGATGAGAGAAATCCATTCAGGGCCACACGCTGTATACGACCAGAGAGGAATTCCGCAAGCCATGCATGGAGATTGCCATGGATACCATATGAGGAGAGTTTGGTGAGCAGAGCTGGGTGCCAGACTGTATCGAAGGCACGTGATATGTCAAGTGAGACGGCTCTGATTTCCTGTTTGGCATTGAGGACCTCCATCCATTGTTGAGACAGCAGAAGCAGCATGTACAGAGTAGAATGACCTGGTCTGAATCCAAATTGATGATCGGAGATCAAGCCATTGGAGAAGAGGAAGGATTTGATATCCGAAGCAATGATGGATTCCATGACTTTGCTGATAATTGGGAGCAGGCTGATTGGTCTGGAGTTGCAAGGACCTGTTTTTGCACCTTTTTTGTGTAAAGCGGTAATGTTTGATGATTTCCAGGATGCTGGCAGATGACCTTGAGCAAAAGAGAGGGTGAAAATAACAGAGAGAGGGTGAGATAGAGCGGAGGAGCAGGCTTTTAGGACCCGTGGGCTGATGCCGTCTGGTCCAGTTGCAGAATCAGAGTTGAGGTTTGACAAAAACTCCTCCACCTTGTCAGGAGAGAAGGACACAGAGTCCAGGAGCAGTTGGGTTTGACTGGGTAAGGTGGGAACAGAGAGAGATGGGTTTGGGACGCAAGATTTTGAGGCAACCCCAGATTTGAGGCTTTCGGCTTTGTCACGTGCGGTGTCAACCGTGCAGCCATTTGAGGTAAGGGAAGGGATGGAGGGGGAACAAACACCAGAAACGGATTTGACCAGACGCCACCAGGATTTGGAGGAAGGAGACAGGTTTGAGAGTTCATTCTTGAGTGTGGAGATAGTGCTTCCTGGCACTCCTGAGGGTAGACACACACTTGTTCCGAGCTTGGTGGAAGGAACAGAGATTGCCTTCAGTTGGATTCGCCTTCCAAGAGGCAAAGGCAAGTTGTTTCAGGGCAACTGCCTCACCACACGATTCAGTGTACCATGGACGGGAGGAAGGGTAAGACAACTGAAGACGAGATGGGATAAATCTGTGCATGAGAGAGAGCAGTTTGCTTTGGGAGAATTCCCAGAAAGAATTGATGTCAGAGGCAGTGGAGATGGACCAGTCCAGATGATTGATGGCTGCTTGAAGACCGTGCCAGTCGGCCTGAGTGAAATGCCAGACTCGGGGACGCTGAGGAGGCTCTCTGAGAATGGCCAGAGAGATGTCCACTTTAACAAGCACATGATCAGAAGAACCGATTGGGGCAGAAGAAAAGCAGCAGCCATTAGCAGGGAAGTTTGTCATAACCAAGTCTAGAAGATAAGATACACCATTGGCTGAGATCCGGGTCGGGAAATTGACAGATTGTGTCAATCCCAGTTGGTACACCGCACCAGGGTTGCGGTGTTCCAGTGGATACAGAGTCCGAGGTGATTCCTTTGGGTCACGGTGTACCAGTGGATACAGAGTCCGAGGTGATTCCTTTGGTCTCCACGAAGGGTGTAGCGTTCGCAGAGGTTTTCGGGGCATCCGAGCCGGCTGGAGTGGCCACGACGATCTCCGGCAGTGGCGGGTCGAACTGTTGTTCTGACTGTGAAGATGCTGCAGGCTCTATCGACTGACAGTGATGGTAGGTTATGTGGTCCTGATGTCGACGAATTTCACGGCCGTCCTGCAGGCGAATCATGCAGGACAGTGGACCTGGCTTCTCGATGATGTCCCCCGGTAGCCACGTCACACCTGCACCAAAATTTCGGGCAAACACTGGATCTCCTATGTTGATACAGCGACTGTTGGACGACTTATCGTGCACCAACTTTTGATTAAGCTGGCTCTGATAAACATTTGATGATATGTCTGGTTTGAGATTATCAAGTGTCGATCTCAAGTGTCGTTTCATCAATAACTCAGACGGAGCTGCACCGGTTGTTGATTGTGGCGTGATGCGGTATTTGAACAGGAGACGAGACAGCTTTGTTTCCAGGGTTCCCTCCTGAAGTTTCTGCAATCCTGATTTGATGATTCCCATGGATCATTCGGCCAAGCCATTTGAAGCCTGGTGATGTGGGCTGACAAACTTATGTTTGATGCCGTTCCGACGTGTGAACTCGGCAAACTCGGTACTGGAAAAACACGTGCCGTTGTCACTCACGATCATTCTGGGCAGACCATGAGAGGCGAAACAGCGTCTGAGTCTTTCGATGACAATGGCTGACATAGTACCACGCGTCACATAGGCATCAATTCATTTTGTGTGCGCGTCCGTAATTATTAGAATCATGCTGCCGTTAATAGGCCCGGCATAATCGAGATGTAGGCGATGCCACGGTTCGCTGGGCCATTCCCAGGGATGCAGTGGCGCTTTCGCAGGTGTATCCCGGGTGCTCTGGCAGGGGTAACAATGTCGAACATGATGTTCGATATCAGCATCACGATTCGGCCACCACACATAGTTTCTGGCGAGTGACTTCATCTTCAAAATCCCGGGGTGACAGTCATGGATTCCATCCATGACCTTGGAACGCAGATTTTCCGGGATCACGACATGACATCTTCAGAGTAGGCAACCATTTTCCACGCTGAGTTCGTTTTTACGTGCTTTAAAAGCCGCAAAAGCTGGGTCTCCCTCAGGTAGCAAATGCCATCCAAGCTGTAGAGCCTGGACAGTTCTGGACAGAACAGGGTCTCGTCGAGTATGAGTGCGGCTCTGGCCGAAATCGACAGCACAATCTTCCAGATGATCCATCAGTGCGATAATGGATCCTGGTGTATGCGAATCATCAACGGATTCTGGAAGGGGTAACCGACTCATGGCATCTACATTTGTGATAGACGAACTGGGCTTATAACATATGGTGTAGTCATAAGCAGCGAGAAAAAGGGACCAGCGGATGATCCTGGGCGGTAGTGTGTCAGATGTCGCCTTAGTTGGACCAAACAGACTTATCAGCTGCTTGTGATCTGTGCGAATCGTGAAATGATGTCCAAGAAGGTACTGGCGAAATTTGCTGATGCCGAAAACGATTCCCAATCCTTCCTTGTTGGGAATAGTTCTTCTCTGCAGGGGACAACGTTCTGGATGCAAATGCAACAGGTCTTTCCGTACCATCAGGCATCACGTGTGATAATACACTCCCCACTCCATACCGACAGGCATCGCATGTCAGCACAAGATCCTTCTCTGGATCAAAATTAACGAGAATATTGGACGATTTGAGCAGATCCTTAGAGGTCTGGAATGCTGATTGTTCAGTGGAACCCCAGCTCCAGGAGACTCCTTTCCTCAAAAGCCGATAAAGGGGGCCCAAAATGTCGGTCACATTCGGGATGTAACGACCATAGAACTGAAGCAAACCGAGGTATGACTTCAATTTGGTTACGTCTCGTGGAGCCGGAGCATCCTTGATAGCTCAGACTTTCTCATCTGTCGGGTGTAGACCCTCGGCATCAATTGTATGACCCAGGTACGTGACTGATGGCATCATGAACTTGCACTTGTCTGGACGCAAATGTAGGCCGGAGTCCGAAATCTTCTTCAGAACTCTATCCAGGTTTTGTAGATGTTCCGCATCCATATGACCAGTAACCAGAATATTGTCACGCAACTCCGATTAACATCAGAGTTGCGGATAGCCTAAACGGTCTTATTCGGAGGCAACTATCCAAACACGGATTCGGCTATGGCCGCGCGGGAGGAAGAAGGGAAATGAAGGCTGCGGCGAAAGCACTTAACTGCAGCACGCCGGCGTAGCTCCAGTCCTGTGAGAGGAAATTAACTCAAGCGGCACAGGTTTGAATGGGGGATGAAAAATAATACAAGGGTTTATTCAGGAAAAGCAAAGACAGTGAAAAGCACGCGCCGATAATAACTCCAATAAGAAGCCTAAATTGGGATCCCACACACAACAGATATCAAACACGATACGAGGGAGATGAATTAAAGAAAAGAACACGTCATGTCGTGTACAGTGTACGCGGAGCTCGGGATTATCTGTCTCGTCGTCTTCTTCCTGGCCTGGACGAATCCTCCATCCGCCTCGCACGCCCCGCTAGGCCCGAGCCAACGCCCTCGCCGCTGCACCCGAGGTCCCGCTCCAAGCTCCGATCCTCTCGCCGCCAACGAGGTCCGTGCACCAAGCTCCAAAAGCACCAGCACCGCTCCACTCGGCTACACCTCAGCCCAACTCGGGTCGGGGTCTCTGAACTGCGCTGCCAGGAATCCAACTGCTTGGGATCAACTACTGAACTGTGCAGTGGCGTTCGGCAACTGCTCAGGCTCAACTCTCGAACTGCGAACTGCCAACTCCGCTTGGGCTCTCTGCGCTCAACTGAACTGCTTACTCAACTCCTGCTCAAAATGCGCACACTAACTCTCGATCCAACTGCCAGCAAAGGCGTCCGGTGCTCACTCAACTCAACTCAACTCAACTCAGGATCTCAACTCGGGATCCAACTCTCCGGACTGCCTCTCTCAACTCGTGCTGAACTCAACTGGCCGAAAATGGCGTCCGGCCCCCGCTAATATCTCCGGCCGATGACGTCAGCCTTTGGCGCACTGCAAAAGGCTACTTTGCTGAGTCAAAATTTTAAATTACATTTTGTTAAACGAAATGATTCTATGATTTCTTTTTCATCTCCAATTGTTTATTTGTTCTATGCTTCATTTCAGAGTACATTGACACATTAAACTGCATAAATTTCAATAAAAACTGGAAAAACTGAGGTGTTCTAAAACTTTTGACCGGTAGTGTATATACATATTGTCGCATGATTCACACTTGGTTAATACCGGGAAAATCACGGATGGCCAAAGCCAGCTTTAACTCCAAAGGCCTTCAGTTCAAATACGGATTTCACTATTAGTCCTTGAGCCAGACCAAAAGTAATGCTCCGGCGGGGGGAGTAATTCTCATTATGATTTTCCATTAGACCAATGTCTCAAGTGTCAGAAAAGGTGTGATGGACATCTGAGAACGGTAGCTTAGTGCCCGGATGGACGCCATCTTTGAAACCACCCAGCTCGAAAATGCCCATTTGGTGGGGTACATTGTTGCACGTGTATCTGGACTTCTATACTAGCTATCGATGTGCGGTTGACGACTAAATATACGTCCGATGTGTACCGTCTAAATAAAAAATAATATGAAGCATTTTGTTTTAGATTAATTATTATAAAAATCAATTATCGAAAAAAAATCATATATTTTTCAATATTTTATTATTAGACTTGTACTTTTTTTAGTGAAACAACACTGGTATGATTTTCCAAATTATGCATTGTGCTACACCGTTTATCTGTCTATAAAAATAACTCAAAAACTAAAACATATCATCCACCACGAGTTTACAACAAATAAATGTAAAGAGGCATAAAATGACTTAGGCCGCCGCTGGCATTATCTATTCTGACGATAACGCAAGTTAGGAATGTCGTACGGAGAGGATTTTAACACCATACGATATCTAATAAGCAGGCGGAAATTGTTACATAGGAAATCTGCACTTTGGTGGCCATCTTGGATTTCAAAATGGCCGCCAATTATATTAATTATTCATTACTAGAGTTTGGAAAGACGTATGGAGCTGATTTTAACACCATACGATGTATATTCCTAATAAGCAAGCGGAGGTATCATTGAACATGTCATGTTTTAGTCAAATAACACTGGTATGATCTTCCAAATTATACATTTTGCTAAACCGTTTATCTGTCTATAAAGATTTTCAGGCAATTTGGCCTGCATTATAATAGAGAACAACATATGCTATACAATATACAGTGCACACAAATTTGTTAATCATCAGAGTCGCCATCAGAGTCATTGGCATCCTGAGCCACGATAGCATCATCCTGCACCATGTTGGAGCATCCCTGCAGCTTACACACAACAGTGCACTTCAACCCATTCAGTATGCAGGAGCAATCTGACGGTCGACACGTCCTTCTGCATGTGCATGAGATGAGATTCAAGACGACATCTGGAGCTGGTAGACCCGCCATCCATCGGATTGTGAGCGAACCGCCATCATCGAGTTCCCAACCATGTCCTGCTGATGGTGTTGGGACGTCTGGTAGGTTTTCAAGGCTGCGTCGCCAGATAGCCGCCTGATAGTTGGCCCTAAGCGTATGCTGCATCAAGGAGTCTTCACAAGGCGGCAATTGTCCAGATTCGATCTGGCCCTTCTTTGCACAGAACATGTGATAACGGAGCGAATTAACACCGACGATCTTCGTGTTCTTGGCGTACAGCTGACACGTGAAGGCCTGAATGCTATTGAAGACGTCTGTTGGTACATTCCACGAAGATCCCAGATCTGTGAATGCTTGAAGATACAGCTCATTCGCTTGCACAAGCTTCAAAGCCTTTATCTTTCCTTGGCTAGCCAGAGCACTCACAGTGTCACACCCGCTCCATGCATGAAGCCCTGGCAATGCACTGCAAACTCCAGACCCCAATACCGCAGCCAACTTTCCAACGTCGATCATTCTGACTCGAACCTTTGTTCCTCGTCTGATGAAGAGCTGACTATCGATGGTTCTGCTGAGATGAAGACTGATGATCAGAACGTCGGTGTCATCTGCCACTAAGATGATCGTCTTGTAGTGGGTAGCGGCGTGCTTTGCGTGGAGAAACATACACGTGTCTGCTTCCTCGTGGCTACATTCGAGTGCTTGCCTGTACAACTCGGGGCATTTTTCGTGGAGTTGCGTCATCTGTGCATAGTACACTGGTAGATATCTAGCATAGTTCACCTTGTTCATTGCGAAACACCAAGGGGATCACTCTTCTGACACAAGCCAAGTGAAGCATCCAGTCGCCTTCTCTATCCACACGAATCAACCCCAGCAGGGTCTCTACCATATCAATATACATCATCCAGAAGCGAGCCAGGTCTCCATGTTTGGTTCGCAGAAAATGTAGGTATTTCGCGAACATGTCAAAGCTCTGTACACATGAATCATCATCGAGAGCAGCAGCGAGAGTCTCGTGGCAAACATCCTCCTTGGTGCTGCGAATTTTGAGGTCAGTGCTTCGAATCTGGGGTTCCTTGTCAGGATGATTGCTTTCTATCCACACCTGGAAGCCCTTCCAAATGATGCGCATTAGTGCCTCGTACATCAACTTGTGGAGTCGCACAGCACGGTTGTATTGCTTGCCTTCCAGAACCCTGTTGATGGAACCTTCAGCGATTACTCCTGACTCAACAGCTACATCCCGAAGGCCTGCATCTCCAAACATTTTCCCAATGCTCGACATGAAGTTACAGATGGTATGGAAGTTCCCCATCATGAGCACGATTCTTCCATATCGATCGACATCTTTCCATGCTATTTCGGTCGCCTTAGCAAATAGTGCCTGGTCTAGCACCACCGGTATACGCTCAAGCTGAAGTGATGACATGATGTTCAGAGCTTCTCTGAGGATTTCTTGCACTGTTGCCATATCTGTGGCAGGCGCGTTTATAGTCGGCAGGTAGCCAACTACATCTTCCGTCACCTGAACACGATCTCTAGTCATGATGTTGAAACCAGTCCACGAACTGATTGTCTGGTCGCATGGTTCCAGCATGCGAGTCATAATCCATACGTGATTTCGGCGCTGCGCAAGGGATGTTGCGCCTGCAAGAGTGTCAGAAAGATCTGCAGGCTTGATTGCAGGTGGGCCCTCTCGTTTCCCACCGCTGTATGTTGGAACTAAATCGCTGGATGACGGGATAGATCGCTTCTTATCTGCTTTGGATACTGCCGATGGAGGTTGGGGCGGCAAACACGACTGCGACTTCGGTTGGACGATGATACCGTTGACGCGATGCGATGTTCCGCCACCACTCAGCGATTCCTCTAGCCTGTCGATGTTATCGAATGCTAATACAGTCGGGACCGAAGGGTGCACATGTGACGGAAGTGGTACTGTATCTTTCTCCACACTTGCTAATTTGTCTATGCATAGCGCTGTCTCGATTTCTTCCAGAACTGTGTACGAACATCCGTGCCCGAGTCGATTCAATATTCTGATGACCTCTGTATTACCGGTGAGCGTTTTCATGACCCACGGAAGTAGGACATGCTTCGATGTTCTGATGGTACCCCGGTGTACAGCATTGATGATATCTTGAGCCATCGACCATACCAGTGTGTCGGCACGCGCAGAGCTACCCCCACTCCCGCAAATCAAAGTATGCAGAAATACACGAAGAGAATCTGGTATCTTCACGTAATCTGAAGTGAGTTCTGCTGGCTGAGGCGGCCAACGTTCATTGTAATGAGCATCTTTGATCTGGTGTCGCAGTGAAGTAGCTGCACGCACAATGTTACTTTCACCGTCCGTTCGTTCAAATGCTTTCACTTCTGCTTTCAGGTTTACGCACTCTGCAGCAATCTCTCGCTTTGTCAGATTATCGGGCATCAAGTATACACGGTGTTTCACATTGAAGAAGATGAGCGATTCTCCAAACTCTCTTTGTAATGTGCGCTGCAGATTCTTCTTGATGGAGTCACGAACATCAACTGAAAATGTATCTGAAGACAGGATATCTGTTGCAACATCAACTATTGGAACAATCCTCGGGTTCAAGAACAAGTCAGTGCGAATGAAATTGAATATACATCGTATCATTTCTTTTTTCTCGATATTATCTTCAATGTCAGTTTCTACTTGAGGTTTTTGGGGCCGTGTGTAGTTTCTATAGCAGGAGAAGTGGTAGTGAGCCTCAGCTGCAACCATATCTCGTGTAGTCAATGCCAAAACTCTCTCATCATTGCGAGCTGTCGCAGCATCTCTTATTGTCTTATCTGCTCGAAGTTCAACAGCCAAGACAACTGTTTCACGGGTACGACTGCCTTTTATGAATTTTGAAGCACGCTGGCAAAAAATGCATTTATCATCGTAGACCGTTGAAGTTGATCCTGTCTCTTCCCGTGATGATCGCCGTCGCACCGCATCGCCAGTATCAACTGAAGAACTTCTAGCTGCATTGGTCAAAGTAGCTAGGTGGTTTTTGTGAGTGAAGTCTGATCTACAAGCCCTATGGTATAATATTGGAATATTAGGAAGTTCAACTGCGCCTTCTTGGACTAGCTTTAGAATTGGATAAAAGTTTCTAACTGCGGCTGCGTCACACAATGTCTTCCAAGAACTGTTGCCCGCTGCCTTGCTTAGTTCAGAGAGTGGCGACTTCTTGCTGCACAGGATGCACGTTCCGGACTCAGGTTCAATCTTCGCCCGTTTCGCCTCGACACCGGCCATCTCAGCTGAAAGAACAAAAAGACTGACGTTAGATTACTCCGATATCCGAAAAGCTCGCCAGCTTACATAGACATACTCATCCAAGTCAGTGAACATGTTAGATGGCGCCACAATACAACTCTATAATAGAGTTGTATGTGGCGCCATCTAACATGTTCACTTTTAGTTCTTAAGCCACCCACCCCCCCCCCCCCCTCAGAAATTAATCAGGTCACCGCAACAAATCTCAGACTGAGATATAGAATATAGAATATAGATATAGAATAGACTGACGTCACTTTCGGCACTGGGTTCTGTGGGTTGATTATCGGCGGGAAATTCCAACTGACATAGTTTCGGTTTGTGGAAAGTGCATGCCTTTTCATATATTTTTTGTGTAAACTCGTGGTGGATGATATGTTTTAGTTTTTGAGTTATTTTTATAGACAGATAAACGGTGTAGCACAATGCATAATTTGGAAAATCATACCAGTGTTGTTTCACTAAAAAAAGTACAAGTCTAATAATAAAATATTGAAAAATATATGATTTTTTTTCGATAATTGATTTTTATAATAATTAATCTAAAACAAAATGCTTCATATTATTTTTTATTTAGACGGTACACATCGGACGTATATTTAGTCGTCAACCGCACATCGATAGCTAGTATAGAAGTCCAGATACACGTGCAACAATGTACCCCACCAAATGGGCATTTTCGAGCTGGGTGGTTTCAAAGATGGCGTCCATCCGGGCACTAAGCTACCGTTCTCAGATGTCCATCACACCTTTTCTGACACTTGAGACATTGGTCTAATGGAAAATCATAATGAGAATTACTCCCCCCGCCGGAGCATTCACTTCAAAATATGGCCGGTTGGCTCAAGGACTATATATACAGTCACGTGAAAAAGTAAGTACACCCCATGTAAAGTTTTGACTTTTTCAACATATTTCAACATACAGCTATTTGATCTTTATTTTAATTTAATTTAATTTAATTTAATTTTATTTATTTTTTTGCATACAAGATCGAGGCTCGTGAAAGAGCGAACATTAATCACACAGAAAGACAAACCGACGCAAAAACATATAACATCGGGAGCGGTAGACAAGATGGGGAGAGAGGGGGAAGGACACAAACACAACATTTGAGAGCAGGGAGATTTCAACAATATTGATAGATAAAGGTGATATAAAATAACAAATATCATGAAACATTTACATTTTGTAGTCCATTGTATAATTTAAATAAACAAAAATGCAAATTTCGCATGTGGAAAAAGTAAGTACACCCCTGCATTTATCACTACTTCAAATACCTAAAATTAGAATCAGGTGCACCAGCTCAGGTGCAAATGATTAGAACATCGTTAGAGAGGATCTTGGAGGAACCTGTCTTTTTTAAACCTCAGACATTTAGTTTGGTTTGCTCTTTGTTGTTGAAGTGTGCGGCGTCACCATGCCTAGATCAAAAGATCTCTCTGAGGCCTTCAGAAAGAAGGTTATAGATGCCTACGAATCTGGGAAGGGATTTAAAAAGCTCTCCAAACAATTTGAAATCAATCATTCGACTGTCCGGAAGATCATCTACAAGTGGAGAAGATTCCAAACAACTGCCAACTTGTTCAGGCCAGGCCGCCCCAGCAAGTTCAGCCCGAGAGCAGACCGCAAGATGCTGAAAGAAGTCTCTAAGAACCCCAGAATGTCATCACAGGACCTACACGTCGCTCTTGCCACTGTTGATGTCAAAGTGCACGAGTCTACCATTAGAAAGAGGCTGCCCAAATTTGATCTACATGGGAGGTGCGCCAGGAGGAAACCTTTGCTGTCCAGAAAGAACATCAGGGCACGACTAAAGTTTGCCAATGAACACTGAGGCAAAGACCAGCACTTCTGGAACAATGTGCTCTGGACAGATGAGTCAAAGGTAAAGCTATTTGGCCACAGTACCAGAAGACATGTTTGGTGAAAACCAAAGACAGCATTTGACCACAAGAACCTGATAGCAACCGTATCTTACTCGAAGTAAGATACGTTTTACTCGAAGGTCTCAAACTCATTTTGCAAAAAATGTTCGTTTCCCATGAATCATACACTTTTCAAAATCCAATCTCACCCCTCCCCTCCAAATCCTCCCCATCACCCATCCCTTTCAAATCTCCCCCCTTGCTCCTTCCCTCCCCTCCCTCCTAAACTCCCCCCACACCCCTCTCCTCCGAGACTCTCCCTCGCTCCTCCCCTCCTAGACTCCCCTATCACCCCTCCTCAAAGCATCCTCCCTGCTTCTTCCCCCTTCCAACTTTCACCTTCATCTCCCCCAACCTTCTGCCTCGCTCTTCCCCCTCCTCAAATAACACCTCACTGTGCCTCTCCCAATCTCCATCAAACCGTTTGTCCACCCCATTCTTCCCTTTCTCCAAGCTATTCTGAAATCTCTGAAATCTCTGACATACCTTCAACAGCCCTCCCTTCCTCTTCCTCCTCTTCCACATCTTCCCCTACCCCTCCCCCCCCCCCTGTTCTGGACCCGATGGTCCCCCTTCCTCTTCATTAACGGTATGGACCTCAAACATCCGGGGCCTTCGCTCAAACTTGACTGATCTCTCCATACAGGTTGCTTCTGACAAACCAGATGTGATCTGCTTAACAGAAACTTTCCTCCTTCATGATGTCTCTGATGCCTTGCTATCTCTCCCAGGTTACTCCCTCCTCCGGTATAATAGACCTGAGCCTCATCCTGGAGGTGGGGTTGCTATCTTTATAAAAAACTCTCTTCCTCACTCGCCCTCCACTGCCCTCTCTCCACCTCACCCCCAGGAATACCTTTGGCTACGGCTTCCCTTTCGCTCCCACCTTTTGTTCATATGTGTGTTGTACCGTCCACCAAACAGCGATGACTCCATCTACATCTCGCTGTCTGATAATATGGACCAACTTCTATCTACCCATCCAAACTCTCTCTTCCTCATATGTGGTGATTTCAATTGTCACCATGCCAGTTGGCTGGGTGTGGGTACCTCTCTCACCAGCCATGGCTCTTCAGCAAAGGACTTCTGCGACTCACTGGGACTGACACAATCTGTCAATTTCCCGACCCGGATCTCAGTCAATGGAGCATCTTCTCTTCTGGATTTGGTTATGACAAACTTCCCTGAAAATGTCTGCTGCTCTTCTTCTGCTCCAATCGGCTCATCTGATCATGTGCTTGTCAAAGTGGACATCTCTCTGACCATTCTCAGAGAGCCTCCTCAGCGTCGACGAGTCTGGCATTTCACTCAGGCCAACTGGCACGGTCTTCAAGCAGCCATCAATCATCTGGACTGGTCTCCCATCTCTACCGCCTCTGACATCAACTCATCCTGGGAATTCTTTCAAAGTAAATTGCTCTCTCTCATGCACAGATTTATCCCATCTCGTCTTCAGTTGTCATACCCTTCCTCCCGTCCATGGTACACGGAATCTTGTGGTGAGGCTGTTGCCCTGAAACAACTTGCTTTCGTCTCCTGGAAAGCAAATCCAACGGAAGGAAATCTCATTTCCTTTCACAAAGCCCGAAATAAGTGTGTGTCCACCCTCAGGAGAGCCAGGGAACAATATCTCACTGTTCTCAAGACCGAACTCTCTTATCTGTCTCCCTCTTCCAAATCCTGGTGGCGTCTGGTCAAATCTGTTTCTGGTGTTTGTTCCCCCTCCATCCCCTCCCTCACCTCAAATGGCTTAACGGCTGACTCCGCACGTGAAAAAGCTGAATGCCTCAACTCTGTGTTTGCCTCTAAATCTTGTGTCCCAAACCCATCCCTCTCTGTACCCACCGTACCCAGTCATACCCAGCTGCTCCTGGACTCTGTGTCCTTTCCTCCTGACAAGGTGGAAAAGTTTCTGTCAACCCTCGACTCTGATTCTGCAACTGGTCCTGACGGCATCAGCCCACGGGTCCTAAAATCATGTGCTTCCGCTCTTTCACTCCCTCTTTCTGTTCTCTTCACCCTCTCTTTTGCTCAAGGTCATCTGCCATCTGCTTGGAAATCAGCCAACATCACTGCTTTGCCCAAAAAAGGTGCAAAAACAGATCCCAGCAACTACAGACCAATCAGCCTTCTCCCAATTATCAGCAAAGTCATGGAATCCATCATTGCTTCAGATATGAAATCTTTCCTTTTCTCCAATGGCTTGATCTCTGATCATCAATTTGGTTTCAGACCTCGTCACTCTACTCTGGACATGCTGCTTCTGCTTTCTCAACAATGGATGGAGGTCCTCAACGCCAAACAGGAAATTAGAGCCGTCTCCCTTGACATTTCACGTGCCTTCGATACGGTCTGGCACCCTGCTCTGCTCACCAAACTCTCCTCCTTTGGTATCCATGGAAATCTCCACGCATGGCTGGCGGACTTCCTCTCTGGTCGTAGTCAACATGTGGCCCTGAATGGGTTTCTCTCATCTCCTCTACCTGTTCAGGCTGGAGTTCCCCAAGGTAGTGTTCTGGGCCCTGTGCTTTTTCTGGTCTTCATCAATGATCTCTCTGACTCTCTTGAAAATCCTCTCTATCTCTTTGCTGACGACTCTACTCTCTGTCGCTCCATTCCTCATCCCTCAGATCGGCAGTCTGCAGCCTCCTCACTCTCTGCAGACCTGGACAAAATCACAGACTGGGCAAACAAATGGAACATGTCTTTCAATCCTGATAAATCTCACACTCTTACGATGTCTCTCCGAAAAGACCGACTGGAAAACCCTCCCATTCACTTTCTGAATAATCCTCTCCAAGAAGTTCTGTCACTCAAGCTTTTGGGTCTCACTATTTGCCATGATCTTTCCTGGGAAAACCACATTTCAAATCTGGCCTCCAAAGCCAGTCGCCGACTGGGCATCCTCCGTCGTGCGAAGTCCTTCCTTGGCACACCTGAGCTCCTCACCACATACAAGGCTTTCATCCGCAGCTCTATGGAATACTGCTCTCCCCTCTGGTCTGGTACTCCTGCCTCACACCTCGCCCGTCTTCACGCTGTTGAAACCAAAGCGTTCAGAATCATTGGAATCTCCCCGCGATGAAGCTAACTCCAAGGGCCTTTCACTCACTCACCGCAGGCAGGTTGGTGGTCTTTCCGTCTACTACCGACTCCTCTCTGGCCTTGCCCCCCCCCAGCCCTCTCTGGGCTCTGTCCCCCAAATATTCCTACAGGTCGCACAAGATCTGCCTGCAACCCTCTTATGGTTAAACTGCCAAAATCAAGACTTTCTGCTCACCTTCACTCCTTCATTCCTCTTTTCTCCCGCCTCTGGAACAAACTCCCTCACTCTCTTCAATCCCACTCCACCCTCCAGGTCTTTAAAACAGCTGTTCACCACCATCTCTTATCCTCCCCCATCCAAAACCTTGATATTTTCTACCCCCGCTAATTTCGGTCCCCTTGTGTTTTATACTTCTCCCACCCCCCCCCCCCTTCCCACACCTCCTGCCCCCAAGCCCTCTCCCTCCCACACTTCTCCCTGCTCTCAAATGTTGTGGTTGTGTGCTTCCCCTTCTCTCCCCATCTTGTCTTCCGCTCCCTCTTTTTGTATATTTTGTTTGTCTGGTTGATTTGTTTGTGAAATAAATGTTAGCTCTTTCACGAGCCTCGATTCAGTATTCAAAAAAAAAAAAAAAAAAAAAAAAAAAAAAAGCATGGTGGTGGAAATATTGTGGTTTGGGGCAGCTTTGCTGCATCAGGGCATGGGCAGCTCACCATCATAGAATCCACTATGAATTCTTCATTGTACCAGAGGGTGCTGTCGGATAATGTGAGGCCATCTGTCGGAGAGTTGAAGCTCAACCGAAGGTGGGCCTTGCAACATAACAATGACCCTAAACATACCAGTAAATCCATCAAGGAATGGCTGAAAAGAAAGAAATGGAGGGTTCTGGAATGGCCAAGTCAAAGCCCGGATCTAAATCCCATCAAGATGTTGTGGGGGGATTTGAAACGAGCTGTGCATACAAGAAACCCCTCAAACATCGCACAGCTGAAAGAATTCTGCATGGAGGAGTGGGCAAAAATTTCTCCCAGTTTCTCCCAAAATTTCTTGTCAGAGACTGGTAGACAGTTATAAGAAATGCCTACTTGAGGTTGTTTCTGCCAAAGGGGGCAATACCACCTATTAGAGCCAAGGGTGTACTTAGTTTTTCCACATGCGAAATTTGCAATAATGCTTATTTAAATTATACAATGGACTACAAAATGTAAATGTTTCATGATATTTGTTATATTATATCACCTTCATCTATCAATATTGTTGAAATGAAGATCAAATAGCTGTATGTTGAAATATGTTGAAAAAGTCAAAACTTTACATGGGGTGTACTTACTTTTTCACGTGACTGCATGTGCGGGAGGAATAAAGAAGAAGAAGCGGGAAGCTTTTACGTGACGGTCCCGCGCGGCAGCCCCGAGCAGTCTTCAACCCTGCAAAGTAACTCAAACGACAATGGCTTTTATGTACAAAAATAAACAAGGCTTTATTGCCACGGAGGCCGATAATACAAAATAAAACGTGCCGGTTAAATAACTATGATTCCTATACGGAGCGCTCCCACACCAGATGTCCAAAACAGACAAGGGAGGATATATGAAAATAAAAGGGTCGAGTGTGTGTGTGTGTGTGTATCTCAATTCGGCTGGGGTGTGTCAGGGATCGTCGGGTTCCAAGCGTGCAGTCCTGACGCGGCTCCGGGTGGCGGGAAAACCGCCCAACCTTGGCGCTAAAACAGGCCTCGCTGTACGGTCCATCTCATGCCACAGCACTTGTACGCAGGCACCAGGAGCAAGAGGTCGAGGGCAGATGTGGGCGAGAGGGGTAAGAGGTCGAGGGCAAAGGTGGCGAAAGGAGCAAGAGGTCGAGGGAGAGGAATCACAAGGCAGTCGTAGAGGGAAGAGGTCCGGGCATGAAGCAATCCAAAACGAGAAGGAAAATGTCGGTCTCTCTTCACCTTTTATCAAACCCTCGTTACGTCATCTCTCTCTCTCTCTCTCTCTCTCTCTCTCTCTCTCTCTCTCTCTCTCTCTCTCTCTCTCTCTCTCTCTCTCTCTGCCAATCCCTGCCGGTCAACATCACAGGCTCAATTATCCACCAATGACCACGTCACTTCTCTCTCATGCCATCGGTCGGTGGCCAATCAGTTTGTCGCTTCCTCCTACCAATCAGCGTGTCGCTCTTTGCTCTGCCCCTGGCCAATCACCAGTCCTTCCTTACTCTGCCAATCGGCAGCCTTCGTCCTGCCTCGTGTCTTCCTTCCACCAATCAGTGGCCAGCTTCTTGCCCCTACCTTGACCAATCACGAGTCCTTCTGAGCGTGGCTCTCGGCCTGAGCCTGCCTGAGCCTGCTCTCGGCCTGCCTGAGCGATGAGTGTTGCTTTGCCATTTGGTGATGTAGCTGGCTGCAGTTCCATCAGCACTGCCATGAACTGGCTTCCTGTGAGTTTTGTTGTGGGGGTTGTGGGGGGTGGGGAATTTAATGAGTATGTATGTGTGTAGCTATTGGGCCTTTCCTGCTCTACGTGTCTCGTGCGTTGCCATACAGGACAAAGGATAGATCACCAGGTCTCACACACAGGGGAATTAGCATATTCCCCACTCTATTTAACACAAGGCCATCCTCATATGACCACAAAGATACACTTATGCTAACAAACCGCTTAAACAAAATTATTACATGTGGGGTTCCCTATCACGACAATCGGAGCATGATACCGACACAGATCTACCTGATCTATATATCACTCTACCCCAAAATTCATAACAATATATATATATATACACAAACACACACACACACACACACACACACACACACACACACACATACACACACACACACACACACACACACACACACACACACACACACGCTGTGCAGGGGACTGGCTAAACATTAGGCTCAAACAAAAAGCACGGGTGATCAAATAATGAACGTAAACTGTATTTATGATTTCACATACACGAACAAACTACACTAAATACACTAACAAACGGTAATTTTGTACAGGGTAAGTATTACATGAATACCATCCAGTTTGTCCAAGTTTTCCCCTTCAACTCCACTGTTGGTGTCCCCACCCCCTTCTCTACTGTTGTTTTTCCCACAACCCCTTTCTCTGCTGTTGTTTTTCCCACCACCCATTCTCTAATGTTGTTTTTCCCACCACCCCCCTTCTCTGCTGTTGTTTTTCCCACCACCCCCTTCTATGCTGTTGTTTTTCCCACCACCTCCATTCTCTACTGTTGTTTTCCCCCACCACCCCCCTTTTCTACTGTTGGTTTTCCCACCACCCCCCCTTTTCTACTGTTGTTTTTCCCACCACCGCCCCTTCTGTACTGTTGTTTCTCCCACCACCCCCTTCTCTACTGTTGTTTTTCCCACCACCCCCTTCTGTACTGTTGTTTCTCCCACCACCCATTCTCTATTGTTGTTTTTCCCACTACCCCCCTTCTCCACTGTTGTTCTTTCCCCACTACCCCCCTTCTCTACTGTTGTTTTCCCCCACCACCCCCTTCTCTACTGTTGTTTCTCCCCCACACCCCCTTCTGTACTGTTGTTTCCCCCCCCCCCCTCTATTGTTGTTCTTACCACTACCCCCCTTATTTACTGTTGTTTTTCCCACTACCCCCCTCCTTCTCTACTGTTGCTTTTCCCACCACCCCCCTTCTCTACTGTTGTTTTCCCCACACTCCCCTTCTGTACTGTTGTTTCTCCCTCCACCCTTCTCTACAGTTGTTTTTCCCCCCACCACCCCCCGTCTCTACTATTGTTTTCCCCCACGACCCCATTCTCTACTGTTGTTTTTTCCATCACCCCCCTTCTGTACTGTTGTTTCTCCAACCACCCCCTTCTCTACTGTTGTTGTTTTTCCGACCACTCCCCTTCTGTACTGTTGTTTCTCCCACCCCCCTTCTCTACTGTTGCTTTTCGCACCACCCCCCATTCTCTACTGTTGTTTTTCCCACTACCCCCTTCGCTACTGTTGTTTTTCCCCACCACCCCCCCTTCTGTACTGTTGTTTCTCCCTCCCCCCTTCTCTACTGTTGTTTTTCCCACCACCCATATTCTCGACTATTGTTTTTCCCACCACCCCTCTTCTCGACTGTTGTTTTTCCCACCACCCCCTTCTCGACTGTTGTTTTTCCAACCACCCCCTCTTCTCTACTGTTGTTTTCTCACCGCCCTTCTCTGCTGTTGTTTTTCCCACCACATTCTCTGCTGTTGTTTTTCCCACCCCTCCTCTGCTGTTGTTTTCCCCCACCACCCCCTTCTCTGCTGTTGTTTTTCCCACCACCCTTCTCTGCTGTTGTTTTTTCCCACCACCCCCCTTCTCTGCTGTTGTTTTTCCCACCACCCACCCCCCTTCCACGCTGTTGTTTTTCCCACCACACCCCACACCCTTCTCTGCTGTTGTTTTTCCCACCACCCCACCCCACCCCTTTCTCTGCTGTTGTTTTCCCCCACCACCCCCACCCCTTCTCTGCTGTTGTCCCCCCCCCCCCACACAACACCCCCCTTCCCTGCTGTTGTTTTTCCCACCACCCCCACCCCCTTCTCTGCTGTTGTTTTTCCCACCACCACCCACTTCCCCCCCTTCTCTGCTGTTGTTTTTCCCACCACCCCCACCCCCTTCTCTGCTGTTGTTTTTCCCATCCCCACCCCAACCCCTTCTCTGCTGTTGTTTTTCCCACCACCCCACCCCCTTCTGCTGTTGTTTTTCCCACCACCCACCCCTTCTCGGCTGTTGTTTTTCCCACCACCCACCCCTTCTCTGCTGTTGTTTTTCCCACCACCACACCCCCTTCTCTGCTGTTGTTTTTCCCACCACCCTCACCCCCTTCTCTGCTGTTGTTTTTCCCCACCACCCACCCCTTCTCTGCTGTTGTTTTTTCCCACCACCCACCCCTTCTCTGCTGTTGTTTTTTCCCACCACCCACCCCTTCTCTGCTGTTGTTTTTCCCACCACCCACCCCCTTCTCTGCTGTTGTTTTTCCCACCACCCCCTTCTCTGCTGTTGTTTTTCCCACCACCCCCACTCCCTTCTCTGCTGCTGTTTTTCCCACCAGCCCCCACCCCCTTCTCTGCTGCTGTTTTTCCCACCACCCCCACCCCCTTCTCTGCTGTTGTTTTTCCCACCACCCCACCCCCCTTCTCTGCTGTTGTTTTTTCCCACCACCCCCACTCCCTTCTCTGCTGCTGTTTTTCCCCACCACCCCCACCCCCTTCTCTGCTGTTGTTTTTCCCACCACCCCCACCCCCTTCTCTGCTGTTGTTTTTTCCCACCACCCCCCACCACCCCTTCTCTGCTGTTGTTTTTCCCACCACCCCCACCCCCCTTCTCTGCTGTTGTTTTTCCCACCCACCCCCCCCCTTATCTGCTGTTGTTTTTTCCCACCACCCCAACCCCTTCTCTGCTGTTGTTTTTCCCATCCACCCCCCCCTTCTCTGCTGTTGTTTTTCCCACCACCCTTCCCCCACCCCCCCTTCTCTGCTGTTGTTTTTCCCACCACCCCTCCACCCCCACCCCCTTCTCTGCTGTTGTTTTTCCCACCACCCCCACCCCCTTCTCTACTGTTGTTTTTCCCACTACCCCCCCTTCTCTACTGTTGCTTTTCCCCACCACCCCCTTCTCTACTGTTGTTTTTCCCACCACCATTCTCTGCTGTTGTTTTTCCCACCCACCCCTTCCTCTGCTGTTGTTTTTCCCACCACCCCCCACCCCCTTCTCTGCTGTTGTTTTTCCCACCACTCCCCCACCCCCTTCTCTGCTGTTGTTTTTCCCACCACCCCCCACCCCCCTTTCTGCTGTTGTTTTTCCCACACCACCCCCACCCCCTTCTCTGCTGTTGTTTTTCCCACCACCACTCCCCACCCCCCTTCTCTGCTGTTGTTTTTCCCACCACCCCCACCCCCTTCTCTGCTGTTGTTTTTCCACCACCCCCACCCCCTTCTCTGCTGCTGTTTTTTCCCCACCACCCCCCCACCCCCTTCTCTGCTGTTGTTTTTCCCACCACCCCCCACCCCCTTCTCTGCTGTTGTTTTTCCCACCACCCCTACCCCACCCCCTTCTCTGCTGTTGTTTTTCCCACCACCTCCCACCCCCTTCTCTGCTGTTGTTTTTTCCCACCACCCCCACCCCCTTCTCTGCTGTTGTTTTTCCCACCACCACCCACCCCCCTTCTCTGCTGTTGTTTTTCCCACCACCCCCACCCCCTTCTCTGCTGTTGTTTTTCCCCACCACCCCCCCACCCCCTTCTCTGCTGTTGTTTTTCCCACCACCCCCCCACCCCCTTCTCTGCTGTTGTTTTTCCCACCACCCCCACCCCCTTCTCTGCTGCTGTTGTTTTTCCCACCACCCCCCACCCCCTTCTCTGCTGTTGTTTTTCCCACCACCACCCCACCCCCCTTCTCTGCTGTTGTTTTTTCCCACCACCCCACCGCCCTTCTCTGCTG
>NC_136269.1:131535038-131577538 GCF_964187855.1 Myxine glutinosa
CATTAGACCACTTAAACACCTGTGATCCTTCTGACCTCATGGACCTTTTAACCTTTTACTCTTAATATCATCTGGTGAATATAACCCACTCAAACAACGACCCTACAAATATTTGTTTATGCGTGGGAAATAATTTAATTCTCTTGCCACTCTCTTCACCATCTAATATATTAACAAAAAATATGTTTGAGTTTGGTTCTTTATTAAGATATTTTAACTGAGCTAAGATAAAATGGTAAACCTCCCTCAATGTTCTTGTTTGAGCACCTCCAGTGCCACATACCATTTTAAAATTAAAGTATATATTTTCCTGACAACCATCAAAGTTTTCCGTCCACTCAAAAATATTTCCATCTTTTTTACCCAATTCACCGGTATTTAAATTAATTCTCTTATTTGTTTTGTGAATTTTTTTACCAGTTGCCTTTTCAATTATACCTATTTGATATTTTTCACATTCATTATGTTTTCCATTTATATACCAAGGTTGATTACACCTCCACTCTTTAGTCTGGTTGATACTTGGTTCTATCATTTATATAATAGTAAAAAAGGCGGCGGTAGCCCGTTAAAATCCCCAACCCCCCCCCCCCCCCCTTTTTAACTTATCACTTATATATATCTTATCACTTATATATATCTTATCACTTATGTATATCTTATCACTTATATATATCTTATCACTTATATATATATCTTATCACTTATATACTTATATAACCATAAGGGAGACTATCAATTCCATTTTCTAAAATAAACCTCTTATCATCAAAAGCCCCCAATGCTTTCTTATTTATCTCTTCTGAATATAATTGATGTTTATAACTTCTTATTCCATTAATCTTTCTAAACTCTTCTTTCTTTGTTGTTAAACAGTTATAATAATCCTTAAAGTTTATTGTTTCTTTAATAACATTTTTCTTTACACCTTTTAACTTCTTATCAGTCTTTTCAACGTTATTCACAATGTATTTATAAGCATAAGCCTTTGACCTCAATCCCACAAATTCACTCATAACATTTCCTCCTAATTCATCCTTGAACTTTCCAATCACCTTTTTATTTTTAGAAGAGAACAACTCACTCTCTGGACTGTAATTACTCGTGTCATAGATATTAATGTCTCTTTTCATGTCTGAATAAACATCGTTGGTATTAATTTTCAAAATAAAACTATCTGTATCCATATAAAGTAGATTAACATCATTTTGATATTTCTTCCTCAAGTTATTATAAAAGTAATCATACATTAATGACTTTGATAAATCAAGAATTGTTGTTCCAATATAAATAGGTTTGTTCATTTCAATACTCTCTTTAATCAAATGGATCGCACAAAAGTTCTCAGTAAAGACCTCAGCTCGAGTAAAACTCGGTCTATTAATTAATTTTGATGCTTGTTCCCAAGATGTTGATAGTCTGATATTTTGTCTTTTCCTCACATTCTCCATAGTCTTACCAAAGACCGCATTATTCATCAATTTATAAAAGTCTTTCTCAAAATCTGTTTTTGACTCTGTTCTTCTTTGTGTATTAAAATCAATGTACCCCTTTAACCAATGACTTTGATTGAACTTTAGAACCCTATGGATCTTCTCTACTCTTAGACCTTTTGATAAATATTGTCGCAAATTTCTTTGGTGTAGAACATAATTTTTCTTGTTATATAATGTAGTAAGTAATTTTTCTGTTGATTCACCTATATCAAACGATCGTTGATAATCACTCAACCATTCTTTCTTTGGACTTTCTTTCTCACAAGCAAATGGGAGATCTTTGTGTAGGTTATGGAGTTCCTCTGGATATTTTAAATCAATTTCAAAATAATAACCAACTTTTTCTTCATCCAATTCTTTTTGTGTAGAGATACATACATCTTGTAAAACGTTTTTGTAGTCTTTTTCCTTTACCCATCTAAGTTTTCCATAAGGAAGAGCCTGAGACATTGCCCAGCCATACAGGTTGTTCGCATCATAGTACATCAAGTAAGAACTCTCTTTCGTTGGATCATAATTTGGAAGATATTTGTTATTTGCTTTTGCGTATCTACTCGAGCAGACTTGTGAAATTCCACCTCTTTTTTCCTTTTCAATCATCAAAAGCATATCAACATCGGTTATCAAATCCAAATCTTGTTTTGTCATTTTCAACATCGCACTCCAGGCCAATCCAGGTGCTGTGTAGTAGTGAGCAGGATCCAATCCATATCCAGTGCGACAAACAGATCTAAAGGCTTCAAATACATCGGCCAATAAAAGCACATCAGTTTTGAGATACAAATCGTGATACTCGCCAAGATTCTTGATGTTATATTTTTCCCAAACATTTTGTGCGTGTACATAATCTTTATCAGATATATGACTATTATTTAATTTGTTATAGAAATTTTCTTTTGAAGGAAGTTGTGTTTCATTGAATCTCTCAAATGAGTCCATATAGTCATAGGGGTAAATTCCCTTTTGTGTTAGAAAATCTTTATCGAAAAAATACTCTGAAAGACATGGAAACTCTTTTAGATTTTGAACCAAGTTAACCAATGGACTTGCCATGAATTTAAATGTATCAAGAAATCTGATATGAGTAATAGGAGATGTGTGAATTGTTTTTGTGAATGAAATGTATTTCTGATCCGTGTTTGGAATTGCTGAGATACTTCCAGAAGTCTTTGAGAGTTCCTTGATAAATAGATGTGTATCATAATGAGCGTTGTTATGAAGAAAGACAGGAATGAAAGAGGGGAGTTGATAATTAATATTACAACTTTGATGAGCCGGACCTCTATATTTACCAGTGAGATGACAATGGTCTCTAACCTTTAGACCTTTACCAATTTTCTCCTCACAAATATGACAGACATTGTTTTTTATAAATTCCCTTTTTTCTTTACTTGTTAAGGACATTGGTTTATTGGTTTCTCTCATTATCTTGGTTAATCGAACACAGTCTTTTTCTAGTCGTTTCACAAACTCCTCTGGGGTATTTGAGCCTCTATACATCTCTAACTTGTTATATTTATCACCAACGGATGATTTGATATAATAACAAAAACCACAAGGAGTATGTTTTTGATATTTATTTGTGTATGATTCTTTTGGATCTTGAGAAGCAGTATCAATTTTTTCTAAAATACTTTCAAAATCAGCATATATAACAAATGGATGTTTGATCTTTTTATTTTCATCTTTGAATGTGATCTTTGAGCCTTCTTTAGGCATATTGATTACCGTTGATTTATGTTCGCCACAATAATTTGAATGTTTATCTAATCTTTCTTGTGAATTGAAGAAGTTAAGACAACGCAAACAAATATATATTTTATTTGTTCTCTTACAGACTTGTGGTTTTATTAATTTAGCAATATCTTTGATGTATGTATAATGTGAATTTTCGTCTGAATTAAAATATAGAAGATTAATATGAGTTTGTTTACAATTGTCAGAAAGCTTTAAAACCTGAATGTTGTTTGTTTCTGTTAGACCATAAACATTAACTGATAAATTATTCATCTTTTCAAATTTAGGAATATCATTTAAAGTCATCGGAAACTTTAGATCTTTCGTATTTAATGTATTCTCATATTTTTTATAATGAGATACTCTTTCATCATGAAAATGTGGAGGATGTAAGTGTGCTAAAATAGACCAGAGAAAACATTTATTGTCTTTATTTTTGATATTGATAACTGCTTTTCTATTTTTGATAACACTGGGTAAATCAATGTAAGAAGAAGCTTTTAGAGGATCTGATTTAAGAATATGAATGTCTATGTAAATAATTTTTCCTATATTGAATCCACTTCCTACGATTGAATTATCCACATCTTGCTCTTGTTTAATAAGTTCATCATAGACTCCTGATGTTTTAAAATCTTGATATGAAGATATAAAGTGTGGCTCAGTTCTCATGTATGGTGCATCTATAACTCCTTCATCCTTTGTCATTTCTAATTTTACTCCCATATAAAATTTAAGTGGTTTCATTTCCTTTAGTGTTTTTTCAATCAACGTTTGAACAGCAGGTTTAACTATTTCTACAGCATCAACTATAGACTCTGGTTCAGGAGGTTTGAAGTTAAAGACTCTTATTTTAATATGTCCTTTGAATGCTCCATCAGAGTTTTTAGTTGTGATAAAATTTGATAAATGTAGATTTGTTTTAAGATGTATTTTGAAGCCTTTCTTGAGGATATTTTTATTACATGTAGAACAGTGTTTTGTTTCAGGTGGAAGAGGGGAAAGTTTGTTTAAAATGTTGTATGTATGTTTTGCGGTGAGAATATGTTGTTTATAATATTTTACTTCCTTCTCGCAAGTATCACAATAAACCATATTTATAGCGTGAGAAAACGTGGTGTTTTATATATATCACTGTGCTTAAAATAAAACACTTTTGAGCTTTACAGCTCCGTTTTATATATATCACTGTGCTTAAACTAAAACACTTTTTCACTCAGAATCATCTAAGTCATAACTATCACTTGAATACTCAGAATCATACTCAGAGTCATCAATAAAGCTACTCTCATAAATATCATTTGAGCACAAACTATTAGTATCATAACTATCATCTGTGTTCAATGAAATACTATCATCACCATCATCCAAGTTCAATGAAATACTATCATCACTATCGTCCGAGTTCAATGAAATAGTAAAATCTTCACTGCTGTATTGACTCATATTTAATTAGCAAGAAAAATATTCCCATCAATATCTATATACTTTCTTTCATTAACAGATTCAATCTCTACAATTTTTATATCAAAAGTTATCTTTAAATAATCTCTAACTATCATAGAACGAAATGACATTTCACCAGAAATATTAACATCATTCATTTTACTTAGATCTACACCCTTTGGATTATTAAAGAAAATACAAATGTCTCCTCTAGAATTATTAATTGTCTTATCATTCTTTTTCAAAGTATCGTGGTCAATCACTTTTTCAAGCTTTGAATAAATTGCCAGGAGTAGAGGAGAAACTTTTGTTAGATTTACTTTAATGGATGTCTTTCCAGGTATAGTTAGAGCTCTTCCTTTAAATGAAATAGAGGGGCTCATGTTATTTTCCATAACTGGTTTTACCCAAAAATTTCCATATTTATCTTTGTTCAATTTAACATCTTTGACATATTTTTCTATATCTTCCACCGAAGTAGAGATTGATTGAAATTTGTCTTTTGTGCTTTGAAACATTGTATTTATTAATGAATAAACTTGCGTTTAGTTTAAGTAAAAATTTACCACATAAATATGATAAGTTCTGAAGGATATTTAGAATTTCCAGACTCTCCATATGATAAATTAGAGAATTGTCCAGCTTGTGATAGAGTGGGGCTTAATGATGAGGATTCATATAAACAATGTTTATTCTGTGATTATATTCTAATTAATGATAATAAGAAATATAAAAAAACATATAACTCTTTTAAATTAGAACCAAAAATGAATTACTTTACAAGATTAATAAGAGAGATGAATGTTAAGCATTATGGTGATAATACACCATTTCTTACAAGGAAAGAGACTCTTTGTATTGAGGAAATGTATAAGGGTTTAATGATATTTATTATTCAAAATAATTTTAATGGAAATGTTAATACAAGATACTACATAAATAAAATAATGAATTATTTTGAAATTAAACCAGAACTCAGGATAAAATATAGAGTTTCTAAAATAGCTCAAAAAAAGTTGGATGACTTGTTTTCCAAATATATAAATGAATGATTTTTTACCCGTTTGGGAAAATAAGATAAAATTTAATAACCATAAAAACATTCCAAATTCATTGAGATGTCTAATAGTTGGTTCAAGCGGATGTGGGAAAACCTGTTTACTTTTAAAGATGCTCCTTGGTCCTAATTTTTTAGATTATGATAATTTAATAATTTTTACAAAGTCAAGTTTTCAACCCGAGTATCAACTACTCTCACAGGGTTTTAATGCAGGTCTTAAAAAGGAAGACATTATCGGTTTATTTAAACTTCAAAACAAACTGAATGATTATAATATTGAAGATATAATACAATTATTTTGTGATACACAGAAATCAAAATCGAAACCCATAACTTGTATTCTCAGTGATAATACGGATGATATACCTTCACCTCAAGATTTAGATAAATCAAAAAAGAACCTCGTCATCTTTGATGATTGTGTTAATGAGAGAAACCAAACAGTAATGGATAGCTACTATACAAGAGGGAGACATTCTTCTTGTAATTGTATATATCTTAGTCAATCATATTTTCAACTCCCTCGACGCTCAATAAGAAACAATGCCAATACTTTTATTTTATTTAAGTTAAATTCAATAGATGTAAATAATTTTTGGAGAGATAATTGCTCTACGTTATGTAGTAAAAAAGAATTTGAAAATTATATGAAACACACGATTGGAAAATATAAATATATTGTTGTGAAACAAGATGAGATACTAAATGATATTTTTCAATAAATAAATACAGAAAATGAATACTGAAGAAAGAGAAAGAAAGTTTAAGGAACATCAACAATTAGTTTCAAAAGTTGTTAAACAACAGGAAGAGATAAAGAAGAAACGGAGACAGAAACTAACTGGTGAAGAAGCCTTTGAAAGAAAACAAGAGAAATTCTTTAAACCACTTTTGAAAACTCAACACTCACCTACAGTACCCACGGTAGAATTTACTCCGAAAAAACTTCAAATGCTCAAAGATTTTAGTCAGATAACAAAACAAGAACTTGGTGAATTAGAATATGATGACGAGGGATTATTTCGGAAACTTGAGGAGGTAAATCAACCCCCTAATTATGTTGTGGAAGCTCTTCAAAACAATGAATATTCGGCGGGTTCAAAAACCAGAGCAGGTCTCATTCCAACAGAAGAACCAGCAGTGTTTCATCTTGTGGAAGAAAAGGTATTGATATTTAATGATGAATTGATGTTCTTGAGTTCTACTCAACCAAATGTTAAATTAACTCCAAGATTAATGTTTCTTCTAACAAACCCCGGATTCAGCGGTTCAAAATATTTTGAGGAACCACTTGATATGGAAAGAGAGGAAGATAGGGTATATATTGAGTTGCTAAATGCACTTGATTATGGAGTTTCTGTTGCTGGTAAAAGTAAGAAGAATGAGAAGGAGAAACATATTATTGATGCTTTAAGTAAGCTTGGTTCGGGTGTTAGTTTTCTTCCAAATGACCCATCACAATTAGTTAATAGGCTATTATTGTTGTTAGGTAGTAAGAAGGCTGGAAACAACAATTGTTTTAATGAATCCTCAGCCATTTTAGATCAGTTGATGAACATGAAAATAATTAATAAATGTCAATACAAAGATATTTTATTAGATATTAAATAAGATGAGAAGCACAATTCTTAGTTTTAATTTCACAACGAGCGATTACACAGCTTCATTCCCTTACCCACTACAACTTGACCCCCTTACCTCATATGAGGCATCTTTGTTGTCAATGGAAACTTACAATACCCTTTTTAATATCACAGAGAAAAACAACAAGTTTAGTTATAATCCAGGAAGTGGATATAAAACTATAACCGTTTCACCTGGAGCTTACAAGATTTCTCAAATATCTTCAGAAGTCTCTCGCCTTATGAAAGAAAAAGGTGATGAACCAAAAAATATTGTAATAGATATTCAAAAACACACTTCAAAATCAACTATTAAACTTAAAAATAATTATAAAGTTGATTTCACGATTGAAAATTCGTTTAGAGAGCTATTGGGTTTCTCTTCAAAAAAGATTGAAAATAACGGGACGTTTTACAGTGATAATGTTATCCAAATATCCTCCGGTATAAATTCAGTATTAATTCATTGTGATTTGATTGATGGTGCTTATAACGATGGAATAAGAACAAATACAATATTTTCATTCAGTGCTTACTCAACCCCGATTGGTTATAAATTTAATATGGAACCAAAAAATCTTGTCTATTTACCTGTGTCAGGAAAAACCATATACAGAGTAAATTTTAGGATAACCGACCAAGATAATCGTATGATATCCTTTAATGATGAAATTATATCCATCAGAATTCACCTACGTGAAGTTTTTCAATAAATAAATAATGGTTATTGTGAGAAAACACGAGTTGGGAAAATATAAAATAATTACAGGGGAGGGCATGTTCCTTTCACCAGACTATACAAGGTATGTGGGTAGAGGATACTATAAACCTAAGAGACAACGAGGTGTAGGTCATCAATTTCGAAATAAAGGAGATGGGATAATTGATACTCTAATGGGTATTGGTTCAACCATCCTTAAACATAAAGACCTAATTGGTTCAACTGCTTCTGCCGTGGGCTCCGTTGCGGGTGCTATAAAGAGTATAAAAGATGCTCAAAAGGAGTCTCATAAATTACAAGCAATCAAAGAAATAAAAAAAGGTAAAACTCAACTATCTTCACAAGAACGACAAAAAATCATTAAAATACTTGGGTCAGGGTTTCAACAATTTTAATGCTATATAAATACAAGTATGGAAGCGATTGATAGTATCTATGATTTGGATGATACGATTATCATTTCAAACTCCACTAAAAAGGAAGACTATTTTAAGGTAAATGCTATAACAGGAACAGACTGGAATTCAAACGGAACAAAAAGTTTTGAAATAAATAATCAACAAACTTACTTGAATATAGCTGATAGTTTCTTGCTGTGTAAATTTAAATTCACTAAGGCTGCGAATAATACTAATGCTACACTCGTAAATGATTTCTTCTGGAAAATGTTTGACAGTGTCCGCCTGTATATTGGAACACAAGAGGTTGAAGCGGTTGATTATGTCTCTGCTACATCTGAAATGATGAAATTTACACTATATTCGTTTAGTGATAGAATGGGTAAGGGAGCTGTTGAGGGTTTTATTCCTGATATGTCAACGGGTACAAACGCAGACCCTGGTTATAGTCAAAGGAAGTCAATGTATAATGATGACGCAAAAGCTGAGAATAGTTTTACCGTAGCAGTACCTCTGAAAGGTATATTTGGATTTTGTGATTATGATAAAGTTTTGTATGGGCTTAAAATTAGATTTCAACTACAAAGGAATGATAATGTAAATAGATTGCTTTTTGGGGATGAAAATGCTTTTGGAGAAAATAATAAATTTGTTATTAATGATTTGTGTTGGTATATCAGTGAATATACTCCTAATCTTAAAACGGAAGAGATGTTAAATAGAAGACTTAACTCAAAGAAACCGCTAAATGTATCATACCTTAAAAGAAGATGTCAACACGTTAAACTGGAACACACTACCTACACTTGGAATTTAGGTGTTCTTCAAGGAAAGCCACGATACCTCTGGCTCATTTTTAAAAAACCAGATGGAGAGGACGGTACTAATAAGAATAATGCCCTGAGTGATAATGCAAAGGTGAAACAACTTCGGGTTTCTCTTGATGGCACATTTTATCCGCGAGATAGATTGGAAATTGATTGGGAAAAAAATGATTATGCGGAAGCCTACAAGTCCTACCAAAAGGTGTGTGAAAGTAATGGTAATAATGATCCTATTTTGGATATGGTTGCGTTTCAAAAACTTTATACAATCTACGCAATTGACCTGAGTTCTCAAAAGGAAACTATAAAGTCTAATCGAGTGGATACTTCTCTATACATTGAAAGAGGGGAGAGTGAAGAGGTTAATGCATATTGTTTGCTTTTGGAGGAAACAGAATTACAGATTAATACAGATAATGGTGTTATGATTAATATCACATAGGTTTTTTCTCATAAATAAATGGTTGGGGTATATGTTAATCAAATCAATCTTAATAAATTAACATCTTGTATTCAAAATCAAAAGCCTTGTATTATTAATGTTAATACAATTCAAAGAAAAGGAGCTGTAAGAATTGATGTTTTACTCACACACACACAAGTAAAAACACTAAATGATGTTGGATCACTTAAAATTAAAATGACGAAACCTATGTTAAAGAAATATTCAATAGACGAGTCAAGAGGAGGATTTCTCCCGTTTCTAATTCCTTTATTTGCTGGTTTAAGTGCGGCGGGAGCATTGACTGGTGGTATTTCAGCAGCGGTAAAAACTGCTAACGAAAGGAAGGCACAACTAAAAGCTCAAAAAGAATTGGAAAGACATAACAAGGAGTTGGAGAAACAAATTAGTGGAAGTGGTGTAATTGTAGATTTTGCTCAAAAACTTGAAAGTCTACCTGATAAAGCTAGATTGTTGGTTGGAGATATGCTTTCCTCTATCGCTCAAGCGGGTGTTAAACTAACTAAACGGGGTAATGGATTGTATCTTTCTCATAAATAAATGGATAAATGGTTTAAACAATTTGGAAAGAATACAACGTCAAATATAGAACTAGCTAAGTATTGTAAAACACTAAAAATTGATAATGTGGTTATTTGTATGAGAGATGAATTAACACATATAAATAAGAATACAAAGAATATTATTATGAATTTAGACACACAGAATGGTTCTCATTGGGTTTGTATTCATAATAGTCAGGATAAATATTATTTTGATAGTTATGGTATGCCACCACCTGTTGAAGTAATACAATTCTTACAGAATGGTGTTTATCAAACATTCCAAGTTCAAGAAATTAATTCTAAATGTTGTGGCCAATTATGTTTATATGTATTATTTCAACTCAACAATAATGAAAATTTTTATGATATCATTTTTTATCTAATATAAATGACCTATGTTGGAAAAGATGGTTCTATCTTTGGAAAATCCTCTCAGGATATTGATTTATCAAATTATTATACAAAGGCACAGGCTGAACGACAAAAATATAGTGTAAGTAAAAATATTAATATGAAGAATACTTATAAATTAATCAATTATCCAAACCCTACAGATGCGAATGACTTGATTAGATTCAGTGATTTATCACAATATATATCTTTAAAGAAAACAGCACGTTTTGTGAAACAAGTAAAATTTACAACCACAACACCTGGTTATACTGACCATACACCTTTCCTCATTGAATTTAACTACCTGCTTACAATTAAATTTTATAAAGAAGGACATTTAGTTAATATGCGAATTAATAAATGGGGGTATGATATGCCTGATTTAGGGTATAATTGGTCTTTTTCAATAAACATAGAAGACCTACATGATTTAAATCAGTCTCGTAAAGAAGAATATTATCCACTTGGTGAAGATAAGGATTTATGTGGAAGTACAATTAGTAAACAACAAATACGTGATTTTAAGAAAATAAAAATATATGATAGTATAGCGATGGTTCGCATGACAAAGAAGGAAGGTAATGAGATAAGGATAGAAAGCCGAGGAATACAAACCGATTTGGTAGTGGGAAGATGGGGTGGTATTACCTGTCATAATATTAATCTCACATATATTTCTGATACATAAATGGCAGGAAGAAGACTACAAGAGAATTATAATTTTTGTATTCAAGGATACCTACAAGAAAAGGGTGCTCGGTATTACATACCTTATGATTTGGAGCATATACATGGGAATTTTGTCATAAAAAACTGGCCTTATACTGATATTGTTAAACCCACAAATAGAGACTTGTTTAAAATATTAAATAAAAATGAACTTCTCAAAGTTATGAAATATAAAACTCTTTTAGAAATCGTCAACAAATCTTATTGGTATCCTATTATGAGAAAAATAATTATAGATACAAGAATATCTCAAAATCCAGATGAGTATATGTATAATATTCTTTGGGGTTCAAACTCAAGGGTAGCAAGGGATGAGGAAGGAGTTGAAGAAGAGAAGGAGGAAAGAGAGAAAAAGGAGAAGGAGGAAAGGGAGAGGGAGGAGAAGGAGGAGAGGGAGAAAAAGGAGGAGAAGGAGGAGAGGGAGAAAAAGGAGAAGGAGGAAAGGGAGAAAAGGGAGAAGGAGGAAAGGGAGAAAAGGGAGAAAAAGGAGAAGGAGGAGAGGGAGAAAATGGAGGAGGAGGAGAGGGAGCAAAGAGAGAGGGAGGAAAAATATAAAAAGATGGAAATCACTGAGATTCATAAAAGATTGAGTGTATTAAAGCAAATAAATCAATCTCAACGCACCGAAGAGGAAATTAAAGAATTAACAACTCTTATGAAGATAATGGTTTCAAAAATAAGAACGTCAATGTCTTCAATTTCAGGGAGATTTAAACGAGAAAGTGGTGAAGAAGAAGAAGAAGAAGAAGGAAAAGATTATGTGATTGATGATGGTGTCATTGACTTTAGTTAGTTTTTATTTGTAAATAAATGGAGGAGAGAGTGAAGGCATTCCTTAGGATTCTTTATGTTTTAAAAATAAAGATTGAAATGTATATGTTGAAAACCAAAAAGGTTTTGATACTCTGTCGGAATTTTTCTGATAAATAAATATGAGTTATTGTCTCAAATGTAAAAAGAAAACTAAATCTAAAAATATCTCTTATGTTAAAGCTAAAAATAATAGAGTTTGTCAAAAAGGAATATGTCAAGTGTGTGGCTCTAAAAAGTGCCAATTCATCTCTCCTAAAAGAGGAGGAGACATACAAAAGTTTCTGTCAGGAAGTAAATTTACAACAACTGGAATTCCAGGGGAATTACACCTTCCAGGGTATTCTTTCTGTGGTCCAGGAACAAACTTGGATAAAAGATTAGATGAGGCTGACAATCCTAAACCTTGGTCTAAACCTACAAATAGGGTTGACGAAGTGTGTATGAAGCATGATATTGCTTATGGGAAAACCACTACGTTGACTGAAAAACATAAAGCCGACAGCGAAATGTTGTATAATTTGTCTTTGATACAAAATCCAACGTTGAGAGAGAAAGTTGATAGGTTTATTGTGAGAAATTTGATAAATGCTAAATTGAAACTTGGTCTTGGTTATTCCTCAAAAAACTATTAGGCTCTAATGATGCCATCAAGACTGAGGAGCTTTTGGCTGAAGAATTACACAAACCTATAATCACAAAGTTTAAAAGAAGGAAGGTTTATTCTAAATACACTGACCACATATGGTCCGCTGATTTAATTGAATTGAATAATGACAGGGGATACAGGTATGCTTTAACCGTTATTGATTTGAGGAGTAGATTTGCCTGGGTTGTCCCTTTAAAAAATAAAAGGGGTGATACTTTAATGTTAGCCTTTAAGCTAATATTTGATCGGGATAAAAGGAAACCAAAGAAGTTATGGACTGATGAGGGAACAGAGTTCTATAACAAAATATTCATGAAATTTCTTAAGGGGAAGGGTATTAAATTATACAGCACCTTTAATGAAGGAAAGGCAGTTGTTATTGAGCGTTTTAATCGTACTTTAAAAGAGAAATTATATAAAAAATTCACACAACTCGGTTCTCAAAAATGGGTGTATTTAATTCAGGATATTGTAGATAATTACAATAATACAGTTCATTCATCAACACAATCAAAACCATCAGAAACATTTACAAAATTAGAATATGAAAAGGAGATTAATTTGAGAAAGCCCAAGTTTAAAGTTGGTGATATTGTAAGAATATACAAATGGAAAAGTCATTTTGAGAAAGGTTATACACAAAAATGGACTCGTGAATTATTTAAAATCATTGATGTAATGGATACAGTCCCTTGGACCTACAAATTATATGATTTAAATGGAGAAGAAATCTTGGGTTCATTTTACTCACAAGAATTACAAAAAACACAAGTAAGCAGATAATACCCTTGAAAATAATAAATAAATAAATAAAATGTAATGGGGATACGTTTTTATATCTGTGAACCCCAAACACAGAATCCCACAACTTTTTAGTTGGGGCTTAACTTTTGTGTGTGTATAATGGGGATACGTTTTTAAATCTGTGAACCCCAAACACAGAATCCCACAACTTTTTAGTTGGGGCTTAACTTTTGTGTGTGTATAATGGGGATACGTTTTTAAATCTGTGAACCCCAAACACAGAATCCCACAACTTTTTAGTTGGGGCTTAACTTTTGTGTGTGTATAATGGGGATACGTTTTTAAATCTGTGAACCCCAAACACAGAATCCCACAACTTTTTAGTTGGGGCTTAACTTTTGTGTGTGTATAATGGGGATACGTTTTTAAATCTGTGAACCCCAAACACAGAATCCCACAACTTTTTAGTTGGGGCTTAACTTTTGTGTGTGTGTGTATGTGCGAGTGAGTCATAATAATATACAAACCCTAACCCAACCCAAGCCCTAACCCAACCCCATCCCTAACCCAAACCCATCCCTAACCCAACCCATCCCTAACCCAACCCCATCCCTAACCCAACCCCATCCCTAACCCAACCCCATCCCTAACCCAACCCCATCCCTAACCCAACCCCATCCCTAACCCAACCCCAACCCTAACCCAACCCCATCCCTAACCCAACCCCATCCCTAACCCAACCCATCCCTAACCCTCACATTCAAAATCCCAACCCTAACCCAATCCCATCCCTAACCCAACCCCAACCCTAACCCTCACATTCAAAATCCCAACCCTAACCCAACCCATCCCTAACCCAACCCCATCCCTAACCCAACCCCATCCCTAACCCAACCCCAACCCTAACCCTCACATTCAAAATCCCAACCCTAACCCAACCCCATCCCTAACCCTCACATTCAAAATCCCACCCAAACCCTAACATAATCTTTCTTTTCTTCTTTTTTAAATACGTATTTCTTTTTCTTTTTTTCCTCTTCCTCCAATTCTGTCTTTCAAGGCTTTTAAGTTTGAAGAAGTAGAAATGGGAAGGAAGAATTTTCCAGCATTTTCTTCCTCGAACTTTCTTGATATTGCTTAAATCAAGCGTCATTAAATAAAGAACATTGTTCATTGCTTTAGAATCCAAAGAGTCTCCAAGAGGAACCCCACAGGTAGAGTCTCCAAAATAAAACCAACTTTCCAAGTTCCCAAGGTATAACCACATTCCTGTTGAGCCTCCAAGATAGGTATCACATTCCGAGTCATCAAAACAAAACCCCCATTCCGAGTCTCCAAAAATATAACCATCTTTCCAAGTCCCCAAGGTAAAACCACAATTTTCAGAAATATTGGGGGTTTCCGTGATAAGTCTCACATAGTATAACTGCGGACCATCAGGGAAAACTTCCCTTTCCCAATTTTTTAGGGTTTCTATGATGTGTCTCACATAGTATAACTGCGGACCATCAGGGAGAATTCCCATTTCACAATTTTTTAGGGTTTCTATGATGTGTCTCACATAGTATAACTGCGGACCATCAGGGAGAACTCTCCTTGCCCAATTTTTTAGGGTTTCTATGATGTGTCTCACATAGTATAACTGCGGACCATCAGGGAGAACTCTCCTTGCCCAATTTTTTAGGGTTTCTATGATGTGTCTCACATAGTATAACTGCGGACCATCAGGGAGAACTCTCCTTGCCCAATTTTTTAGGGTTTCTATGATGTGTCTCACATAGTATAACTGCGGACCATCAGGGAGAACTCTCCTTTCCCAATTTTCAGAAATTTGTGGGTCTCCAATGTATGACTTGTATTCTGGCTCATCAAGGTAGAACTTGTTCAGTGGGTTTTGTTTTGATAACTCACAACAAGTATCATCATGGTAAAACTCTTTTTCAGGATTTTGTGGATCTCCAAGGTATAACTCTTTGGCTGGGTCATCAAGGTAGAACTCGTTCTGGGGGTCTTGGTTGTTCAAAATGTCTTCAAACAAAAAAATAACTTCATCCCAAGTTGTGTTAAAAGCAGAATTTTCATTTCGTATCTCAGATACAATTTCCTGTGAAAGAAAATAACAATGTATTAATTTAATACAATATTTTTTATTTGTATAAATCAAGCTCTATGAATATTAAAATAAACTTTGTTAACTCTTACACGAGTCTCATCTTAAAAAAAAAAAAAAAAAAAAAAAAAATTAAATAAATAAATAAATAAATAAACAAACTTACCTCCATTGATAAGAGGTTCGAGTCCAGTTCATCAATCTGAAGGTTGAGTTCTACACAGGTAGTAGGACTCCATGGAATAGCAAAGTTATCCCATTCCATTTCGGCATAGTAGTCCATTCTCAAGTGAAGCAGAAAGCGTGTTTGAAAAAGCCTGTGTGGTCGGTGCCTTTTATAAGGACTGGGTGTGTCTTCCTGTGGAAATTCCCTGGGCGTGTCTTAACTGGAAATGATGTGATGGAAATTCCCTGAAAATGATGTAATGTATTACCTGGAAATGATACAATGCTGAAGAGTTTATAAAGTGGGTGGGACTTAGCAAAAGTGGGAGGAGCTTAGCAAAAGTAGGCGGGGCTTAGTAAAAAGTGGGCGTGGCTTAACAAAAAGTGGGCGGGGCTTAGTAAAAAATGGGCGTGGTTTACCAAAAAGTGGGCGGAGCTTACCAAAAAATGGTATGTGGCACTGGAGGCGCTCAAACAAGAACATTGAGGGAGGTTTACCATTTTATCTTAGCTCAGTTAAAATATCTTAATAAAGAACCAAACTCAAACATATTTTTTGTTAATATATTAGATGGTGAAGAGAGTGGCAAGAGAATTAAATTATTTCCCACGCATAAACAAATATTTGTAGGGTCGTTGTTTGAGTGGGTTATATTCACCAGATGATATTAAGAGTAAAAGGTTAAAAGGTCCATGAGGTCAGAAGGATCACAGGTGTTTAAGTGGTCTAATGAATAAGGATAACATGTCAAAAGGTTAGAAGGTTCGTAAAGAACAGGGTGAGAGAAATATAGGTGTTTAGGGGCAATGAGGGAGGGAAAGAATTAATATGGAAGTGAATGGGTCAAAGATTAATCTGCCAGATGATATGTAGAAGAAGGATGATTAGATAGGTCTATAAGAGAAAACAAATATTTGTAGTGTTTGAGTGGTCTAATGAACAACATTAAGGATAGGTACTACAGACAAAAGGTTCATAAAGATGAGGGTGGGAGAAATAGAGGTGTTTATGATTTTTGAAAAAGACAAGGGGGTAAATGACATTAGATAGGGATTTCCCATGTTAAACGGAGGTGTCCCAGAAGCAACATTATTACACTACTCAAGTGTTAGTGTGGAGGAAGTAGAAGCAAGTGTTTGTGTGGAGGCATAAGCACGTGTTAGTGTAGAGGCAGAAGCAAGTGTTAGTGTAGAGGCAGAAGCAAGTGTTAGTGTAGAGGAGGTAGAAGCAAGTGTTGGTGTAGAGGAGTTAGAAGCAAGTGTTGGTGTAGAGGAGTTGGAAGCAAGTGTTGGTGTAGAAGCGGGAGAAGCAAGTGTTAGTGTAGAGGAGGTAGAAGCAAGTGTTGGTGTAGAGGAGTTAGAAGCAAGTGTTGGTGTAAAGGAGTTAGAAGCAAGTGTTAGTGTGGAGGAAGTAGAAGCAAGTGTTTGTGTGGAGGAGGAGGAATCAAATGTTGGGGTAGAGGAGGAAGAAGCAATGATTGTGCAAAAGGTTGGTGAATGGAAACTGTGTCGGCAGCAACTACGAAATGAGAATGCCAATGAGTTGTTGCGGAATTGGGATGAGAGTCAACGGCTGAAGCAGGAAGAAGAACAGCTGGTGAAAACAAAGGAAAAACTCTTCTTGAAAAAACAAAGAAAGAAGCAAAGGCAGGCAGCAAATAAAAGTGTGGGAATTGAACAGAAACCCCACGGTGTTGGCAGGACTCATCAGCAACAAAAGAAGCCTCACCGTGAAAATGGGCTGCAACAGCAGCAACCGAAACAGCATGTTGTTGAAGGGCTACAACAGCAGCAACCGAAACAGCATGTTGTTGAAGGGCTGCAACAGCAGCAACCGAAACAGCATGTTGTTGAAGGGCTGCAACAGCAGCAACCGAAACAGCATGTTGTTGAAGGGCTGCAGCAGCAGCAACCGAAACAGCATGTTGTTGAAGGGCAGCAGCAGGCACAGACACCTCGCCGTGATTATGGGCAGCAACAGCAACACCGTGAACAGAAACATGGTGTTCAGGGATTTCACCAGGAGCAGAGGCCTCTCGGTGATCAACGGCTGCAACAGCAGCAGCATGGTGCTGAGGTGCCCTACCATATTCATGACCTTCAACATGTAAGCATTCTTCAGGACTTTGGATAAGTTGGAGTGAACATACAGGTGACAAACACAGCCAACCGAGAGATGAACATAAGTTGAAATAAATTTGGCACTTCGTCTTTGACAGACATTGCTGTTAATTCTTCCTTTGATGAAGAGGAATATCCTTAATTATGGAAATAATTGTAATTATAATTTTGCTGGGAAAGTATAACTTATTGGATCAGCCATTCCCCATGTAGGATCATTCCCAAGAATTTTAACTCCCCTCGATTGGATTGGATCAGCTAATTGAAGCTTTTCTCGATTACATGTTCCATCAGTGCATTTTCTGATGTGTCCTTTCCTGAACAAGTTATCAAACTGATGATGGGCTCGGCATGAGGCACAGGAATGATGGATCAACTCGCTTAAATTCCCTTGTGAAGTGACAGAACGTAAACATTCTTGCTCGTCCATTGCGAGTTGGTGATTAAGAAAATCCAGATGTGAAACTGCAGAGAAAAGTGAAATAAAACATGAACTCAAATACAGAAAACGAGGGAGAGGGGAGGCGCAGAAAAAGAGATCGATAGATATTCATTCCAGGATTCCAGGATTGTGTTGGGAGGCAGCAGAATGATGGAGATTATGGTGACGATGCAATTGAGTGGTTTTCATTTGCTTTTGTTGTGTTGCAGAGGAAAAAGTCATAGGAATACCCAATGGAGAGGAAGATGCAATGTTTGGCAATGGGTCTCTCATCACTCCACCGCACAAGTGCACCAGGACTAAAAAAAACAACGAAAAAAAACACGCAGGTTCATTCAAAAAAATTGGGGATCCATCCAAAAGCATCTTTCATGTTTCTCTCACCTTGGTTTTCATTTCAGCTCTTCCTGAATCACAATCCTGTTCTGTTTGCTTGAAACTGCTCAAAATATTTCCTGGACGTCAAGTCCAGCTCTCTTCTCATCAGCGGTCAATATCCTGGGTACCCATCTCACTGAGAACTTTCTCATGCCAGATAAAATTCTAGTATCCGGAGCCGATTCTCGGTGAGGATGCACTGATCCATTACTGAGTCTCACCAACGTATCTGCTCATCTTCAGTCATTGGTCAAAAGCTTGTGGACGACGTCAACCTCTTCTGGTGTGGCGGCTTCTTTGGGACATCGAGATCTTGGCTCAGACTCAGTGCTGTTTCTCTCTCACATAAATTCCGCTGCCCAGTTGTTGTTTTTCAGCGGCAAATGAAGGAAGGGGCATCATCTGCCAGTGTTGCCACCATGTCCTGATGGATTTCCTTTGGACCTTTCGTATGGAGTTACAATGTTTGATTAATTGCTCTGATTTAAACTTTTCCATTGACCGACTCATGTTGACACTTCTGGTCCTGCGAAAATAAACAAAGGTCTGTTTTAAAATAAACTAGAACTGCCACTTCCTAACTGCTGGCAGTGATGACCGGTTTACTCCGCCTTCAGACAATCCCACTTTCATTGGACATGCTTTGATACAACTCCCCTTCCATACAACCCAGATACACACACACACCCCCACACACACACACCCCCACACACACACACCCCCACACACACACACCCCCACACACACACACCCCCACACACACACACACCCCCACCCCCCCCCCCTCCCACACCCCTCCTCCCACACACCCACAGGTTATTTCCCGGTTATTTTACCTCCAGGAACATCACACACTGAAGTCATGTATAACCTGTGGCTTTGGTGATTATCCAAATTAATCCCTCCTCAGTCGAGAGGAATAGGGCTGTGGTGGGGTTATGTGCTCATTAATTATAGAGAGCGGTCCCATGAGTAATGTAACACCTCATTGGTAACTCGCAGCCCTGCGTTTACCTCCCAAGTTAATTAAAACCACAGGAATTCCCACAGGAATTTGTAATTTGTTCATGGTGCCGGCGATAACTCGCCCACTCACCAACTTATGCCGGCAGACGGTACTGTAGTTTAACGTCCATCCGAGGGCCGGCACAGACATTGTTGAATCACATGACCTGTGGAACACCAGGACGACGGTTTATAGCTGGTTCAGGATTCAAACCCAGGGTAGGCAGCTTGGAGGAGAGCGTGCGTATCTCCAAGCCATCCCGTCAGCCCATGTTCAGTCCTTACAACTACCTTCTCAGATTTGACTGAAAACCTGATCATGAATCCACAAAGACAAATTTGAGACAGAGAGTCAAAGAAGAAGAAGGTTCTGAGATTGCTCGTTATTCCACACGTGCTTCTCTGGTTATTTACCCATTCTGAACAAGAGTAAAACGCCAAACTTTCACAATGCACCGCAGATTGCGATGGGACTTTACTCTTTTCTCCAATATTCACCAAGACAATCCAGAAAACATAGAGCTGTGACGAAGTATAAACTAAAAAATAAATTAATATCATAACAGGAATATAATAACTCTTGATTAATTTAGCATCTCAGTGTGAGTGCATTCTATTGATCTCAAAAAAAATAGGGGCAATACCCCTGGTCCTCACCTGGTGGAATAAAGCAGTATGCTACCTGGAAGGTATCTCGACAGACTACGATCGATTGAAGCACACGGTTATTGACTCTCCCGATCCCGGCCCGATTCACCGCAGCGCCATCCGAGCTGGGCCGCAACTTCCGGAAAAAAGGAAATAAACCCGCGGTCGCGGTGTAGGGATACAACGGTGAATATTTGCAGCTTCATACATGACATCCTCCCCTTCCAGTCCAAAATTACCAAGAGCAACACGTGCTGGACTTCCAAAACTTCCATTTCAAAAGCAACATTTCCAAAACATGTGAAAATGTGTGCAAACAATGATGAGAATAATGAAAATACGTGAAAATAGAACATGTGTCACCATGAAAATAGAACATGTGTCACGGTGAAAATAGAACATGTGTCACGGTGAAAATAGAACATGTGTCACGGTGAAAATAGAACATGTGTCACGGTGAAAATAGAACATGTGTCACGGTGAAAATAGAACGTGTCACGGTGAAAATAGAACATGTGTCACGGTGAAAATAGAACATGTGTCACCATGAAAATAGAACATGTGTCACGGTGAAAATAGAGCATGTTCAAAGATTCAACCGGTCGGGTGCTTTTCTCTCACGCATTGAGCGTCGCGGTGTACCAGTGGATACAGAGTCCGAGGTGATCCCTTTGGGTCGCGGTGTACCAGTGGATACAGAGTCCGAGGTGATCCCTTTGGGTCGTGGTGTACCAGTGGATACAGAGTCCGAGGTGATCCCTTTGGGTCGCGGTGTACCAGTGGATACAGAGTCCGAGGTGATCCCTTTGGGTCGCGGTGTACCAGTGGATACAGAGTCCGAGGTGATCCCTTTGGGTCGCGGTGTACCAGTGGATACAGAGTCCGAGGTGATCCCTTTGGGTCGTGGTGTACCAGTGGATACAGAGTCCGAGGTGATCCCTTTGGGTCGCGGTGTACCAGTGGATACAGAGTCCGAGGTGATCCCTTTGGGTCGCGGTGTACCAGTGGATACAGAGTCCGAGGTGATCCCTTTGGGTCGCGGTGTACCAGTGGATACAGAGTCCGAGGTGATCCCTTTGGGTCGTGGTGTACCAGTGGATACAGAGTCCGAGGTGATCCCTTTGGGTCGCGGTGTACCAGTGGATACAGAGTCCGAGGTGATCCCTTTGGGTCGCGGTGTACCAGTGGATACAGAGTCCGAGGTGATCCCTTTGGGTCGCGGTGTACCAGTGGATACAGAGTCCGAGGTGATCCCTTTGTGTTTTTATTTTTTGTTTTTTTGTATACAAGATCGAGGCTCGTGAAAGAGCGAACATTAATCACACAGAAAGACAAACCGACACATAAAACATATAACATGGGGAGCGGTAGACAAGACGGGGCGAGAGGGGGAGGAACACAAACACAACATCTGAGAGCAGGGACATCGAGAGATCTGTGGGAGGCAGAGGGCTTTGGTGGGGGGGGAAGGGAGAGGTATAAAACATATGGACACTGCCGGGACTTCCAGGAAAGAAGTTGGAATTTCAAACAAGGTGGATCTGGGGTGAATTAGCGGGGGTAGAAAAGATCAAGGTTTTGGTTGGGGAAAGATAAGAGATGGTGGTGAACAGCTGTTTTAAAGACCTGGAGGGAGGAGTGGGATTCAAGGGAGTGTGGGAGTTTGTTCCAGAGGCGGGAGAAAAGAGGAATGAAAGAGTGAAGGTGAACAGAGAGCCGAGATTTCGGCAGTTTAACCATCAGAGGGTTGCTGGCAGATCTTGTGCGACCTGTAGGAATATTTGGGGGCCAAAGCACAGAGAGAGCTGGGGGAGCAAGGCCGGAGAGGAGTCGGTAGAAGACAGAAAGACCACCTACCTGCCTGCGGTGAGTGAGTGAAAGGCCCTCGGAGATAGCTTCATCACGGGAGATTCCAATGATTCTGAAAGCTTTGGTTTCAACAGCGTGAAGCCGAGCTAGGTGTGAGGCAGGAGCACCGGCCCATAGGGGAGAACAGTATTCCATTGAGCTGCGGATGAAAGCCTTGTATGTGGTGAGGAGCTCAGGTGTGCCGAGGAAGGACTTCGCACGACGGAGGATGCCCAGTCGGCGACTGGCTTTGGAGGCCAGCTTGGAAATGTGGTTTTCCCAAGAAAGATCATGGCAGATAGTGAGACCCAAAAGCTTGAGCGACAGAACTTCTTGGAGAGGATTGCTGAGAAAGTAGATGGGAGGGTTGTCCAGTCGATCTTTTCGGAGAGACATTGTAAGAGTGTGAGATTTGTCAGGATTGAAAGACATGTTCCACTTGTTTGACCAGTTTGTGATTTTGTCCAGGTCTTCAGAGAGTTATTATTTTATTCCCGTGCCAAAAAAGTTCACCCAAGGCAGCTCAATGATTATGGACCTGTTGCCCTCACCTCCATGTTGTGTAAATGTATGGAGAAATTGATGGTGAAGTTTCTAACATCAGATGTAACTCCTAAACTGGATCCTTTACAATTTGCTTACAAAGCAAGACGAGGTGGTGAAGATGCCTGGCTCAGTTTACTTCATCTAATCACAAGTCACCTTGACCAGAATGGAACCGATGTCCGTGTGTTATTTATCGATTTCTCGTCAGCCTTTATCACTCTGCAGCCATTTACCCTTCTGAAGGTGTTGAGAGACCTGTGCCTGAACCCCCATTTCATACTCTGGGTGGAAAGTTTTTTACGAGGCCGTCCTCAGCAGGTGAGGGTGAATGGTAGCTTATCAAAGTTATCAATCTTGAATACTGGTGCTCCACAAGGCTGTGTATTGTCACCTCCACTGTGCACTTTGTCCACCAATGAATGCGTGGCTCGAAAAGAAGCACAGACGATACCGCCATTGTTGGATGTCTTTCCGATCAATCACCCTTTGTATCTTTACCTCGACGAGATTGACAAATTGAACAAGTGGTGTGGGGACTTTTGTCTTACTCTGAATGTGGACAAAACTAAAGAGATGGTTTTGGACTTTCGGAAAGTCACCATCATGAGCCTGTAACCATAAATGGTGATAAGGTGAAATTGCTAGCAAATTTAAATACCTGGGCACCTTTATTGATAACAAGTTAACTTTTGATGGAAATACTGATGCTGTGCACAAGAAATCAATGCAAAGATTGTATCTTCTCACCAAGTTGAATTCATTTGGTGTTCGCTCCCATGTGATGCGGATGTTGACAAATTCCTTGCCGATCAGTGTTTTTGAGCCGGCCATCTCTCAATGGTGAAAAATCAATGACAATTGTAAAAATTCTCCATATTCGTCCTCGTCACTCACTCAGCCATTGTGACGTCACTAAGGTTGCGCATGGTCACAATGACAGAGAGAGACGCACATTGTTACGGCTCATTTCTTGATCGACTAGCAGCAGACAAGATGTGGATTCTCATCGCGGTCTTCATCCTGGTGCTAAATTGTGGAATATCGCGACCAACACAGCAGGTAACGGGTTTGTAAGAGACTAGGGCATTGCCCGTACTATATCTATATCTAAAATTATATCCCCCCCTCTATTTACATGAAATGGTTTGGTCCAAAGCGAACGGCTTGCGAGTACGGTGACAATCCCCCCCCTCTATTTACATGCAATGGTTTGGTCCAAAGCGAACGGCTTCCGGAGTTTGGTAAAGAAATCGCCATCGCGTGCACAAACGCGCAGGAAAGCGAATGAATCGCAAATTCGGTTTTATTAGTTTTAAAACATAGTTTAACGCCAACATAGTTTGCAAACGTGAAATAAATGAATACGCTCTCAAATGTGCCATCCGAGGCAGAGTGTGTCCTCCACGTTCGGCACACGCGATCGTTCGCTGCTCTCTGATTGGTTGAATCGTTTTTTGGACATAGCTCGGTAAGTAATTGTCCGATTAATATGAAACCTTGAAAAGGCACATCCTCGGGTCCCCAGCAATATACCTGGCAAGTTAAAAGTATATCGGACCCGTGGTTGTCGAGAAACAGCGGTCACAGACAAACAGACGTACAGACGTACAGACGTACAAACGTACAAACGTACAGACAGAGATTACTGGAATTATAGATAGATAACGTACTCGGGGAAGGTACACCACACGACAGGAGATTCTTAGTTACAGTTTGTCAAATACTTTTGCGGTTTAAACCGGTAACGATGGAGACGACGAAAATGCAAATTGCGTCTCCTGTCACGGAGCCGGTAATCTGGGCCTGAGAGAAACGATTGGTGGGTCTTCGCAGAGAGTTGTCATCTTGGCATTGAATGGTGTTTTCAGAATTAAGGAAAAGAAAAAACGAGGTTTCAAATTTCAAATTGAAATTCCTCGACATTTTGCTGTTTGGACAACCTTCCATATTTTATATCTTTTTATTTTGTTTTCTTATTCCCTTTGTGTTTTATGTTGGTTTTAGTCCTATCTCCCACTGGTTAAGAATCACTTACAATTTTAAATAATTCTCATATCCGAATCCATGTTTGGATCTTCACCAAAATTGAATCGATTCCCCCTTGTCAGACACCCAACCTGTCCACCAAGTTTCGTCCAAATCCATCCACAACTTTTTGAGATACCCTGCTCTGTATCGTTTTTAGCCCGATCTCCAAATGGTTAAGAATCACTTAAAAATTAAATAATTCTCATATCCGAATCCATGTTTAGATTTTCACCAAAATCGAATGGAATCGTCCGTGTCAGACACCCAACCGGTCCACCAAGTTTCGTCCAAGTCCGTCCATAACTTTTTGAGATATCCTGCTATATGTTGGTTTTGGCCCTATCTCCAAATGGTTAAGAATCACTTAAAATTTTAAATAATTCTCATATCCGAATCCATATTCAGATTTTCACCAAAATCGAATCGAATCGTTCTTGTCAGACACGCAACCGGTCCACCAAGTTTCGTCCAAATCCGTCAATAACCTTTTTCGAGATCCTGCGATGTTTCGTTTTTAACCCGATCTCCAAATGGTTAAGAATCACTTAAAAATTAAATAATTCTCATATGCGAATCCACATTCACATTTTCACCGAAATCGAATGGAATCGTCCTTGTCAGACACCCAACCGCTCCACCAGGTTTCGTCCAAATCCATCCACAACTTTTTGAGATACCCTGCTCTGTATCGTTTTTAGCCCGATCTCCAAATGGTTAAGAATCACTGAAAAAATAAAAATTATCATATCCGAATCCTTTTTCAGATTTTCACCAAAATCGAAAGGAATCGTCCGTGTCAGACACCCAACCGGTCCACCAAGTTTCGTCCATGTCCGTCCATAACTTTTTGAGATATCCTGCTATATGTTGGTTTTAGCCCTATCTCCCACTGGTGAAGAATCACTTAAAATTTTAAATAATTCTCATATCCGAATCCATATTTAGATCTTCACCAAAATCGAATGGAATCGTTCTTGTCAGACACCCAACTGGTCCACCAAGTTTCGTCCAAATCCGTCAATAACCTTTTTCGAGATCCTGCGATGTTTCGTTTTTAGCCCTAACTCCAAATGGTTAAGAATCACTTAAAAATTAAATAATTCTCATATGCGAATCAATATTCAGATTTTCACCAAAATCGAATGGAATCGTCCTTGTCAGACACCCAACCTGTCCACCAAGTTTCGTCCAAATCCGTCCATAACGTTTTGAGATATCCTGCTATGTATCGTTTTTGGCCCAATCTCCAAATGGTTAAGAATCACTTAAAAATTAAATAATTCTCATATCCGAATCCATATTCAGATTTTCACCAAAATCGAATCGAATCGTTCTTGTCAGACACGCAACCGGTCCACCAAGTTTCGTCCAAATCCGCCATAACCTTTTTCGAGATCCTGCGATGTTTCGTTTTTAACCCGATCTCCAAATGGTTAAGAATCACTTAAAAATTAAATAATTCTCATATCCGAATCCATCTTCAGATTTTCATCAAAATCGAATGGAATCGTCCTTGTCAGACACCCAACCGGTCCACCAAGTTTCGTCCAAATCCGTCCATAACTTTCTGAGATATCCTGCTATGTATTGTTTTTGGCCCTATCTCCCAGTGGTGAAGAGTCACTTAAAAATTAAGTAATTCTCATATCCGAATCCACATTCAGATTTTCACCAAAATCGAATGGAATCGTCCTTGTCAGACACCCAACCTGTCCACCAAGTTTCGTCCAAATCCATCCACAACTTTTTGAGATATCCTGCTATGTATTGTTTTTGGCCCTATCTCCCAATGGTGAAGAATCACTTAAAATTTTAAATAATTCTCATATCCGAATCCATATTTATATCTTCATCAAAATCGAATGGAATCGTCCTTGTCAGACACCCAACCGGTCCACCACGTTTCGTCCAAATCCGTCCACAACTTTTTGAGATATCCTGCTATGTATTGTTTTTGGCCCGATCTCCCAATGGTGAAGAATCACTTAAAAATTACATAATTCTCATATGCGAATCCTTTTTCAGATTTTCACCAAAATCGAATGGAATCCTGCTTGTAAGACACCCAACCGGTCCACCAAGTTTCGTCCAAATCCATCCACAACTTTTTGAGATATCCTACTATGTATTGTTTTTGGCCCTATCTCCCAATGGTTAAGAATGACTTACAATTTTAAATAATTCTCATATCCGAATCCATATTTATATCTTCACCAAAATCGAACGGAATCGTCCTTGTCAGACACCCAACCGCTCCACCAAGTTTCGTCCAAATCCATCCACAACGTTTTGAGATATCCTGCTCTGTATCGTTTTTAGCCCGATCTCCAAATGGTTAAGAATCACTTAAAAATTAAATAATTCTCATATCCGAATCCATGTTTAGATTTTCACCAAAATCGAAAGGAATCGTCTGTCAGACACCCAACCGGTCCACCAAGTTTCGTCCAAGTCCGTCCATAACTTTTTGAGATATCCTGCTATATGTTGGTTTTAGCCCTATCTCCCACTGGTGAAGAATCACTTAAAATTTTAAATAATTCTCATATCCGAATCCATATTTAGATCTTCACCAAAATCGAATGGAATCGTTCTTGTCAGACACCCAACTGGTCCACCAAGTTTCGTCCAAATCCGTCAATAACCTTTTTCGAGATCCTGCGATGTTTCGTTTTTAGCCCTAACTCCAAATGGTTAAGAATCACTTAAAAATTAAATAATTCTCATATGCGAATCAATATTCAGATTTTCACCAAAATCTAATGGAATTGCCCTTGTCAGACACCCAACCTGTCCACCAAGTTTTGTCCAAATCCATCCACAACTTTTTGAGATATCCTGCTATGTATTGTTTTTGGCCATGTCTCCCAATGGTTAAGAATTACTTAAAAATTAAATAATTCTCATATCCGAATCCATATTCAGATTTTCACCAAAATCGAATCGAATCGTCCTTGTCGGACACCCAACCGGTCCACCAAGTTTCGTCCAAATCCGTCCATAACCTTTTGAGATATCCTGCTATGTATTGTTTTTGGCCCGATGTCCAAATGGTTAAGAATCACTTAAAATTTTAAATAATTCTCATATCCGAATCCATATTTATATCTTCATCAAAATCGAATGGAATCGTCCTTGTCAGACACCCAATCGGTACACACACACACACACACACACACACACACACACACACACACACACACACACACACACACACACACACACACACACACTTACTTTTAGCAATAGATGCAAAAATCGAGTATAATTTCTTTTCTGTCCCTGGAACCAAATAAACAATATATTTATAACAGGCCACAATCGTGGCTGTTATAAATATACTAGCAAGGACCCATGGAAGTTCCACGTAATGTAAAATGTGACCAAGTCCTCACCTCTCTCCCACCTCACAAACCCCAAGTCCGCAACAACCCCCTCCCAACCTTAAGGGGTCAATCCCCTCCCCACTCCAAGCCTTCAACCCACCCCCTTCCCACCACAATTCCTCAACTCCGCACCTCCCCCCCCCCCCCCCCCCACAAAGCGTCGACATCCCCTCCCAACTCTCCCATCTTTTCCCATATCCCCCCCCCCCCCCCCAAACAGAAGTCCTCACCCTAGCCCTCACAACCCTAAGGCGTCCATCCCCTCCCCACTCCAAGCCTTAAACCCTCCCCCTCCCCACCTTAAAATACACATGAATATATATCTATATACACGACCGGTCAAAGGTTTTAGAACACCTCAATTTTCCCAGTTTTTAATTGAAATTTACGCAGTTTAATGTCCAGTGAATAACCTGAAATGGTACAAAGGTAAGCAGTAAACTGCTCGAGGTTAAAAAAAAAAGTTTAGGTTCGCAAAAACGGGAAAATAATGTAATTTGCACAGTTATATTGTAAAAAAGGCCTTCTTCAGGGAACAAGTCATGGGTTAACAACTTACAGTTGTTCTGCAGAAATGTAAGTAAATTAAGGCTTGAAAGTTGATGCAAACAATTCCGACAGGTGTCCCAACCTCTGCTGATTACTTGATTACAAACCCCCTCTCTGTATATAAGCAGTATTGGAACAGACTGTTATTACACCCTCTGAAACATTATTTGGACAATATTGCACTGCAGGGAGTAGTATATTGGAAACTGGAGGAAACTCTGACAGGAAGAGGTCTGCCAGACCCAAAGCCACAACAGAATCAGAAGACAAGTTTCTGAGAGTCAACAGCTTGCGTGATAGGCGGCTCACAGGACAACAGGTTCAAGCACAGGTTAACACTGGTCGAAGTAAGCAAGCCTCAGTTTCAACTCTGAAGAGAAGACGTTGAGCTGCAGGTTTGACAGGTCGAGTGGCAGTAAGAAAGCCATTGCTAAGATGGCAAAATAAGAAAAAGAGGCTTGCCTGGGCCATGAAGCACCGCCAGTGGACTTCTGCAGACTGGAAGAAGGTCTTATGGACCGATGAATCAAAATTTGAAATCTTTGGTTCATCACGCAGGGTTTTTGTACGCCGTCGAGTAGGCGAAAGCATGGTTCCTCAGTGTGTGACACCAACTGTCAAACATGGAGGAGGAAGCGTGATGGTCTGGGCTCTTTTGCTGGATCCAGAGTCTGCGATTTGCAAAGAACGACTGGCACCCTGAACCAAAAGGGCGACCACAACATTTTGCAGCGCCATGCAATACCCTCTGGTATACGCCTGGCTGGTCAGGGGTTCATCCTACAGACGGTAGGCTTCAAATCATGGAATGGCCAGCACAGTCTCCAGACTTAAACCCCATCGAGCTGGTTTGGGATGAACTGCACAGAAGGGTGAAAGCAAAGCAACCTACAAGTGCAACACATTTGTGGGAGCTTCTGCAACAGTGTTGGGAAGAACTTCCCGAACAATATTTGATTTCCATTGTAGAAAGAATGCCACGAGTGTGTTCGGCGGTTATAACCGTACTATCGGACCTCATCTGTGGTGTGTTTCACCGAGACATGGCTTGGTGAAGGGGATGACGTGTCCTTCGATGGATTCGAGATGATCAGGGCAGGGTCTTTCCGATCATAGTTGTGACGACCCTGATGAACTTACTGAGACGATCACAGATTATGTGAAGTTCTGTGAGGACCTCATGACCACAGAGAGAACCATTCACATGTTTCCCAATAACAAACCTTGGGTTACCGCTGAAGTGAAGGTGTGTTTGATGAAGAAGAAGCGTGAATTCCTGAAGAAGAAGCGTGCATTCCTGAAGAAGGTTGACTCCGTCCTCAGGGAGGCGAAGAAATAATTGCGTTCTGTCATCGCCAGGTGTAAACGGTCGTTCAAGGATAAGATTGAAGAACAACTACACGATGGTGATGCTCGTAACGCTTGGAGGGGACTCAGGCATATGATGGGCATGGATGAGAGGCTCAAGGATGGTAGATTTCCCATCAATGTTTCAGATTCCAAATTTGTGGTTGAATTAAGTGACTTTTACGCAAGATTTGATGTTCCAGGAAACCGAGTAAAACGTGAAGCTCCCGGGAGGGTCGAGATGCTGGAGCGTGTCCCACACCTGTAATTTGTGAACCTGATGTCGTGAGGTGTTTTCGGGCGTTTAGTAAAAGGCTTGTGGTCCACATGGCAGTAAGTCTGGTATTCTGAAAGAGTTCTGTTTAGAACTTAGTAATGTTTTTACTCGATTGTTTCAGTTACTTTTAACTGTTCATACTGTTCCTATTTGTTGGAAAAAGTCCATTGTTATTCCCGTGCCAAAAAGGTTCACCCAAGGCAGCTCAATGATTATGGACCTGTTGCCCTCACCTCCATCTTGTGTAAATGTATGGAGAAATTGATGGGGAAGTTTGTAACATCAGATGTAACTCCGAAACTGGATCCTTTACAATTTGCCTACAAAGCAAGACGAGGTGTTGAAGATGCCTGGCTCAGTTTACTTCATCTAATCACAAGTCACCTTGACCAGAATGGAACCGATGTCCGTGTGTTATTTATCGATTTCTCGTCAGCCTTTATCACTCTGCAGCCATTTACCCTTCTGAAAGTGTTGAGTGACCTGTGCCTGAACCCCCATTTCATACTCTGGGTGGAAAGTTTTTTACGAGGCCGTCCTCAGCAGGTGAGGGTGAATGGTAGCTTATCAAAGTTATCAATCTTGAATACTGGTGCTCCACAAGGCTGTGTATTGTCACCTCCACTGTGCACTTTGTCCACCAATGAATGCGTGGCTCGAAAAGAAGCACAGACGATACCGCCATTGTTGGATGTCTTTCCGATCAATCATCCTTTGTATCTTTACCTCGACGAGATTGACACATTGAATGAGTGGTGTGGGGACTTTTGTCTCACTCTGAATGTGGACAAAACTAAAGAGATGATTTTGGACTTTTGGAAAGGTGACCATCATGAGCCTGGAACCATAAATGGTGATAAGGTGGAAATTGCTAGCAAATTTAAATACCTGGGCACCTTTATTGAAAACAAGTTAACTTTTGATGGAAATACTGATGCTGTGCACAAGAAATCAATGCAAAGATTGTATCTTCTCACCAAGTTGAATTCATTTGCTGTTCGCTCCCATGTGATGCGGATGTTGACAAATTCCTTGCCGATCAGTGTTTTTGAGCCGGCCATCTCTCAATGGTGAAAAATCAATGAAAATTGTAAAAATTCTCCATATTCGTCCTCGTCACTCACTCAGCCATTGTGACGTCACTAAGGTTGGGCATGGTCACAATGACAGAGAGAGACGCACATTGTTACGGCTCATTTCTTGATCGACTAGCAGCAGACAAGATGTGGATTCTCATCGCGGTCTTCATCCTGGTGCTAAATTGTGGAATATCGCGACCAACACAGCAGGTAACGGGTTTGTAAGAGATAACGTACTCGGGGAAGGTACACCACACGACAGGAGATTCTTAGTTACAGTTTGTCAAATACTTTTGCGGTTCAAACCCGTAACTATGGAGACGACGAAAATGCAAATTGCGTCTCCTGTCACGGAGCCGGTAATCTGGGCCTGAGAGAAACGATTGGTGGGTCTTCGCAGAGAGGTGTGATCTTGGCATTGAATGGTGTTTTCAGAATTAAGGAAAAGAAAAAACGATGATGGATTCGAGATGATCAGGGCCGACAGAGTCGCGTCATCAGGCAAGGCCAAAGATGGCGGTTTGTGTTTGCTGGTGAATTTGAATTGGGCCAAACATTTTACGGTACGTGAACGGTCCTGTTCCGAGGACGTGGAGACACTGACGGTCTCTTTCCGATCATACTTGTGACGACCCTGATGAACTTACTGAGACTATCAGATTATGTGAAGTTCTGTAAGGACCTCGTGACCACAGAGAGAACCATTCGCATGTTTCCCAATAACAAACCTTGGGTTACCGCTGAAGTGAAGGTGTGTTTGATGAAGAAGAAGCGTGCATTCCTGAAGAAGGATGACTCAGCCCTCAGGGAGGCGAAGAAAGAATTGCGCTCTGTCATCGCCAGGTGTAAACGGACGTACAAGGATAAGATTGAAGAACAACTACACCATGGTGATGCTCGTAACGCTTGGAGGGGACTCAGGCATATGATGGGAATGAATGAGAGGCTCAAAGATGGTAGATTGGGCCTTCGACCAGTCTGGACTGGAGTCTCGATACTTGCGAGCATTGAAAAGGAAGGCGGTGCAGGTGTGTACTGATGAGTCATTTCTTGAACAGACTTTTTGAAAAACTGCCATCAGGGAGACGCTTTCGTGTAAGGAGGATGAAGAAGAACATTTTCAAAAGGTCATTTGTACCACGTGCAATTCAAATGCTAAATTCAAATTCCTCGACATTTTGCTATTTAGTCATTCTTCCATATTTTATATTTATTTTATATTTTATATCTTTTTATTTTGTTTTCTTATTCCCTTTGTGTTTTATGTTTTAATGATGGTTAACTTACGGTGTCACCAAAGAATAATTTCCCTGAATATGGGACAATAAAGATTTATTATTATTATTGAAGAACAAGAACGGCACTCAGTAGAGAGCATATCTCCGCCTGGTTGGCCATATCACTTACAAAATTCTACTAGCTGGATCAGGATCCGGATCATCACCAAAATGTAATCATTTCTTCCTCGTCACACACCCAACTGGTCCACCAAGTTTCGTCCAAATCCATCCATAACTTTTTGAGAGATCCTGCGATGTTTCGTTTTTAGCCCCATCTCCAAATGGTTGAGAATCACTTAAAAATTAAATAATTATCATATCCGAATCCATGTTCAGATTTTCACCAAAATCGAATGGAATTGTTCTTGTCAGACACCCAACTGGACCACCAAGTTTCGTCCAAATCCGTCCATAACGTTTTGAGATATCCTGCTATGTATCGTTTTTGGTCCAATCTCCAAATGGTTAAGAATCACTTAAAAATTAAATAATTCTCAGATCCGAATCCATGTTCAGATTTTCACCAAAATCGAATGGAATTGTTCTTGTCAGACACCCAACTGGACCACCAAGTTTCGTCCAAATCCGTCCATAACTTTTTGAGATATCCTGCTATGTATCGTTTTTGGTCCAATCTCCAAATGGTTAAGAATCACTTAAAAATTAAATAATTCTCAGATCCGAATCCATGTTCAGATTTTCACCAAAATTGAATCGAATCGTTCTTGTCAGACACCCAACCGGTCCACCAAGTTTCGTCCAAATCCGTCCATAACCTTTTCCGAGATCCTGCGATGTTTCGTTTTTAGCCCTAACTCCAAATGGTTAAGAATGACTTAAAAATTAAATAATTCTCATATCCGAATCCATGTTCAGATTGTCACCAAAATCGAATGGAATCGTCCTTGTCAGACACCCAACCTGTCCACCAAGTTTCGTCCAAATCCATGCATAACGTTTTGAGATCCTGCGATGTTTCGTTTTTAGCCCTATCTCCAAATGGTTAAGAATCACTTAAAAATTAAATAATTCTCATATCCGAATTCATATTCAGATTTTCACCAAAATCGAATCGAATCGTTCTTGTCAGACACCCAACCGGTCCACCAAGGTTCGTCCAAATCCATCCACAACCTTTTGAGATATCCCGCTATGTATTGTTTTTGGCCCTATCTCCAAATGGTGAAGAATCACTTAAAATTTTAAATAATTCTCATATCCGAATCCATATTTAGATCTTCACCAAAATTGAATCGATTCCTTCTTGTCAGACACCCAACCGGTCCACCAAGTTTCGTTCAAATCCATCTACAACTTTTTGAGATACCCTGCTCTGTATCGTTTTTCGCCCGATCTCCAATGGTTAAGAATCACTTAAAAATTAAATAATTCTCATAGGCGAAATCCATATTCAGATTTTCACCAAAATCGAATGGAATCGTCCTTGTCAGACATCCAACCTATCCAACAAGTTTCGTCCAAATCCATCCACAAGCTTTTGAGATATCCTGCTATATGTTGGTTTTAGTCCTCTCTCCCGCTGGTGAAGAATCACTTAAAATTTTAAATAATTCTCATATCCGAATCCACATTGAGATATTCACCAAAATTGAATCGATTCCTCCTTGTCAGACACCCAACCGGTCCACCAAGTTTCGTCCAAATCCATCCACAACTTTTTGAGATACCCTGCTCTGTATAGTTTTTAGCCCGATCTCCAAAGGTTAAGAATCACTTAAAAATTAAATAATTCTCATATGCGAATCCATATTCAGATTTTCACCAAAATCGAAAGAAATCGTCCTTGTCAGACTCTCAATCGGTCCACCAAGTTTCGTCCAAATCCATCCACAACGTTTTGAGATATCCTGCTATGTATTGTTTTTGGCCCTGTCTCCCAATGGTGAAGAATCACTTAAAATTTTGCATAATTCTCATATCCGAATCCATGTTCAGATTTTCACCAAAATCGAATGTAATCGTCCTTGTCAGACAACCAACCGGTCCACCAAGCTTCGTTCAAATCCATCCACAACTTTTTGAGATATCCTGCTCTGTATCGTTTTTAGCCCTCTTTCCCAATGGTTAAGAATCACTTAAAAATTAAATAATTCTCATATCCGAATCCATCTTCAGATTTTCACCAAAATCGAATCGAATCGTCCTTGTCAGACACTCAATCGGTCCACAAAGTTCCATCCAAGTCCGCCCATAACCTTTTGAGATATCCTGCAATATGTTGGTTTTAGCCCAATCTCCCACTGGTGAAGAATCACTTAAAATTTTAAATAATTCTCATATCCGAATCCATATTTATATCTTCATCAAAATCAAATGGAATCGTCCGTGTCAGACACCCAACCGGTCCACCAAGTTTCGTCCAAATCCGTCCATAACTTTTTGAGATATCCTGCGATGTTTCGTTTTTAGCCCCATCTCCAAATGGTTGAGAATCACTTAAAAATTAAATAATTATCATATCCGAATCCATATTAAGATTTTCACCAAAATCGAATGGAATCGTTCTTGTCAGACACCTAACTGGACCACCAAGTTTCGTCCAAATCCGTCCATAACTTTTTGAGATATCCTGCTATATGTTGGTTTTAGCCCTATCTCCCACTGGTGAAGAATCACTTAAAATTTTCAATAATTCTCATATCCGAATCCATATTTAGATCTTCACCAAAATCGAATGGAATCGTTCTTGTCAGACACCCAACTGGTCCACCAAGTTTCGTCCAAATCCGTCAATAACCTTTTTCGAGATCCTGCGATGTTTCGTTTTTAGCCCTGTCGTGGAAGTGTTGTGAGACTCAAGACTCCAATGATGTCACAGGTTTACAAAAGATCACAACTTTATTAACTAGTTGTTCACTTCATTCAAATACTAATAACTACCGTTAACTCAATGGACCAGATAACTCTATCCGCATAGTCCCTCTTTCTCAGAACTCAAAACTCCGCAGCGCCGTACTCGTTCATTCCATCGGGCAGGGCTTCTGATGGCAAGTCTCTTTGACTCAAAGTCTCTTCTGTTTATATGGGCAAACTTCAGTTAATCCTCTGTGCGCTGAAATCGTAATCCCTTCTCCGCAGCAATGTTACTCAGTCATCCTGCTCGCCTTCCTGGCACCAACTCGCTCCTCCCTGCTGGGAATTTGTTTCATCCTCTTTGCATCCCGATGAAAGACAATAGTACGGGCTTGGGAATGTGTGTTAGCCCGGGGTCGTGCTAAAGCTACACAACAGGACTCCCAGCTTCGACAGGGCGAGATGCATTCCTGACATTCTTACGACCACCTGCTCGTACCTTGGTTCGTTACCAGTTCCAACCAATGAGTTACACTGAGTTACACTTCCACAATTCCCTCATCTTTTTGTTTTTGTTTATATTAACCATTAATCTAAACATCAATATAAGTAAACAATCAATCACTACAAGTAAACATCAATACAATTTCCTTAGGCATACACCGTCATCCTGCAAGACTCTGATCACAAAACATTTCGTTGGTCATTGACTCCTTCCATATTGTTAATTCAATCTATTTCATTTGCATCACAAATATCTTTGTAAAACAACACTTCACCATCACCAAGATACAACAATTTTGCCTCACCATTTTCAAGTTTTTAAGGCATCTGCAACATCTGGCAAAAACGTTTCCCTCCAAACAAACGTTGATTCTTTGTTTGAAAGGAAGGGCTGATCACTTGTGTTTGAATTCAGGTATGAAACATTTTCTTCTGTCTTTATAAACACCTGCACTACTTCGTGTAGGATTTCGCTGTTGTGGTAACGGTGCGGAGTCATAGACTGACCCTGCTCTCCATGTAGCATTCTTGCCACTCTTGCTGTGAACCATAATGATTCCTTGAACAAGGCCTTCGCCCAGTTGTAGTCGACTTGCCTCCTCCCTCATTATGAGTGGGCAGCAAGTGTTGGTGTAATGTTGATTGGCCAGCAAGATGTGGAACAGGGATGCCGGATGCATCCACAATGATGTTGGGACCATGGTGTTCAGGTCATTCATGGTCCATACCAGGAGCAACCAGCAGAATCGTGCACAGCTGTTGTGACAAGGGCACAGCCGTTTTTTGCAGCTACATGCTGGTTCCCCGGACGTTGGTGAAGTAATAACATATGTCCCCGCATTTCACAGAGGTTGCAGGTAAAATGTCGTTGTCCTGCAACTTCTGATGTGATGAATGTTCGAAGCCTTCGAACAAGAGTAAGTGATCGCCTTTCTTTCATATGTTGCAGTGTGATCCAGGCAAATGGTCACATAAATTTCCTTGGTGAAGGTAAGCATCCATCTCCAAGTTACACGGGAGAATGTCTTCATCATTCTTTGAGAAAGAGGGAGTATGCCACGATTAACTTCATTTTTTTAGCCACAAATTTTCTTTCTCAAACGTCTTCCCAATTCCGTTAGCACCCCCTTCAAATGTGATCTCGTCTTATCCTTATGCTCAGTCACATCTGAATCTGCTTTCCACACACACTGAATTAGATAGGGTACACCTTACCATGAAATCAGCATAATTATGTATATCTTCCGACAGTTTCACATTCAACAATTTGTTGTTTTCCCTTACAACATTCAAAAAGCTATATTCATTTATATGCGTCACACAAGTAATATTCAATCAAGTATGTATTTGACTACTAAACTAAGAATAGCATCCACAATTGCTTTCAGGTTAATATAGTTCAAAATTAACTCGCGCAGGTATTTTAGCACTACTCTAAGAAAATAAATTGTATATGATTACAATCACAAACAGGAATATCTAATTCCCACCAAAAATTTTCCCAAACCAACAAATTAAGCATAATGTATTATTACCATAATTCCTCCCCACTTTTCCTTTTCCATTTTTATTTTATTTTATTTTTTTAACAGTGTGTCACTCGTGGTGATATGAGTTCACTGATCTTGTAATTGACACAACTCATAACATTGTCGTTATGCCATTATCTTAATTCTACTGTATTCATTTGCAACATCACTTGATTTAATCTTTTAATCTCAGTATTTATGTCGCCATAAAAGTCTTCCTCTTGTGGTTCCACATTTCTTTCCTCATTTGTCACTTCATGCGTTATCATCGTGTTGTTGGTTACCTTATTCAAACACACCATCACTAAGGCTTTCAAGCAAGCCACCACTAAAACAATTGCCAATATAACTACTAAACCAACAAACAAGTCTGCTACTCCTTGTATATATTCATACCTATGACATAATTATATGTCGATGACATTCAACATTATATACCAAACTAACAAGCTTCCTAAAAGGTAAATAAAGAAAATCCCTTAATATGTAACATAAATCAGATTATTTGTCTTACCCTGATCCCCCTATCTCCCGGGGTTGAACTCAATCCCCTGATCATGAGTGTAGTTGTGATACATTTTTTCACTTATGTTGTATTAATATCAGCAGGTAATTGTATGTCATGTAGGCAAATAAATGTCACTATCCCAAGTAGGAATATCACATGTTGAAAATGTAATGTTTATCAATGCAAGGGGTGTTAAAATGTAATTCAAATGACTGTAAATCACGACTATCATTTATCTGCCACTGAATGTTCTGCTGGGCTGCTAGGTGCAGCCTCATTTTCTGTGGGATCGTCCACCTTAGCCCCATGTGCTTGCTTGCAATGAGAGGCATGAATCCAACTTTCTATTTTGGGTCCATTTTTTTTTTTTTTTATTCTTTTCAATCTCCTATGGTTTATCATTTCGTTCCAAGATACCGCAACCAAAGGTTTTAAACAAAGCTCTACCAAACTATTTCTAATGTGAACAAAAAATGCCGTGAAACAATGATTCGAAGAATTAACTTCAAGGGGTCAATAAATTTATTCTATAACCAGATCTAATTTTCCCATCCAATAGTTTGCCTTGCCACATGTCATATTATAACACTTTAATAAACCTTCGAAAAATGTTTCCCATCTCAACAAATTTCCTTTTTACAAATAGCCATGTGTAACTTACGTATTTAACTACAATTTCCTCTCAATTTGTTTGGCCTAACTGGCCGCAAAAGTGGCTGCCAGCATGCAGTACCGTTTTTTATCTACCAAGGAAGTGCTCGTCCACACAAGACCTCTACCAAAATGTTGTTTGTAAAAACAAATATGGGATTTCTGATTACATGGATGCACTCTCAGGACATTTTCAGGCTGCTGTTAACAATCCACTATGATAAATTAATTCCTTTACCCACAATCAAATAATTAGTACAAATTGAGGATATTATCCCTCTGACATTCATTTATAGATTCATTATGTTGGATCTAATATATATATATATATCTATATTTTTCCCAATAATTTCGCACTGCTGTAAGGAAGAACAATAGCTCTCATAAGTCTTAGTAATATCGTACTTAATTTACCCAGCATCGAAGAATTTATTTTCTATCCATTCTCATCTGTTAACCAGTGACTTTGCTTGAACTCCAGAACTCAAAACTCACAATAGTTCAAACCAGCAAAATTTCCTTTACTATTTTCCCATATCATCTATGCCTTATACACATCCATACATACAGCCCAATTTATATTCTGATAAAATTCAAGTTTATATATATATAAAATCCGTGAGCAGAGTACTCTGGGAAGTCAGTGTAAGACCTCTCCAAAATTTGACTAATTTTGTACTCCCACATTTTTTATGAAGCTCATATCCATAAATAGCTTTGATTCTCATATAAATTCTATCACAATGGAATCCCAAGATTACTTCCAATTTTTACTATTAATGAATAGCTGCTCATAACTCAGCAAATCAAATCTTTATTCTCCATCTCCCTTGACAAAAGTGATAATTTTCATAATCAAATTATATTTCTATTTTTTATTTTACGAATTCTCTCGATATGCGATCCCATCCCCATGGAACTATCTATTTTCAGACAAGGCACACTGTCGGTGTCAACAATCTTGTAAGATTGATACACAAAAACAAAAACACTGACACACAAAATACCCACACACACATGCATTATGCGTATTTGTTTGCGTTGGAACCCTTATTTACAGATCCGGATGGGTGTCGACTTTATTTCAATTTCTCAAAATTTGTCCTTCAATTTTATAAGCGCTAATACACAAATGGACCAAAAGGTTTATTCTTAGAAAACCCCTATGACGTCACATTGACATTACCCTTTCAGTTCCCACAATAATTTATCCAAATTTGACTACCCACCCATTTGTATGTCAGTCGACCACTGACCTATCAATCGTGCGGAACAATAGTCCGAAATTCCCACCTGATCATGATGTGACTCTTGTCACTTGGTTTGCCAAAAAAAATTGCAAAGCAATTGTTCCAAACTTTGTAAATTTAAAATTTTGTGCCCAACATAAAAGATCCAATTTCGGCATTTGATCAATTAATTATCAATTTGCTTACAAGCAAAAGAAAAATGAATAATTCTTGCTCCGAAAACTTTTCAGACCCAAGAATCATCGACAGTTATTCATGTTTGTCCAGTAATCTAATTTGTTGAGGCCAATCGTCATTTGGGATTTGTCGCAATGAAGGCCTAATCATTGTCTGAGGTATCGGTCAGCACTGGTACCCTTGATCTTGGTTTACCCTATGAACTTGTCTTCCTTTTGGTATACGGACATACTCTTTTCCAATGTCCCATCCGTCCACACTTGAAACACCGGTTTCTGTCGTTGCCTGGTCTGTGCACCTGTGCACTTGTATTGCTGGGCTGCATCTCTACATCCCTGAGTGGCCACTGCAATCTCTCGTTATCTCCTGAAACACGAAAAAATTCTCTGTACCGTCCTTTTTGGGGAGACAACTGGAAATCAGATGGGACAACTGTCACTTTCATTCCTAATTTCAAGGGCAGTTGTGCATTTGTCTTCTCCACTGTATCCTGTATCCTTTTTATTTTAAGTTCTAGATCCGTTATCCGTTCTTGCTGTTCCCATTGTCTGGATTCACCATCCCAAAGATGGAATGCAAGCCAGTCTACCGTTAGCTTCTGTCTCTTCCTGGCTTTCAATCTTTGTTACAATCTTTCCAATCGACTTCGCTCAAATGTACCATCTCTTGGAAACTCCTCATCATGTCCCTTTGTCCACAAATACCAATTCTCGACCTGCCTTATAGCTTCGGCACCATAACGGTCATACATATGATGTGTACAAGTACCTTTTTGTGGAATCTCTGGTTGTCCTTGTGTATTCTTGCAGGCTCCATTTCCCATTCTGCCTTTTATCAAAGTAGCGTTGGATGTGTTGTAGTTTGTTCCTCTAAAGCTTCACTCGTACCTCCAGGAAGGATCTCTCCACCTGTTCAAACGGTGATTTCCAGAGAATCTCTCTCACCTGTGGCTTTTGCACAATCCAATCTCACAGATCAGTATTTGCAGATGAGCCACAGGGTCAGTATGAAATGGGTGAATCCTCAGGTGTCCGCTCTGTTGAAGGGGAAATCACACAATGGTAACCGCACATATATATCTATATATAAACTCACCACCTTGCTCAATTTTCCAAGGTTGTCTTCACATTGATAATATCTCACAAAGATATCAAAGCTTCTTTCTTGAGACCGCATTTTCATCAATCAAACAATCAATATATTCAATTCAATTTATTCAGTTCAATTTATTCAGTTAAATTTATTCAATTAAATTTATTCAGTTCAATTCAATTATTCAATTTCAATTAATTTATCAATATTCATCAATAAATCAAATTAATCATTTTGGATGACTCCTTGCATAAGCCCTTTCCCCAATGATGTCAGGACAGGTCCATCTATTGACTGAGATCGAAGCTCATCGGTCGTCACCTCTGGTTCATACCTCATGTCAATTGACGAATCACTGTTCTGTCCTAGGGTCATATCTGACCTATTTTTCCATTTTGCCTGGTCTCCACAAATTTTCTTTGCAACCACTAAAGGCAACTCATCCTTCATTCGTGAGACCGCCAAAATGGATGGCAGATATTAAAGTTCTTTGGGAAAAATATCTCATCACTTTTCTTTTAATAGTACCCAAATCTCTTGGCAATATAAATTTCGTAAAACTCCTGAAATAAGACTGTAAAATTCCTTCAATCATGCTAAATTTTGAAACTCCATCGCTTGTAACACCCAATTTATCCCATAGGGCTTGAAAGTTCTTTCCCAAGTTCGTGCAATCATTCTGCATTTGAACCATATGATATCATTCATAATAATCATCATGATTTTATAACCATGGTCATATCATAATCATCTATTTAAAACGAACATTTCCTTTATCACCACAGCTATGTGGTATAATCAACAATAGAATAAAACTGTACATAGCAACAGGCTACCTCATGGCCACTTAGTATACCTATTGACAATAAGTCATAACAATATCGAATAATCATTGAACAATTAAAAAATCGCTTCTACTGCTCCAGCCGCAGCATTCGTCATTTTGTCTGCTCATCCGCGTGACCAAAACGAAATAAAGGGAGCTCAACCATTACACAGTGCTTTTAATGGCGCATGCCATAGGAACTCAACGCAATTTCGACTCGGCCAGAAAAACGAGCAAATTTTGCAGGATGTTAACTGGAATTAGCCGTGAAAATATATACAAAATACACAAAAATACACACCC